>NC_041393.1:279710776-279730666 GCF_002162155.2 Triticum dicoccoides | reverse complement strand
GGCTAGAGGGATGGCCGGTGCGGTGGCGGACCGGCGGCGGGGAGTGGTTTCGGGGAGGGCAGTTCGGCCGGTGATGGTTGGCGGCTCAGGGGGGGTGGAGTTTGATGATAAACTGGAGGCCCTTGATTTCGTATCCAACGGCTGGAAAATCTAATGACCAGAGATGAAAAAGTCAGTCGACTGACGTGTAGGCTCACCCCGCATGTACACATGCACGCACGCAAGACACGCACGCATGTAGGCGTGCAACACTGACACGTACACACGCACGCATGTTCGCGTGCAACACTGACACGTACACATGCACTCACGAACACACGCACGTACGCACCCATGCATGCAACACTGAAATGCACCCTTGCACGCACGCAACACTCGCACGCCTGTATGCACACAGCACACGACGCAAGACACACGCTCAACCTATACGTGCATGCACCCTTTGTTAAGGACATGGATTCTTACGGGTATTAAATCAATCTTATCTGTGATAAGCAGAACATTGATGTTTGCAGCGGTCTTTATGAATCACAACGTATCGAACGGGCTATCACATAGTAGGCTTAACTACATGAAAAAGATGACGTCACACTCAATGAACAATCATCGATTTATGAAATGCCCACTTCTGACCGCCCTGGCCCACCAAAGGTTCCTCTGCGGTGCGCTACCTGCGTTGGGTCACTGACATGCAGGCCATGCACCCAAAGAGCCCACAGGTCAGTGGAAGAATGGCGTGGTGTCCTAGGTCAGAGTCGAGGGCGCCACTCCCGGCAAGCCCGTCTGAACACGCCTCCGTGCCGCATTCAAACGCCTCCATGAATTCCGCCCGTGTGGAAGCCAGAAACCCACTCTGGACACACGTTTGTTCATGACCGGGCCGACATTAAACGCAATGCCGGCCGAGCTCCTCCCGTCCGCCGTCTATTTAATCTCCTATTTAAACGAGGCCAAACGCCGGCCAAGAATTGCACACCTCCGCTGCTCCCCTATCTCCTCCACCATTTTGTCCACTCTTACAATGGCTTACGAACAGTAGTTATTCCGCATCCAAGCTGGCTGGGTAGCCCGCTGGATGAGCTATGCAGCTCGCTGATCCACCTCCCTCCCCTCACCCGATGGAGCCAGTTGCCACCCCAAGCCAGCGCGCGGTTCAGCAACTCGCCACTCCAGGCCAGCTCGACGAGGAGCGGCGCACAGGCGTCGTTGCTGCCGTCCACGCCGCCGGCTCGTACCGCGTCTCCCGTTTCTGTGGCCGAGACTCCCACACCGGCGGCCGTGCCATGCAAGCAGCGACAGAAACCGGGTGCGCGGCGAGCGACAAGTCAGTGGCCAGCGCCTCCGCGTCCGCCGCCATCATCGAGGAGAAGTAGAACACAGGAGGCCACCGCCGCTTGGGTCCCATGAAGGCCACCGCGGAGGCGACGCCGGCGTACACAGAAGGTGTCTTCCCGGATCCTTTTGTTGCAAGGACCTTCGTCGACCCCGCATGGGCTCCACAAAGAGGGGAATGTTAGGATGAACTCGAGCCGGTGCCGACCATGGCGAAGTAGTGGCCGGTGATGAACTCGAACCGGTGCCAGCCACCATCATCTTTGACACCAGCCGATGATATCAGTTGGGCGGTGGGGAAGCGAGCCGTACTTTACGCTGAAGCATATACCTCCGGGGCTCCCGGCAGTCCGGTGATCATGCTGCCGGACATGAGGAACACAAATCAATCGGCGGGCGACTATTTAGGCCAGGTATTATATACCTGTGCTGTCTAGAACTAGCACCGTGTAGTTCATTTGAATGTAATGAAATCCGTCATGTTTGTGTGAAAATCTGGTATTTTATATGATTTCCGTCGTTGTTTATATGAAATATCAGTTTGTCTACGTGTTTGCATGAATTTCATCCGGTTGGTTGAGTTGTTGTCATAATGTGTGCGGCTACAGTTGGATGGCATAATTTGCGGCTAGCCGGTCGGTCTGCGGGCGGCTCGGGCGGCGTTGTGGGACAAAAAAACACAGCTCGTGCGAGCTCGTCTCCAACATGCACGCTGGAGGATGCATGATAGCATGAGCACCCGAGCCATTCCTCGTTCATCGGTGGCAAAGGCACTGGTGGACAAAAGGGTCGCCAATATTTTGGCTACCCCGGGCAAGATCCAAACAGCCCCTCCCAACAGATTCAAATCCCTCGTTCGCCGTGGAATTTTGACATGTGTTGTTTTCATGGACTAGCAAGATGCCCGTGCATTGCACGGAACATCAAGATGCATTTTTTACAAACTCCCGCATGCATGCAAGGGATAATTAATGTCCTCCTTTGCTAGTACCACGAGGCAAACACCATTAATATTGCATCGATTAGTGTTAGCGGCCTTGTATCTGCAAATTGTAATTTTGATAGTGGCCCCTTGTATATAAAAATGGAGGGAGAAATATGAGAGATAAGGTGAGGAGGAGTGGGGCATTGTGCCGTGGTGGTGACTAGTGGTTGGATTGGGCGGAGGCATGGGGATGGACGGCGCATTATGTCTAGGTTTGTATCTCTCTCTCACACACCCACGTAGGTGGGGGATGTGCACCAAGAGAAGAGGTGCACGCATGGCGCACGTACTCCTGTCTCTTTCCCAACCACACCCGCGCGGGTACACGGTGGAGCTCATTTCTGTACGAAAAAGGCAGCCTACGTGGTAATTTGGCACGTGTATTGGTTGTCCACTTGGTGGAGGGAGGATCGTCTACCACAGGTGAACAAACAAATTGCGACTTGACGCGTTATGTTAAATTAAAAAAAGAGGCAAACCATGTGGGGCCTACCTTAGAGGCAAGGCTCTATACACTGGAGTACTTTTGATGTGTCATGTCAACTCGCAGAACGAGGAGAAGCTTGCTTAGTACGCCATCTCCCCCGCCCACGAGCGCGGTGGCTCGCAGGATGAGGTGAAGCTTACTACTATTGTACGCCTTTACGCCCGCTCCCTCGCCCACGCGCGCGGTGGCTCGCAGCACGAGGAGAAAATTTTACTACTCCCTCCGTTTACTCCTCGTCCCTACTATGTACTTTGCTTAGTACTCCCTCCATTTACTTATACAAGGCCATTATAAAAAAAATAAATTTTGCATCTATACAAGGCCACAAATAGTAATCGAGACAAAAGTTACTACTCCCTCCTTTCCAGTTTATGGCTCAATTTCAAAATCTCTCCAACCAAGGTAGACGGTGAGTGGTCGAATTAATTTCGTAGTTTGCACAGTACGCTCATTTTTCTCAAGAAGTTATGTTTACCGAGGCATTAATTAGAACGAATGCATGAATGACCACTAAATGTCCATGAACTTGTACATGCATTGGTTAGTTTCCTCTTGACACTGCTTGCGTCGGGTGATCTAACGCACCTCGAAATCCAACATGTAATGGTACTACTACTAGTATAGTAGAATTGAGACTTATCAAACGGAAAAACGAATGTTTTTAGATGAGCCCTATAAACCCTAGTGGGTACGTACTCCTCCGTCGATGCTCCCTTTCATGAATTCTGTACTTCCTGTCACCGACATGTGGGACATATAGCAACCGGGTCAACGTGTCAAGCACCAAATAACAGTGCAGAACAGCAGGGGGGACGCACCCCACTCGTACAGGCCCCGTAGTAGTAATGAGCGATAAGACGTCAAATCACAATGCCGCACCTTCCCAGACGGACGAAGCAACCATTATTTCACACTTCGGTTCGCCATCATCTCAAACCACGTACTAGTATTGCTTCTGCCTCAAGAGGGACACGCGCATCGCCTTGGTACATCATGACACATGGGACCGCATGACATGCCATGCTCCCCCGCCGATCATTCGGTAAAATCACCTCATTTTTCCTCCGTATCGGCTTACTACATGGCATGCACGTCGTTCTAGGTTGAGAATTTAACTGGCTATATATATATGTGTGTGTGATGAACAGTACTCTAGCCTTTTAAAAAATGTATACTTTTTACAGTAGTACTATCGATGGATTGCACCATGGAGCATAAATTGAAACTAAAAAAAAGGTGGTACATATAGAGAGCGCTCGTCGCCAAATTATGCATATAGTACTATTAAAAAAGCTAGTACGTGCTTAATTGGGGTGCTAAATTCTATTAAAGAAATACTAGTAGTATGTACATACTGAAGAGTTAAAGTAACGAGAAGAAACATAACATAGTTCTGCTGGGGGATCAGCACAACACACCCCTCAAATTAAACTAAGCACACCTGAAATTAAACTATGCAACTAATCCGGTAGAAACTGCATTAGAAGTTTAGAACCACCATGAGCAACGACACTGCCACCTTACTCGGAGTCCTTGTCCACGTCCTCAGCTTCGTCCTTGTCCCTCTTCCTCTTGGTCGATACTTCTTTGCTTGAACCGCCAACTTGGCTGTTGCTCTTCATCCAACCCTTGTAGATATTGAAACAAAGGCAGCCATCCATTGCAGCGTAGTGGATGTGGTCTCTATCTAGTACATTCCGCTTCCATGCATGACGATGAAACGTGTAATAAGGTTTCTCCAGTTTACGGTACAAAGGATGAACCATGGCTCCTGCCAGGGTCAGCATTGAGGGATGACGAGAGGGTACCAGCCGATTCTTCTAGAGGTTGAAGGGGTTGCCTACAACGAGGCCTATCTGACCCAGGACTTCTTTGTCGTTCTTAAAGTCTACAGTAACAAATTTCACTGTTTTGTCCTCGAGGAAGTTCTTAAAATCCTGGCACTCAACGTTGTCATGGCATATGTGGTAGACCAAGCAAACATTATGTACGCAAACCTGAATAACGGTGGGATTCTTCCTCTCTTCGTTCTTTAGATCCTTCTCTCGTCCCAGGACTGTGGTGTACTCAACATCTAGCCCAGCGAACCACTCATCATCGTTTTTGAACATGCGTCTGAAGCGAGAAAGGCATCCTTTCACGGTCATGGAAGTACGGGTGTAGATGACGTCGAACTCATCGCTGGTGATGATTCTAACCTTGTAGTCACCGCCGATCGGGGAGATTTGGGACGCCATGGATTTGGGAGGAGGGTTAGGATTAGTGGAACTACCATAATGTGAAGGGACGGGACGACTAGGAGCGAACCACCGTAGTATTAAAGGAGGTGCGGGGACGAGTAGGAGCGAACTGCCAGCGTGCGAACGGCAGGGTAGTGGCTTTCCATTCTGCCATGATACGGGCTTCCGAGAGCCCTTGGATCTGAGATCGAATGGTTGCATGGCGTGATTCTAGACCTATGGGTGAATATCCTATCTTGGGGCTTATTCTACAAATTTTCAGCAACTTAGCATGCGACCATTTGATCTCAGATCCAAGGGCTGCCAGCAGCCCGTATCATGGTCGCGCCTACCACGACCGTCGCGTCGCTCGCTTAGTCACTCATACTACAACAAGGTTGGCTATAAGGTTGTCTATAAGTGTATTTTTTACTCCTCTCTATCTCTTTCTTCATACTCCCTCCGTCCCATAATATAAGAACGTTTTTGACACTAGTTTAGTGCCAAACACGTTCTTATATTATGGGACACAAGGAGTACTAGTATTTATTGCATTTGCCAAGGAGTGACCTCTTCCAATGAAATGGTGTTGCTAAGTTTGCTTCATTTAATTAGCTATAGACTCAAAATTGTCTTTTCACCTAGGTAGACATGCTTAGCACCGTTTCTTCCTTGGGTCACCAAACTAGTCTATCTCTTCTTGATTAACTTGCCACATCAGACTTTATGCCTATGTACAATAGTGCTCTTTACATGGCATTTTTGCATATGTGGAGGAAAGAGAGGCAAGGAAAAAGTGGAGAAGTGGGCTCTCATGCAAGAGCCAGCCTCAACTACATGGTGGAGCATTTGGAGAGGCACCTGTATGGAGGTGGTCAAGAATCGGGAGACTCACACTGGTCGTAGCGCCGCAGTTAAAATGATAATGGCAAGTCAAATCACGGGGCCCCACCTGTCGAACAGTAACTCGCTGTTAAATCACACAGCCCTACGTTTGCAGCAGCCTACTCCCTCGTCTTCTCGTGTTTTTGTCAAACTGACTAGGCGGAACTGCCCCGCCTACCGCGCAGGAAAAGCCCCGCCCTCGACTTTTAAATACAACTACTCCCTTCGTCTAGGTGAGTAAGTCATCTTACGAAAACCAAATAATCCCAAAATACTAAGGCGCGACGCATTAACTTCTACCTCGTTTCTTGTTTCTTCACATATCAACCAATAAGTATCCAATGATATACTTTTTGTGACATAGTAACTCATATTTAGTTAGTCAAATGGATGACCTAGAACTACGTGCATGCCCTATAAACCGAGACGCCTAAAAATAAAAAACCGAGACGGAGAGGGTAGTTCAGCACATCTCTTTTTAGATCAATATAGTCGGGACTCACCAAGGAGCAAAACCAAGTGGTAGATTGCTCCTGTCGTGTTGGCGTAGCAACTCAAGCAGGGTTAGTCCGCACACGAAATGGCGACACACTTAACAGGACCCCTTTGGCAGGCATGTGGCTCATCCACCGTCTTGTTCCACGCGCGATGCACAAAATTACAGTTCGGAGCAGTGGTTGGAATTGGAGGCACCCCGTTCGTAGCGCTGCAGTAGTAGAAAATGAGCAATGAGGGGTCAAATCACAAAGCCCCACCTTTCCCGCATTAAGCTGGACGGACGAAGCAACCATCATTTCACTCTAGGGCGCAAGAGCATAAAGAAAAGAGAAAACAATGATGCGTGCGGCAGCTACCTAGGGCACCCTAGGGTAGGGGTCTCCACTACAGAACCTTTTTTGAAAGCGCCTCCACTACAAATCGGCTTCTCCCTCGTCCTCTTGAAGAAAACCGATGATGAGTGCGGCGGTAGGGTTTGTAGGAGTACTACGGCGTGCGGGGCCACGTCGTAGTAAACGGGTTCGAGTCGACGCCTTAAATATGTGTGGGCCACTTGGTTTTATGGGAACGAGGTAGCATTTTGGGTTCGGCGACCAGTGGAGATATAGTATGTACAAACAATTGTGGACGTAGGTTCGACCGAAAGGCAATGACGCATGGGCCCTGCATTTTGATGTACCCAGGGTCGCGTGAAATTTTCTACTCTACTCAAAAGTAGTAAGGTACACATGTATTTAACACAAGGTACACATGTATTTAACACATGAGATTTTGAAACCAAATTATGTATAGATAGACACTATAGCATGTAAAGCTTTGAGTCATATATGCATGATGTAGATGCTCGTTTAGTTCTTATAGTTCATCTCATTCAAAATCAGTTAGTTTTATAAAAATGTTTAGATTCATGGGGTTGTGCATTGTAAATCATAAAGTAAAAAACAAATAATGGCAATTCATTTAGAAAAAAAATAATCAATTATGATACAGAAGATTCTAGAACAAAGGAGAAGTGCTTGTGTTTTGAGGTTTGTGCATTATGCTTAAGTTCAACCATGGAGTCTTCTAAATTGTACATGTGACAGATCTGGTGGAATGTTGATGATATCCAACGGCCAGTAGTGCTCGGATTTGCCCATCTCTGCACTATCGGGTTAGCTTCATCCAGCGACCATCTTTCAAAGTTATTGGCACACTATATAGTTCTTGTGCCATAGTTGCATGTTTTGGAAAAAAGCTACTAGTGGGTTGTACTATCTATTTAGGAATAGAAGATGTATACATGGAAGTTGTAGGGAAAGAGATGACTTGGAGCATCTCAATTCCTATGAGTAGGGATTGGAAAAGAGATGTCATTTGGTTCACATCATAGGAACTTTTCTATTGAATCTAGAGATGACATGTATCTCAATTCCTATGAGGAGGGATTAGAAAAGAGATGTAATTTGGTTCATATCATAGGAACTTTTCTATTGAATATACGCTAATGTTTATTTACCTTTGAAATTAAGGGAGTATAGGAATCCATTCATATGAACCAAGTGGCTCTAAGGCTATAGAAATGATATCATGTTTATTTCCTTTGAAATGTAGAGTATATGAATCTATTCCTATGAACCAATTGGCTCTAAAGGAAAAAATCATATAAAAATCATATCATATAGAGTTCCTATGATATTTCTCGACACTAAAGGATGGCTGAAATTGCTGTGGGTGATACGATGGTCTTTCTTTGTAGACTCCTCACCCATCTTTATAGTTACCTCTCGAAGATGAATGAAATGATATATATAGGGTATTCTACATGTGCAATTTGGTACACGAAAACTCGGTAAAAGTTTGCGAGGTTCGAATTTTCAATAAATCTATATGCACTGCATTTAGGAATGGAGGAAGCATACGGCAGTTGCTAACACTCACGTGGAAGATTTGTGTGTAGGCGGAGTGGCTGTTTTGTTAAATGACATGGAAAAACTGACACTGTTGGATGCCGATCTAACGGTTCTTACAGCGTTCGTCAGGAAAAGGCTTGTGGCAAACATTTGTCGGGTAATGATTTACGGACACATGCATTGCATTGATATGTGCCCCCCTCTCTCTCACGCACACGCACCCTCATGAGTCACGAATCTCCCGAGTCCTCTCGCAGACTCGCACGTCGCACCCACCGTCTATCTGCAGGTAGACGTCACGCACATATGTGCTCTTCACACCCTACCCTCAGAACTTCTAAAAAACAAAAGACGGCGCGCGCATTTTATTTTAGCTCACACGTCACACACTTATACTATACTCTTGCGGCGAATGTTCTTTGGGCATAGTATATTATACTCTCACGAAGAGAAGCGGTGCACGCACGCACTAGTTCTCTCACACCCACTCGCAGGTCCACGTAGGAGCGCATTTTTTTGAGGCTGGTACAACAAAATCATTCCACTATATATAAAAGCAGGAGCCTTAGCGCTTGCTTTACTAGGGTTCCTCTCGTTCACTCTCTCATGCTCTCCAGATCTAAGCAAGACATAGGTGGCCACACTCTCTCTCTCAGCTCACGGCTGGTCACAAATCTGGCCGGACAACCTCGACCGGGGCAGGGGTGTAGGTGCATCGTTCACGCTGTCGTCAGTGGCGAGGGAGGAGACCAACGGCTGCCCGTGCGTCCCGATCGGCGGCCATGTCATTCTCTCCGAGAGAGCGCTGGCTCGGAAGGGCCTCCAACCCCTTCTTCCTCCTTGCGGTATTGTGGCCAAGATGCGGCCTCCCGGCGCCGTCTTTGCCACATGCCGACGACCCTCAGGTATATATTCCTTCGAAACCTGCCTTGCTCTACTGCCCCAGCTCTTCCCCCTTTGTGTGGATCCTTTTCTACTTCCTCCGTTGTTCCAAAGCCACCTAGAATTCTACTATTATTAGAAGTAAAGCTAGTTCATACAGTCGACTCAAAGCATTGGTTCAAATAGGGAAGAAAGTGGGAAAGTTATAGCATGAATCTAGGACTTGGTTCTAAGAGGAAACGGGGGAAAGTAGTAATATCTGTCACTGTTTAAATAACCATATTTCATATTTGCGCAAACAGGGATGTCTGGCTCCATATCATTTCAGGATGTCTGTCTCCATATCGTTTCTATCCGCGCAATCAAAAGCACACACGTCAGTTTTAGTACAACTGCGCAAAATGAGATGGCTATCCCTCGTTGCCGTCGTCTAACCTCCCGTCTTCAAGGTATCCCTACATTGGTAGTAACTAAGGTAGAATGACCAACACAATGTAAAAGAAGTTGATTCGTAGGTTTTACTTCCTGATTGCAGTGCAGGGACGAGCGAAAACAACTGCATCCTAGTCTGGAATGCATTTTCTACCAGTTCATCCATGGACCGAGGACTAGCTGGCACGGCTGCACGACGGTTTTTTGGACAGGTGCACGGACAAGAGGCATTGTGGTCTGCTTATTTCTGCAAATAACGGTGCTTAAATTTAATGGAATGCACAAGCATTTCAGCTGGTCAATACACTGCATGGTTTAGTTCAGCATTCCAGCTGAGACCACAATTATAATTGGTTATTCTGGAATGAGAGAACCTAACCTTGGATGGTGGCAACAAGAAAAAACCAGAGTGAACTCCAGGAAATTTAAGCCTGCCGGGAGGCCCTTTGCTCAGAGAAGCCTTGCTTGTTTTTTCCTGATTTGTAAACCTTCTCACAACTTTGTCTTTTACTGTGAACTAGTATATATTTGTTATGTTCTATGAATCATTGAGATGTATAAAATTGCTTAACTTATGCTTTTCAAGTTTTTTATGAAGACGAGTTTAATGTGAGTGTTCCACATGAGCACTGGACTAGCGTGTGAACGTTTGGAATTTATTACATTGTGGCCTCAATTAACTGCATCAACCACTGTAACAAGATACATAGTTGCTTATATGTCAGACAGCAGATTGTTGATTGTTAGCTGGTCGATAGCCTAGTGTTGAAGCGAGCTGAGCCAATGTGCCATGTTTTGCACAACTGCTTACAATTGGGGTAGCACCAACAGTGTTTACAAGTACTTATGTATACGTCAGCGCACGTTTCTCGAATGAGTGCTCAATTTCATCAAAACACACACTGCTTGTATGATAAACCGTCACAACTTATGTCTTACCATGCCATATTCATGAAAAAACTAGTGGGGACACATCTATTTTGGCAACAATTACGATGGTTCTCACATGATTCATGGGCACACAAAAGTAGCAGCAGTTCCCATAGACGGATTCAAACAGAGTACTAGCCCCAGAGGGGTCGATAACAGGTAAGGTTCGGATAATTAGACACAATCCAAACTACTATTAAACACTAGCTGGGGCAACTATTTCATGCCTCGATCTAATTTGGGCTGGACACAAGACGGACCTTGCCATGAACATCATTGAGGACGTCCCGCAGCAGCTCAATCCTATGAACCTTCATGAAGACAACCTTGTGGTCTTGCCACTGATAAACTTGTTTCTGGAGGCATCCCACATCATCTTCCTGCGTAAGCTTGACAAGAACGGTATGCCTCACAAACGAAGGAGTAGCTTTGAACTTCTTGTGCTTCAGTACACCCTGGACAACACGCCTGACAACATTGAGGCTGGAATACAACTCTTCATTGGTATAACCGCAAATGGCTTCCAAGATCCAACAGCCTAAGAACTCTGTTTTCCCAGTGCGTATATTCAAGTCGTCCGCCTCATAGCGACTGACATGTACAACCACACAATCCTTGTCTGCAACAGGGCTCTAATTGAAACAGAAACAAATTCTGAATTACTTTTTAGTATACGAAACACATGTTATTTAAACCACTATGTATAGCATGGCATCGAAGCTAATAAATTTTTGCATTATTGATCACCACAAACTTAGATGAAAAACCACAATCGAGACCGACAAAGAAGGAAATCACCTTGGGCAGCTCAGGGGGGGGATGCATCCCCGAAGGGGGAAAACTGCTCCTGTAGTGCCACGAGGGCTATAACCTCAAACGGGGCGTTGACCATCTCAGTAGTGGCCGTGAGCGTATCTGGGGTCGGCTCGGTGGTTGCCTCCATCTTCTTGGAGCTCTTTGTCTCGTGGGGATCAGCCTCCCACGTCTGCTCCAATATTGGCAGATCTTTGCCTGGTTCTCCATGGTCCATCATGAAACTGACGAGTACTAGGAGACCACTGAAAGGAAAACACAATCACAATGACAATGAAACAAAAAAGAGAGTGAGGATCGGTTACTGCTTTGCAAAAGTTCTTTTTTTTCTCTGAACAAAAATATACCAACATCACGGATCCGCTTACCTTCCCTTTGTTGGGAGAGAAGAACAATGGCAGATGCCAGTGTTGCCTTTCTTGAAGACGGTGAGGGAGAAGGGGATTCAGCGAAGGGTGAAATGATGGTTGCTTCGACCGTCAAACTTAGACTGCGGGGAGGTGGGGTTTTGTGATACGAAGGCTCGTTACTGCCGCGCTACGACCGGGGTGACTCTCCACCTGCTTACTGCCTTCTAATTTGGTGGATGGCATTTGGGCCCGCGCGCTGCATGGGCCGCATGTCGGTGAACAAAAGTATAATGACATTCAGTAGAGGGAGACGTTTCAATGACCTAGGAGGAGCCAGAAGCGGTAGAGTGTCTCCACTGTACTAGTAGTAATTGTTTTTCTGGGTAGCTGTAGAGTGTCTCCACTTTACTAGTATTAATTGTTTCTCTGGGCCCAAGACAAAACAACCCATCCACACTAGTAAATAGTAAAATCAATTCAAAAGCCCATATATTTACTGAATGAGAGGCGCTACCCACACCCAGCACACCGCCCGCCCCAAAAAAACCTGGGTGCTCTTCTTCCTCCTCGCTCCCACCCACCTCACGTCAGCTAGCTCCACTCGTACCCCCAAATTCCTCACCTCACTCCTACAGAAAACCCCAGCTCCCCTTCTTCCTCACTCCTACAGAAAACCCCCAGCTCCCCTTCTTCTTCGCTCGCACTACAACTAGGCTCGTCATTCGTTACCCTGCTCAAATCCGTGAGCGCCACGCGACGCCCTCGAGGAAAATGGGGTCTGCTGACCCCAGCGCCAAGAAGATGAGGCTCCCGCCAGCGGTGATGCCTGTTGTAGACCCCACACCCGGCAGCGCGGTGAGAAGCGGCGACCCCGCCCCCACCAGATCCTAGGAACCCATAGAATCTCGGGTGGACCACATCAGCGATCTCCAGGATGCCGTCCTTGGGGAGATCATCTCGCTTCTCCCCACGAAGGATTGCTGCCGCACCCAAGTCCTCTCAATTTGGTGGCGCCCTCTATGGCGCGCCGTGCCCCTTAATCTCGACAGTCGTCAGCTATCTCTCTTCACTGATTTTGAAATCCCTAGAGCCATCATCTCCTCCCACCAGGGTTCCGTTCAAAGCCTCTGCATCCCGTCATGCTACCTGAGCAAGCATACCATGCCCTGCACGGTGGACTCCTGGCTGAAATCCCCTGAATTCACAGAACTACAGCTGCTTGAGTTCTACTATTCCCCTGGAAATCACATACCACATACCGAATGTCATGACCTTGTGCCCTCAGCATCGATGTCCATCTCGCGGTTTTCCTCCTCTCTCCGCACGGCCACCTTTGCATTGTGCTACCTACCAGACAATCTGGTACTAAACCTTCGACTCCCATTTCTCAAGAAACTTTTGCTTGTGCGGGTTCGTATATCGGAGGCCTCATTGCACAGCATCATCCACTCCAGTTGCCCTGCGCTGGAGTGCTTGGTGCTTCTTTTCACAGTTAGAATCAGTTGTCTCCAAATAAAGTCGAATAACCTTGTAAGAATTGGAATTTCTTTTGACGGAAGGCAGCTCATCATCCAAGATGCCCCTTCACTTCAAAGGTTGATCCTTGATTCTAGTTATTCACCGTTGCAAATAACCGTCCTCTCTGCGCCTAAACTAGAGACCTTGGGTGTAATACATGATCTCTGTGCTCATTTCAATATGGTGTTTGGCTCCACAGTTCTTCAGGTACTTTATATTATCATCTACACTTGTAACCATAAGCTGCATTTTAAATTTCTGCACATAATTTATATATCATCTTGGAGTACACATTTTGTACTAATATTATGTTCTATGCTCAATGAAGAGTTTCTCCATGGATGGCCTATCAATGGTGCTGGATTATGTCAAGATCTTATATATCCAAATGAATAGTTTTGATTTGAACAAGATTATTGGCTTGCTGCAATGCTTTCCATGTCTGGAGAAGTTGTATATAAAGGTGATAATTCCATGCACATTGGAAGGCCGCATATAGTGTACTAGAATTAACCATTCAGTTGTTGCTCTTTCGACACTCTTCTTTTAGACCTTAACTGTTTTCAATCCTCATGTCTATTTAGGCAACAGGAAGGGGTAAGAAAGTTATAACCAATTGGTGGGTTCGTAAGCATTGGGATTTTCTCACTTCTCATGAGATTCGATTGAAGACAATAACGCTAGAACGATATGTAGCCAACCATGGAAACACAAGATTTGTCATATTCTTCCTGCTGAATGCGAGGTTACTATTGTCCATCAGGCTTAAGTTTATCAACAACATGGTTTTGACGGATGGGTATGTCGAAGAGCAAAAAAAGGACTTTCAGAACGTGCCTGTCTTCTATTTACAACATATTGTGGTCATAATCCAGTAAATGTTACGACCCAGGATGTTCATTCTATGGACCTGACCGATCCATTTGACTGTGACTGCCAAAAACAATGCTGGAGTTAGATGTTGTTTCCCTTTTCAATCTGGGTTTTTTTGTAAACCTGATGAACAATTAACCCTCGTGCTTTTGCATAGTTTGTAAGCTGGAGTTAGATGTTCCTGCCCTTTTGAACTCGGCTGTGACTATCATATTTTCTTTGAAACAAGGCAAATGGCTTGCCATTCGTTTAATTTAGATTGAAATATTGTAACAAATCCCAACCAAGGGAAATAACATCACTCTCGCCGGCTGCTTGAGCTCACTGTGCATTACAGAAGCCAAGTGATTAGCCCCCACCAGCACCCACAAACTTATTTCGAACTAGCACATCAAATGGGCTGTAGATTTTCATAGGAAAGGTTGCATGACCATGACAGATTTGGATTCTGACATTTGGGACCCGCGAGGAAATAGCCTATCCAAGGTGGTGTCGACTTACTAGCCAGTCAACAAAAGATTCTGCCTACCAGCCATTGGATTGACATCCAACATCTGTCGTGTATCTTCTATCTCTTGTCTTCTTCATCCTCCAACCGCCCAAACCAAACCACCTTGTCGGCTCCGCCTGCTCCCGCCTCCCATGGCTGGCTGCGCCTCCTCCGCCCTATTCATCCGTACCCTCCAACGTTGGCTAGTCCCTCCCTCTATTCCCCCACACGTCCTGTTATTCTCCGGCGACGTCAGCCCCAACACGCACCCGCGCCCGAACCAGTCAACCCTCGTACTCCCCTCCGCCTGCGACTGGACCGGCACATCTTCAATGACTCCTGTTCGTTCCATCCGAGGCCTCGCCGTCGTCCTCCACCTTGCGGCCTTGGTTCGCTCTCCGTGCTCGGTGCACCGCCCTCTTGCGTTGTCAACATCGTCAACAACCGAGAGGAACAAGGAGATGACTGTACATGGAGAGGATGACAGTAGGGACCCACCAGCGTCATGGCAGTATGCAAGCAAGTGCCTCTGTAGTACAAGCCCAAAAATATGGTTCCTCCTAATGGTTGGACATCTGGGGCTGACGCCATTGTCAACGTAGTCAATAAACGAGAGAATTACACTACTAGCTGCTGACACCAGGGACCCAGCAAGTCACGCAACTTTTTTTAAGGAACAAGCAGTTGTTATTTATACTAGTTTTAGCGATGGATTAGGGTAACAACGGGACTGTGCGGGGGCTGTGGCCCGACTAGCCAGGGTTTTATTTATGTTTACCACATCATGAACCCAGTTGTGTTTTTTTCTTGCTGAAAATGGCTAGCCCAATTTTTATTTTTTTTAAGAAATACCCAAACAAGGCCTACTTGCTTTATCGGCCCTGCTGGGCTGCAAATCTTTCAACATGAGGAGAGTTTCATTCGGTTTTCCCAAAAATGGGTTGTACATTTTTAAAACACATCAAACCGGGAATTAGTTACAATTTTTTTCATTACAAGATCTTAAATTCCATTGATTTTTATGCATGGACAATTATTTGGATTTTATATTTATGTAAATTATTTTTCAAAATAGTTTGAATGTGAATCGATATTTCTGGATTAAAAACAGTTGACCGCACCGAAATATGCAAAATTCCGTATACTTTTTAACCGTGGCCACAATGTGGGGTGTAATGCTAACAAAAAGAAGATGGGCTCCAAAAAAATTCTTAAGAATTGGCAAATGGGATGTACATTATTAGAAATAATGGCAGATGGGCTGTATGCTGTTTTCCACAGATTTGAGGCTAACTTGTGCGCCTACTACAGGTTGACGCGTATGCTTTCATAAAAAAAAGGTTGACGCACACGCAACGCCCTGTCAACTTAGTCAACACATGAGAGCAGTGACTGTTGGATGTCCATCCAACGGCTGTCGTGCTTCTTCAATCTCTGCTCTTCATGCTCCAGCCGCTCAAACAAGCGCTGACGGGACTGCCTGCTCCCTCCTCCCGCGGCCGGCTATGCTGCCGCGCAGGCCTCACGGCCCCACCGTAGTCCCATCGCTGGCCTAGCCATCCCTCTACTCACCCACACATGCTGTTATTCTCCGGCGACGGTAGACGAACCAGTAAACCCTCGTACTCCTCCGCATGTGAAACAACTGTCGAGTATTCCCTGGCTCCGTCTCGTTCCCTTCCTAGGCCTCACTGTCGTCCACCGCCCTGGTGCTGTCGGCGCGGCCTAGTCAACGTGGTCAATGAACGACATCCATCGGAACTGGACTGTACGTGGAGAGGCTGACAGCTGGGTCCACGGCCGCACGCAAGGAAATGCCTCCTTATTACCCGCAAAACAATGACTCCTCCACCTGATAGCTAGGACCCACAGGAAGGGCCTCTGTATTTCGTGAAAAAAACATTCCCCCCGCTCACAGATCGGACCCACCAGCTATATCTTCGCACGCAAGGAAGTGCCTCCTTATTACGCCCAAAAAATGAATACCCCCTGCTAGCTGGGACCCACCATATTATTGGGCTGACTTGTGGGCCTACTAAGTTGACGGGGACAGAGGGATTTGTCAACTTAGTGAATAATCCAGTGACCGTATGATGTCCATCCAATGGCCATAGTGCTTCTTCAACCTCTGGTCTTCTTGCTCCAGCCGGCCAAAGCAGTGCCGGTCGTGCCGCCTGCTCCTGCCTCCCGTGGCCGGCTGTGCTACCGCCTACTCCTGCCTCCCGTGGCCTAGCTCCACGTCGTCCCATTCCTAGGCCTCGCTGTCGTCCACCGCCGTGGTGCTCTCGACGCGGCGTGGTCAATGTGGTCAATGACCGACTTCCATCGGAAGAGTACTGTACGTGGAGAGGCTGACAGTTGGGTCCACAGCAGCCGCAAGGAAGTGCCTCCTTATTATGTGGAAAATAATTATTCCTCCACCTGACAGCGGGGACTCACCGGACGGGCCACCAGTATTTTGCGAAAAAAATCGTTCCCCCTGACTGTTGGGACCCACCGGACGGGCCATCGTATTTCGGGAAAAAACGTTCCCCCCACTGTCAACTCGGACCCACCGGAAGTGCCTCCTTATTACGCACAAAAATTGAATACTCCCCCGGCTAGCTGGGACCCACCTTGGTGGGAGGCTGACTTGTGGTCCTACTAAGTTGATGGGGACGAAGGGCTTTGTCAACTTAGTCAAGATGAACGATTCTAGCTCCAGTGATCGTACAATGTCCATCCCAGGGCCGTAGTGTTTCTTCAACCTCTGGTCTTCTTTCTCTAGCCGCCGAAAGCAGCGCCGGTCATGCCGCATGCTCCTGCCTCCCGTGGCCGGCTGTGTTACCGAAGAGGCCTCACTGCCCCTACTATTCCCACCGCTGGCCAGGCCCTACGGTGATGGCAGCCTCACACCGCAGCCGAACCAGTGAACCCTCGTACTCCTCTCTATGCGGGCTTACACTGCCGCGTCTTCCCCGGCTTTGCGTCGTCCCCTTCCTAGGCCTCGCCGTCGTCCACCGCTGTGGTGCTCTCCGCGCGGCGTGGTCAATGTGGTCAAGGAACGACTTCCATCGGAAGAGTATTGTATGTGGAGAGGCTGATAGCTAGGTCCATGGCCATAGGCCATTTTTTTGTGATTTGCCAAGTAAGTCGCTTTGTCAGGCCTGTTGGGCTGCAAATCTTTCAAGACGAGGAGAGCTTTCATTCGGCTAGCCGAGAAAATGGCCCATCAGCAATGAGAAATGGGCTATACATTTTTAAAACACATCAAACCGACAATTAGTTTCAAATTTTTTTTTCAAGATTTTAAATTACATTAATTTTTATGCATGGAGAATTTGTTCGATTTTATATTGATATACATTTATTTTTAAAATCAGTTTGAATGTGAGTCGAAATTTTGGGATTAAAAACAGTTCGGACCACACCGAAATATGCAAAATTTCGTATAATTTTTTAACCGTGGCCACAATATGGGATGTAATGCTAACAAAAAGAATATGGGCTCCAAAAAAACCTTAAGAATTAGCAAATGGGTTGTAAATTATTAGAAATAATGGCAGATGAGTTGTATGCTGTTTTCCACAGATTTGAGGCTTTCCTAAAAAAATGGTTGATGCACAAGCAGTGACTGTTGGATGTCCATCCAACGGCCGTTGTGCTTCTTCAATCTCTGCTCTTCCTGCTCCAGCCGCTCAAACAAGCACCGGCGGGACTGCCTGCTCCCTCCTCCCCGCGGCCGGCTGTGCTGCCGTGCAGGCCTCACCGCCCCACCATACTCCCATCGCTGGCCTAGCCATCCCTCTACTCACCCACACCTGCTGTTATTCTCCCGCGACAACAGACGAACCAGTAAACCCTCGTACAGTCATACTCCCCTCCGCGTGGGAAACAACTGCCGAGTCTTCCCTGCCTCCGTGTCGTCCCCTTCCTAGGCCTCACCGTCATCCACCGCCGTGGTGCTCTCGGCGCGGCGTGGTTAATGTGGTCAATGACCGACTTCCATCGGAAGAGTACTGTGCGTGGAGGCGCTGACAGCTGGGTCCACGGACGCAACAAGGAAGTGCCTCCTTATTACGGACAAAATAATTATTCCTCCACCTGACAGCAGGGACCCACCGGATGGGCCACCGTATTTCACGAAAAAAATGTTTCCCCCTTGACTGCTGGGACCCACCAGCTACACCTTCGCATGCAAGGAAGTGCGTCCGGGCAGAAAAAAAATGATTCGTCCCCCTAACTGCTGGGACCTATCAGCTACATCTCCGCACACAAGGAAGTGCGTCCGGGCAAAAGAAATGATTCGCCCCCCTGACTGCTGGGACCCACCAGCTACATCATCGCAGGCAAGGAAGTGCCTAACAGTCGGGACCCACCTGGTCGAAGCGTACATAGAGTTGTCATTCTGGTCGCGAACGTGTATGTGCATACTGGTCGATGTAGAGGCGTGCACGTGTCGTAGTACAGGCGCGCACGTGTCGTAGTAGAGGCGTGCATGTAGCATGTACACGTACGTATAGCGGCGAGGGTGCAAGAAAGAAAATACGACCACGTACGTACATAGGGGCAGCGTCTCGAACGCCTGCTCGCACGTACGTACATGGCTGGGTTGGAACGGAGAAACAACATCGTTGTCGTGTTCATTGGGAGCCAACCGGCTGGGTCGGAATGGAATGCATGGTCATGTTCATCGGGAGGGCTTGGACGGAACAGGCGAGGGAAATGAGGCCTGGCGTACATCACACTGGAGGAAACGGACCTCCTACGTTCAGAACGGGGTCCTGTTGATCGAGAGGGGTGTGGCGTACCACAAAACATAGGAAACGGACCTCCTACGGTCGAAACGGGGATCCTGTTGATCAGGAGGGGTGTGGCGTACCGCAAGACGAAGGAAACGGACCTCCTACGGTCGAAACGGGGGTCCTGCTGATCAGGAGTGGTGTGGCGTACCACGAAACGGACGAAACGAACTTGTGTTGGAGCGCTACGGTCGAAACGGGGGTCATGTTCATCGGGAGGGGTGTGGGGTACCGCAAAACAGGACTCCATGGGATACTGTTCATCTCCACCATCGACCTCCTCCATCCTCCACGGGCTACCGTCGACCTCCTCCAGCCTCCACGGGCTCATGTTCATCCAGCCTCCACCGCGCGCTACTCCACCGACTACTGTTCAACCACCCCTCCACGGGCACCCCTCCAGCGTCTACTGTTCATCCAGCCCTCCACACCACGGGGTCCTGTTCAACCACCCCTCCACGGCCACCCCTCCACCGTCTATTGTTCATCCAGCCCTCCACACCATGGGGTCCTGTTCATCCAG
>NC_041393.1:279681825-279710444 GCF_002162155.2 Triticum dicoccoides | reverse complement strand
AGAGGTAGCATCAATCGGCTTCAGTTAGCAGCAGTAGCGAAGGAGTCGCTCAATCGGGTTCAGTTAACAGCCATCGATCGACCGCTCGGGTTCAGTAACGCGTAGCCCACAGTGCAATTGCTCGGGTTCAGTTAGAGCCCAATGCCTCGCTCGGGTTCAGTTAGAGCCAACGCCTCGCACACATGCGCGTATGTGTACAAGAGAAACGCGCATCGCTCGGCCCTCGACCTCCCACCGTAACCGGCAACTCCCCAAAATTTTCCTCCCCCTCGCTTCTACCACGGTTTTTTCCATCATGGACGGCCCAAAGAATGTCATGCAGCTGCGTCTCTGGCCCGCCCAGGACGAAAAGCCCATTTTCTGTCATGATTTTTTGTCATAGAAGTAGGAGCCCACCACATCTATGATGATACCGGGCTTTTCACAATTATCGTCATAGAAGTGTCATATGTATGACAGAATTTTTTTTCGTTCGGCCCAAAATGTCACGGATGTGTCTTTTTTTGCAGTGACGTACTGGCATCGATCGCCCCCCCCCCCGGGGGGCTCAAGGGTGCGGCCACCCCGCGTGCCCACCTCACCACGGTCTGGCACTTGGTTCCTCACGAGGCACTCTAGAACAGGCCAGCAGGCCCATCGGGAGGCACAGAACCTCGCAAGCTCGCGGCAGGCTCGCCTCAGGAGAAGGAGCGCCGCCGCAACACCAGGCCTCACTCGAGACCCACGAAACCAAAGATAAGTCATAAACAACTACCTCGCTCAGCGGCCGGCAGCCCTATGGGGCCTCGCCCCGGGCGCTACTTCAAAAGCATTTCACAATCTCACACATCATAAGGGGAACCCCCTTTTCAAAATGCTCTCACAATAATGCGTTCAAGTTTTTGTCATACATGTCAAAGCAAAAAAGAAACACGGGCCTAGCTGGACGCGCCTTCTTCGTCACTTCCATCTGCGCTGCTTGCGTCACGGCTGCCATCCTCCTCGTCATCGCCACCCGCGCCAGCTTCTTCGGCCGCGAGCACGGTCGGGTCGTCCTTAGGAGTCAGTTCCTTCACCAAGGCATCCACATGGCCATCCACCCACTTGGTGAGTTTATCTTGAGTGGCCGCAGGCATGGGGGCTAGCACCATGCTGAAATCAAAGTGGGAATCGAGGTTCAGGAGGTTGCTGAAGATGCACGAGAGTCCACGCCCGAGGAGGCCCCGGCTCCTCTCCTCAACAAGCTGGCGAGCTTTCGCAGCCTGGTCTTCCTGGCGGGTCACGATATCAGTGAAGAAGTTGAGATGGCTAGCATAGTCACTCTCGTGCGGGTGAGGAGCGCCCTCGTCACAAATAGCACCCAAGGCATTGTTGCCTCTGACGCGCAGACCTTGGAGCATGGAGCCGTGCTCGCGTTCCAATGCCAAGTGGCGACTCTTTTCACTTAAAGCCTTCTTCAGGAGGGAGGCGGTGCCTTCGACTTGCTACTGGAGAGAGGATATCTCGGCACGGGCAGAATTCAAGGCAGATTCGGAGGAAGTCAGGGATCGTCGGGCAGCGCTCTCACGCAGCTCCACCGACTGCAGATTAGCCTTCAGGCCGGAGGTCCGGCCCTCAAGCTCGGCCTCGAGCAGCTCTAGGTCCAGGAGGTGCCTCTCAGCCAGCTCAGCACGTGCCTTCGCCACCCTCTCTTCCACCTCCAGCTGGACCCGGGCTTCTCTTGTAGCGACAGCGTCCTCAGCCGCGGCATCCTGGCGCTCCCTCAACCTCCAGCCTCTCCAACGCCATGTTCTGCTCCACGGCCTCCAACTTCAAGTCTTCGCAGCGCCTCAGGAGCTCCGCCTCGGCAAAGGCCACCTCACCTGGCGAAGAGGCCAGAAGGGCGCGGTGCTCCTCAACATCGCGCTCAAGGGCCGGATTTGAAGACAGAAGCTCTCACTCTCGCTCCTCGGCCGCCTCGCGACGGCGGTTGGCTGCCTCGGCATCTTCCATGGCATGGGCGCAAGCCTTGCGAGAAGTCATGGGCGAGGACGCCGCACGCGCATCGGCTTTGTCGCGCTGAAGTCTCCCGAGGTTAATGGCAACTTTCAGCCACTGCGACTCATTCTCCAAGCAGTGGTTTTCCGCCTCAAGCCTGGTGTCGACATTGGCGAGCTCCCCGCCAAGATGTATAATCGCACGCATCGCCTCACCGAAGAGCCCTAAGTGCATGGCACTGCACCCACGAGCGAGCGCAAGCGCGTCACCAAGACCTTCATCCGCCCCGGAGGCTGCCTGGGAGGCGCTAGGCGTCCCGCCAGCCCCCGCCTGGGGGCTGGCCGGTGTAGCCCCACAACCTAAAGACGAAGGCCGCCCAGGGGGACCCCCTACCAGCAATGACAAGAGGAAGGATTGCCGGTGCATCCCCTGTCTCACGGGCTGAGTCGCGGGGAGAGGGAGCAGGGAGCCCAGTTTTGGGGCACCCTCGCGGCAACTGAAGTCGGCCCCGCGCCCTGCGCAGGATCAGGGCGCCGGGGGCTGTGTGCGGGCGTCAAGCTGGATTCCTTGGGGGCGCTCGCTTCGCAAGGTTTTGCCTTCGTGCGAGCCCTACGAGACCCCTATCGTAAGAAAACACGGCGCGCTAGGAATCAAGAGCAAAGGTACTTACTCATCGGCAGCCACGTATCTCCTCGACTTCAGTGGCCGACGGGTGCCGTCGTTGTGGCACAAGGACCTCGTCCTCTTCTGGAGTGACTCAAGGCACAGGCGGGGCCGACTGGACCTCGGCAGGTGACCCTCGGGAGGAGGAGCGTTCGGCAGGGCAGCCGGGGAAGGGATCCCAGGGGCAGCGGCACCCGGCGGGATCCTCTGGTTCATGGCCCCAGAGCCATTAGTGGGCTCCTCGCCATCGGTAGCCACCTTGAAGCCACCGCCACGGGAGTCAGGGGCCTCCGCCTCTAGAGCTTGGGGTCGCACCAGATCCATGGCGCCCCCTCGAGGGCCTCAGGAGGCCCGGCATCCTGGGCCCTCATCGGCACCAAGCCTTCGGAGGAGACCTCAGCAGCTGCAGGCCGCGAGCACTCCCCTGCTTCTGCACTTGGGGCGCACGCGGCAGGATCAAGAAGAAGGGGAGCCACTAAGACAGAGTTCTCGCGGGGCCCCTCAAGGCCCTCCGGAAGCATCCCCCACTCGTCGAATAGAGGCATCTGCCCCGTGAAGGCCACCTTGTTTGAGCACTGATAGAGAAGGCAGCCACCCCCCAATAGGTCAGCATGCTCGGGTTCGCCCGTTAGAAGTTTGAGCACCATGCTCAAGGTCCCAGCAGCCAGTGATCGCCTCTGCAGCCTCATCAAATCCTTGACGCCCGAAGGTCCCACATTGGGCGAGAATGGTGCTGGAGGGGAGCGATGCATTGCCGGACGAACTCCTTCACCACCATCGGTGCCGTCACTTCCAGTTCATGTAACCTCGCCAATCTCTTCAAGACAAAAGCAAGGCGCCGGTCAGAGAGCTTCTCGTGGCACCAACTGGAGCTAGGCAAGGCTGGCGCCCCAGGAGTCAAGAGCAGGGGGCTGAATGCGCCAGTATCCATCATCAGCCACTGCTTTCAGAATCCCTTCGTAGGAGGCGAGAGCTCGAATATGATTCCCGAACCAGCCATTGCGGCCATAGCTTCGAAGGTCACGCACCCAGAGCATTGGCGGGCGTAGACCAACCGAAGCAAGAAGAAATGACGAAATAAGGCCACGGAAGGAGTAATGCCGACCATGGCCTCGCAGAGGAAGGCGAAGACGGCAAGAAGGATAATAGAGCGGGGGTCCAGATGTAGTAGGTGGACCTGGTAATGCGATATCACATCATTGAAGAAAGGGGAGAAGGAAGGAATCAACCCCGCGAGAAGAGCATGGAGACATATAGGTATCTCGGTGGCGCTCATCTCCCTCACTCGCCAAGATGCAGGGCGGACGGTCGTCACTCTCCACTCATTCGAATCGGCTGCGAGTGCGTGGCGGGCCTTGTCCAGCCCCTCCTGGTTGATAACCGTCCATTGCTCGAGGCGTGGCTCCAAGGCCGATGGAGGACTGACTAGGGCGCGCGGCTTCCCCTTCTTCTTCCTCGGCTGGGGGGCCATGACGAGCGCCAAAAGAAGGATGAGCCGCCAGCACCGGATCTATGGACAAGGTGGCAAGATTGGGAAGGGAGAAACAAGGGCCGAGCGCGACAATCTGTGAAGGGTGAGCTGCACAGACAACGGGCGACCACTGGGCCTACTAGATATCAAGGCAGTGTGGGGAAGTGGAGACGCCCATGTCCCATCAACCGCCACGTTTTGTCAAGGCCGCAGGCAGTTAGGGCCCGCGGTGCTCCGCACTTGCCCTTTGGCTTCGCCTGGAAGCCAAGTCCGAGCATGCCTTGGGCCCGGGGGCTACTGTCGGTGTCCTGGATATGGGGGTATCCAGCCCTGCCTGCCTTTGGCACACCACATGGCTCCATTGATGGCCTGATACGACCAAGCTTCAGCATCAACAACTCAACACCCTTGCGAGGGGCCAAGCCTCGCAAGGTGGACGACGCCAAGACCCCCAAGGGGATCGGCCTCCTCGGGCTGGCTCCCGAGGGGCGGAGAGTTCTATGCAAGGTTTACCTCACGGGGCTTAGCTGACGTGAGCCATGACGACCAAGGCCAGACAGGCGCCAGGCGGGCGCAGAGCGCAGGTTTCCTCTTCGGTGCAAAGGAGGCAAGCCGCAGGCGCGGAGTCCCAAGGAATCAGCCAAAGGTTTCCATTCTGGTGCAACGAGACCAAGACCGCCAGGACGGTAGGACAGAGGTCATCGATGAGCCCACCGCAGCATCACGACCAGAGGCTTTTCGCAGACGAAGACTACTTTTGTCAGGATAAGCTATACTACTTGTCCCCTTTCAAATCCGCCGTTGTGCGATCCCTTCCCGCCAACATTTGGGAAGAGGACCAAGGCCACTATAAACAGGACTAGCCACCACCATAGAGGCAAGACAAGCCGAGCTAGCTCACACCACACCAGCTCCCTTGAGCTCAAGAACACCTCACCTCCTGAGGCCAGTACATCCATTGTACTAGTTCTTCCTCAGCCCTCTGAGGCAATCCACCAAAAATGCTGGAGTAGGGTATTACACCGCAAGGTGGACCAAACCAGGATAAACTACTGTGTCTCTTTGTCTCTTTGAGGTTGTTGCGCTAGGCTTAGGAGGATCGCGAGTAGGCAGGGTGGGTAGGTTGAGATCTTCGCATGCACCCCAGAGTTCGAACCTCTCAAGGGTTTGCGGAACCCGTAATCCGACAATTCTTGAGTTGTAAATAAATAAAAGTGTGATTATCTTCATTATTAGAGCATTGTCCCAGTGAGGAAAGGATGATGGAGACTATGATTCCCCCACAAGTCGGGATGAGAATTCGGACGAAATAAAAAAAGAAAAAAAGAGGCCATAAAAAAGAGAAAAGGCCCAAATAAAAAAATATGAGAGAAAAAGAGAGAAGGGGCAATGGTACTATCCTTTTACCACACTTGTGCTTGAAAGTAGCACCATGATCTTCATGATTGAGAGTCTCCTATGTTGTCACTTTCATATACTAGTGGGAATTTTCACTATAGAACTTGGCTTGTATATTCCACTAATGGGCTTCCTCAAATGCCCTAGGTCTTCATGAGAAAGCAAGTTGGATGCACGCCCACTTAGTTTCGTTTTGAGGTTTCATACACTTTTAGCTCTAGTGCATCTGTTGCATGGCAATCCCTACTCACTCACATTGATATCTATTGATGGGCATCTCCATAGCCCACTAATACGCCTAGTTGATGTGAGACTATCTTCTCCTTTTTGTCTTCTCCACAACCACCATTCGATTCCACCTATAGTGTTGTGTCCATCGCTCATGCTCATTTATTGTGTGAAGATTGAAAAAGTTTGAGAACATCAAAAGTATGAAACAATTGATTGGCTTGTCATCGGGGTTGTGCATGATAGAATACTTTGTGTGTTGAAGATAGAGCACAACCAGACTATATGGTTTTGTAGGGGTAGCTTTCTTTGGCCATGTTATTTTGAGAAGACATGATTGCTTTGTAAGTATGCTTGAAGCATTATTATTTTTATGTCAATATTAAACTTTTGTCTTGAGTCTTTCGGATATGAACATTCATGTCACAATAAAGAAAATTACATTGATAAATACGCTAGGTAGCATTCCACATCAAAAATTCTGTTTTTAACATTTACCTACTCGAGGACGAGCAGGAATTAAGCTTGGGTATGATTGATACATGTCCAATGTATCTATAATTTTTGATTGTTCCATGTTATTATATTATCTGTTTTGGATGTTTAATGGGCTTTAATATGCTCTTTTATATTATTTTCGGGACTAACCTATTAACTGGAGGCCCAGTGCCAGTTTCTGTTTTTGCCTATTTTAGTTTTGCAGAAAAGGAATACTAAACAGAGTCCGAATGGAATGAAACCTTTGCGATGATATTTCTTGGACCGAAAGCAAACTAGAAGACTTGGAGTTGAAGTCAGAAATGCCACGAAGCGTCCACGAGGCAGGAGGGTGCACCCCCACCCTCGTGGGCCCCTTGTAGCTCCACCAACGTACTTCTTTCACATATATATACTCTTATACCCTAGAAACACCAAGGGGAGCCATGAAACTACTTTTCCACCACCGCAACCTTCTGTGCCCGTGAGATCCCATCTTGGGGCCTTTTTCAGCGATCTAACAGAGGGGGAATCGATCATGGAGGGCTTCTACATCAACACCATTGCCTCTCCGATGAAGCGTGAGTAGTTTACCACAAACCTTCGAGTCCATAGTTATTAGCTAGATGGCTTCTTCTCTCTCTTTGATTCTCAATACAAAGTTCTCCTCGATGTTCTAGGAGATCTATTTGATGTAATACTCTTTTGCGGTGTGTTGGTCGAGATCCGATGAATTGTGGATTTATGAACCAAATTATCTATGAATATTATCTGGTTCTTCTCTGAATTCTTATATGCATGATTTGATATCTTTGCAAGTCTCTTCGAATTATCGGTTTAGTTTGGCATACTAGATTGATCTTTCTTGCAATGGGAGAAGTGCTTAGCTTTGGGTTCAATCTTGCAATGTGCTTTCCCAGTGACAGTAGGGGTAGCAAGGCACGTATTGTATTGTTGCCATCGAGGATAAAAGATGGGGTTTATATCATATTGCTTGAGTTTATCCCTCTACATCATGTCATCTTGCTTAATGTGTTACTCCGTTCTTATGAACTTAATACTCTAGATGCATGCTGGATAGCGGTCGATGTGTGGAGTAATAGTAGTAGATGCAGGCAGGAGTCGGTCTACTTGACACGGACGTGATGCCTATGTTCATGATCATTGTCTTAGATATCTTCATAATTATGTGATTTTCTATCAATTGCTCGGCAGTAATTTGTTCACCCACCATAATACATGCTATCTTGAGAGAAGCCACTAGTGAAACCTATGGCCCCCGGGTCTCTTTTCTATTATATTACATCTCTTTTCCATTATATCGCATCTCATTTACTATTTTGCAATCTTTACTTTCCAATCTATATAACAAAAATACCAAAAATATTTACTTTACTATCTTTATTATATATCACTTTTGCGAGTGACCGTGAAGGGATTGACAACCCCTTTATCATGTTGGTTGTAAGGTCCTTGATTGTTTGTGCAGGTATTAGGTGACTTGTGCATCGTCTCCTACTGGAATGATACCTTGGTTCTCAAAACTGGGCGAAATACTTATGCTACTTTGCTGCATCACCCTTTCCTCTTCAAGGGAAAAACCAACGCAAGCTCAAGAGGTAGCACCCTCTACATGAACATGGTGCTTTATGCTTCATATTATTATCCATTGATGTGTTGACATCCTATGATGCTTGAGTAGATTTTTTTGTCCTATCAGTGATTTGTAAATTGCTATGATTGATTTAATTTGCTTGTGGTTAAGTTGCTGTCCTTTGGTGCCATTCATATGAGCGCCCGTGTGGATCACACCATTGGGTTGGTTGTATGTTGACATGACTATACATTGGAGGGCAAGAGTGACAGAAACTTCTTCCTAACATAGAAATTGATGCATACGGGATTGAAGGGGGACCAATATATCTTAATGCTATGGTTGGGTTTACCTTAATGAACATTAGTAGTTGCAGATGCTTGCTAATAGTTCCAATCATAAGTGCTTAGAATTCCAAGTAAGGGATGACATGCTAGCAGTGGCCTCTCCCACATAAAAACTTTCTATCGGTCTAGTAACATAGTCAGTTGCTTAGGGACTATTCCGCAAATCCTATCACCACTTTTCCACACTCGCTATACTAACTTAATTATACTTTAATTAGAACATCACCTATATTTTATTTTCACGTTCTATATTATCTTGCAAACCTATCCTAGTTCACCTACAAAGTACTTCTGGTTTCATACTTGTTCTAGGTAAAGCAAATGTTAAGTGTGTGTAGAGTTGTATCGGTGGTCTAAAGAACTTGAGGGAATATTTTTTCTACCTTTAGCTCCTTGTTTGGTTCCACACTCTTATTTATCGAGAAAGGCTACAAACGATCCCCTATACTTGGGGGTAATCATCAGGACGACGTCATCATCCCATCGGGATCGACAGGGCCGTGTTATCACTTTGTTGATCCAACCCTCTCCACCGATCATGTGGACCTTATCATCACATTAGTCCACTCGGGGCTCTCACATCGCCACATTAACCTGCCCCGAGGACTCTGACTTGCCACATCCTCGTCGCCAAGCTACATCACTTTAAACATTTACTTCACATGAATTAGTTATGCAGAGATATTATTATTATATTTTCTAGCTTGCACTAATTCATATGTGTAGCGACCAGACCTCAAACGGTCAAGTCTCTGTGCATCAGTGTCATCCCTGGATCGGCAATGCTGACACGCACAGTACTTGAGGAATTATAACAGAGTTTCAATCACACACTTATTACATCGAGTCCTCATAAAGAGTATGATTACACAAAATATCATGGCTGAAGGCCATCTAAACTAGATAACTGCGGAAGCTTCTAAGGTAAATGAGTCCATCAACTCCAACCGCATAGCTGAGTGCAAAACAACGACCTATCGCACCTTATTTGTCGTCTGAGTAGTCTGCAACTTGAGACGTTGCAGCCATGTAGGTCAGCACATTGAATATGCTGGCAAAGTTACACTGTAAAGCAATGAAATGCAAGAACTATATCTACATGCAGTATTTGGCTGGTGGAGGCTGTAAGTTTCTGGGTTTTGCATAAAGCTAGTTTTTCCATACAACAAAGGAATAAATTTATTTAACTACTCCCAAGTTGCCCATTATTTGAGAAGGTAACCCCAACTCAAATCCCAATTAAACGTATCATCTTTAACCCAATTAAAATTAATTAAAGTAATGTGATGAGATCACATCAATAGATTCAAGTACTAGATACTCAAAATGTCCATAACCGGGGAAACAGCTAACCATGATTAGTTTATACACTCTGCAGAGGTTTGCGCACTTCTCCCCACAAGACTCAACCGCAACCATGATCGCATGATCGAGACATAACCTTTCTGAAGCATGAACTCTTTACTCTGGGTAGACAGTACCACCTACATCCCCTACATCTGCTAGCCTACCACTGAAAGAGGTCACACAACATACTCAACTATGGCAGAGCCCATAATGGCTTGTGGCTGCACATGGAAGTTTCTAGCATGAACAGTCTTATGACTCCTTTGAGCCTGGGTGGCGTACCATAGGAAGAATCACACAGTTACTCCGGGATTTTCCAAAAATAGGCATCAATAGGTTCCCCGGTTGCCTGCAACCAATCCACCTAGATGTATATTAAAGTTGCCACCTTAATGTTATCCATGATTAAATATCTCTCAAACTTCCATGTGTAAATCATGATCCAATCCCTGTCTACGAGCATGGCTAAGCAATAATAAGCATAACATATATTCCCGGGGTGATCAAAAGGTATTAGGTTCATACCTCAAGCACTACAACCAAAACCACATGTTCCCAATCCTACTCATGCAAATATTTGAGGGGCAATACTAATGCATAGTAAAAATTGGGTATATATAAGAGTATGATCAAAGTGTAACTTGCCTTGTTGACGATCTGCAAACTCTAGAGATTCTTAGTAACAACGGTAATCTAGCGTAGACAAACAATAGCATACATAAGCAATCACTCAATCAAAACACGAGAAAAACCGAGAAAAGATCCAAATCGAACACGAAACAAGCAAACGGCTTAAACTAACAAGAGTCAAACCTAACCGCAATATTAACATGTGAATTAGATCTTAACAGTAGGTACATGTGATTAACGACTTGCAAAAAGACTCAACTCAAACGGAGCAACGAAACTCAAAATACAAACGAAATAAGATCGTTTACTAATCTGGAGTAAACTCAAATTTTACAGTACCAAAATCATGTTCAAGTTGGTTAACTAGAAAGAACAAAATGATACAAAGATTTAGGCGTTGGTTTCATCTAATTTGGATAAACGAGTAAAAAGTTGCGCGGGTTTGAAGATCAGGGGCTAATCTATGATAAAAATAATCGCGAATAGGTCCCTGGCCAAAAAAAAGACTATCGAACGAACGTTCGTTATCAGGGACAGATGGGCAAAAACGTTCGCTAGTGGTGACATTCGAGTGAACGTTCGTTAAATAGATCCGAAAGAGAGAAAAAAACCGAGAAAACCCTAACCCTAATTTAAAACCGATCTAGATCTAAAACAAAAAACCAGAACAAACCGGCGGTTTTACTGGTTCACGATGAAAACCAGAGTCGGCGGCGAGGCGAGATTCCAGCGAGGCGGCTAACGGCACGGCGCGGCGTCTCCGACAGCGGCGTGGGCAGTGGCGGCGTCGGTGAGCAGCGGCGCTAGTGGGCGGCGGCGCGCGGGCGACAAGCGGCAAGCGGTAGCAGCGACAAAAGCGGCGGCGGCGCGCGGCTTGCAGCGGCGGTGGTGGCTGCGGTGGCGGGGTGGTGAGAGGCGGCGGGGCGGGCGCTATTTAAGGGGGCGGGGTGGCGGTTTGGCTTGGGGAGGGGGTCGGCCTGGGGCGGAGTCCGACTTAGACTACTCCTCGGCGTTCGTGCCGAGCACGGCGGCGCGCAGGAGGAAGGCGGCGCGGGAGCTGGGCCGCGGCCTGCTCGGCTGGGCCTTTGGCCCAGTTGGGCGCGAAGATTTTTTTTTTAAAAAGAAATCCGCCAAAGAGAAAATTGTAAAAAATCTAAAAAAAAATCTAAAAAAAAATCTAAAAATGCCAAAACCAATTTTCACCGTCTAAATAAAATATTAGAACAAAGTGAACATTTTTCTGGCCTAAAATTGCAATTTTCAAAAATGTGTATTTTTCTACAAATAAAATACCAATAAAATCATAATTCGATTTTAAAACTCTTTCTCCAATATTTCCCTTAAATTGAAGAAGTCATATTATCTTCTCTCATTTATTTTTAATATTGGAAATAATTGGAGAGAAAATTAATAAAATCAAATTGATCCTTTCTTCAAATTTCAAATAAATTCAAATATGAAATTTGTGAAACCTCCAACTCTCTCCTTGGGTCCTTGAGTTGCTTAAGATTTCTAGGATCTCAACAAAATGCAAGAATAAAATATGATATGCATATGATGAACTATGTATAACATCCAAATTGAAAATTGGGATGTTACAAACCTACCCACCTTAAGATGAATCTCGCCCTTGAGATTCGGATTGGTCAGCAAAAAGGTTTGGGTGGTCTCTACGGAGATCTTCTTCTCGCTCCCAGGTGGCTTCCTCCTCGGTATGGTGGCTCCACTGAACTTTGCAAAACTTGATAACCTTGCTGCGAGTAACTCGACTCGAAAACTCAAGAATCTTGACTGGCTTCTCTTCATAGGTCAAATCACTGTCTAACTGAATTGCTTCCAGTGGCACTGTATCTCTCAGAGGAATATCAGCCATCTCTACGTGGCACTTCTTCAACTGGGAAACATGAAACACATCATGAACTCCTGACAATCCTTCTGGCAATTCCATCTTGTAGGCAACTTCTCCCATGCGTGCCAAAACTATGTATGGTCCCACAAAACGTGGTGCTATCTATCCCTTGACTCCAAAACGCTTAACTCCTCGAAGTGGGGACACCCAAAGATATGTTGTGTCTCCGACTTCGTAAACTATCTCCTTGCGTTTAGTATCCGCATAACTCTTCCGCCTAGACTAGGCTACCTTGAGTCTGTCGCGAATAAACTTAACCTTCTCTTCAGAGTCTTTGATTAAATCCGGTCCGAACAACTATCGATCTCCAACTTCATCCCACGATAACGGTGTCCTGCACCTCCTTCCGTACAAAGTTTGAAAGGGTCCATCTTCAAACTGGCTTGATAACTGTTGTTATAAGAGAACTCTGCATATGGCAAATTTACATCCCAAATAGATCCATAATCTAGCGCACAAGCTCTCAACATGTCCTCCAGAATCTGATTGACTCTCCCGGTCTGTCCGTCTATCTATGGATGAAAGGTTGTACTGAACTCTAGCCTGGTACCCAAAGTTTCATGCAACTGATTCCAAAACGTTGAAGTAAACTGGGTTCCTCTATATGATACAATTGTCCTCGGAACTCCATGCAGACATATGATCCTGGTCATGTATATCTTTTCCAACTTAGCACTCGTATAGGTGGTATTCACCGGGATGAAATGAGCTACTTTCGTCAAACGATCGACTACAACCCAGATAGATTCATAGCCTGAATGAGTCCTGGGTAATCCAGTGATAAAATCCATGCCAAGTTTATCCACTTCCATTCGGGTATCGACAATGGCTGTAGCAATCCGGCTGGTTTCTGATGCTATGCCTTAACCCTCTGACATACATCACATACATCTACATACTTGGCTATATCCTTCTTCATTCCTGTTCACTAGAAACATTCCTTCAAATCCAGGTACATCTTAGTGTTTCCTGGGTGAATCGAATACGGCGAATCATGTGCCTCCTGCAGAATCAATTTCCTGATCTCGGGGTCATTAGGCACATATATGTGATCATCAATCCATAAAATGTCGTGCTCATCCTCATGAAATCCTTTAGCCTTTCCTTTACTCACCCTTTCTTTATCTTGGCAATCTCCTTGTCTGTCTTTTGGGCTTCTCTGATCTTATCCAAAAGAGTGGACTGAATTTCCAATGTTGCAACATAACCTCTCGGAACTATCTCCAAGCATAACTCTCAAAGATCATCTGCTAACTCCTTAGGTAATCCTCCGGTTATGAGCTTGTTAACATAACTCTTGTGGTTCAAGGCATCGGCTACGACATTGGCCTTTCTGGGATGATAGTACAATTTCATATCATAATCCTTGATGAACTCCAACCATCTCCTTTGCCTAAGGTTCAACTCCTTCTGCGTGAAGATGTATTTCAAACTCTTATGATCCGTGTATACATCACAATGGTTTCCAATGAGAAAATGTCTCCATGTCTTTAGTGCATGCACTATGGTTGCTAACTCCAAAACATGCGTAGCATAATTTAGCTCATGAGGTTTAAGCTGTCGTGCGGCATATGAAACAACTCTCCCTTCCTGCATAAGTACAGCTCCAAGTCCTCGTCGTAAAGCGTCGCAATATACTTGGTAATCCTTACGTTGGTCTGGGAGAATCAACACTGGGGCTGTAACCAAACGTTTCTTCAACTCCTAAAAACTAGCTTCACATTCCCCAAGTCCATTTAAACTTGGTGTCCTTCTTCAATAACTCCATCATGGGTTTTGCAATCCTGGAGAAATTCTCAATGAACCTCCAATAATATCCTGTGAGTCCAAGAAAACTCTTGATCTCTCCAACTGATGTGGTTGCCACCCATTTAGTAACAGAAGCAACCTTGGTAGGGTCTACTGCTATTCCTTCTCCGAATTTAACATGTCCGAGAAATCCAACTTCCTTTAACCAAAACTCACATTTGCTCAAATTAGCATACAACTGATGTTCTCTAAGCTTCTCAAGAACCAAACGCAAATGCTCCTTATGCTCCTCTTCATTCTTCGAGTAGACCAATATATCATCAATGAAGACCACGACAAACTTATCCAGAAACTCCATAAACACTTCTTCATCATGTCCATGAATTAGGCAGGCACGTTAGTCAGACCAAATGACATAACGGTATACTCATATAGCCCATACCTTGTGGTAAAAGCTGTCTTAGGTATATCCTGCACTCGGATCTTCAACTAGTGATAACCTGATCGAAGATCGATCTTGGAGAAAACTTTAGCTCCTTGCAACTGGTCAAACAAATCATTGATCATTGGCAGAGAGTATTTGTTCTTGATCGTCACCTCATTCAACGCACGATAATCAACAACCATCCTTAAAGATCCATCCTTCTTCTCCACTAGAAGCACTGGGGCTCCCCAAGGTGATGAACTTGGTCGAATGTAACCTTTCTCCAATAACTCCTAAATCTGCTTCTTAATTTCCTCCAGATCTTGTGCGGGCCTCCGATACGGTCTCTTTGATATTGGTCCCGTGCCTGGCAATAGCTCAATCAAAATCAATGTCTTGATCTGGTGGCATGCCTGGCAACTCCTCCGGAAATACGTCGGGGTAATCCTTCACCATTGGTACTTCCTCCTGTACAACTCCTAATAAGGAATTCACTTGAGTCCTCCTCGGCGCATGCCAGGATACATACTTGACCCTCTTTCCTTTTGGGGTGGTGAGAAATATCGACTTACTAGCATAATCAATGTTTCCTCCATACTTCGATAACCAATCCATCCCTAGTATTATATCCAATCCTTGTGACTCCAAAATTATTAGATCAGAGGGAAACACATGGCTACCAATGGTTAAGGGTAACCGATCACACCATCGGCTGGCCATATACTCTGCTCCTGGCGAGCTTACTAACATGGGTGACCAAAGGGCTAGGGTTGGCAATTTAAACTTGTCCACAAATCCCGTTGATATGTATGAATGTGATGCACTAGTGTTAAAAAGTACGGGGGCGGTAAATGACTTAATCAAAAACTTACCAATCACTGTGCCTGGCTGATCTTCAACCTCCTCAATGCTGACGTGGTTCACCTGACCTTTGGTGAAGGGGTTGGGCTTCTTGGCAGGACCTCCATTTCCATTTCCATTCTTCGCTTCGGGACATTCAGTGGCATAATGTTCGGTCTTCTGTCACTGGAAATAGGTAATGTGGCTCAGATCCCTCTTGGCTGGTGTTGAAGGGTTGGAACGGTTCTGGCTGCTGCTTCCTCCATTCCCATTGCCATTCCTGGGGCCACTGTGGTTATGCAAACTTGCTCAATTGTGCGTATGTCCTCCATGGTTGTGGTTATGTCCTCCTGAATACGAGGAATAGCGGGGCTTCTGCTGAGCTCCTGAAGTGTAGCTCCCCTATCCATACTTACTCTTGCGATTATCAATCTATTGCTGCTTGCCTTCAATCATAAGAGCCCTGTCTACCAACTCCTGGTAGTTATTCAATGTTGCCACCATCAACTGCATGCTCAACTCATCATTCAGTCCTTCCATAAACTTCTCCTCCTTAGCGGCATCTGTAGCTGCATCATCAAGGACATAGCGTGCTAACCTGCTAAACTCATCCACATACTGGCCTACTGTACGTCCTCCTTGGTGCAAGTTGCGAAACTTGCGCTTCTTCATGCTCATAGCTCCTGTAGAAACATGGCTAGTGCGGAAAGCCTGCTGAAACTGATCCCATGTAACAGTGTCAATAGGGTAAGTGGGTGTGAAATTCTACCACCATGATGCTGCGGGTCCATCAAGATGATGTGCAGCAAAGCGCACTCTCTCTGCATCTGTGCATCCTGAAGTGGTCAGCTCTCTTCCAGTCTTGCGGAGCCAATCATCTGCAACAATCGGCTCGGTGCTACTAGAGAACACCGTCGGATTCAACCTTAGAAAGCGGGATAGGTGATCAACAGGGGGTGGTGGTGGTGGATTGTTGTTGTTGTTGCCTTGGTTCTGGTTCTGAACTAATATCTGCATCAAGGCATTCTGCTGCTGGATCAACTGACTAAGCTCCGGTGGGAAGGCAAATCCATTGTCATGTCTCGGAGGCATCTGATGGGTTTGAAGGGGTGAGAAAACAGAATAGAATGAGGTCTAAGAAAGATTCACTAATCATAATGCTCATGAGACAAACACAATCAATTTTTCTTCATTCAATAGCACACAAGATCACACAACTGGTCTAACCTATGATTACAAACTCGGCCGTTGCTAACTACTTGGAGGGAATACTACTAATTACAATGGTGGTCATCTAGAAATTTTCATCAGATGAAGACTTCATGATATCTGCTCCAGCTTCGTCTTCATAATCATCATCACTATCAGGGTCGGAGTCGGTGTCGTCAATGATGATGTAGTCTTCTGGGTGGTTGTCCTCCTTTGGGTAGGGTCTCCCGTGAATATTCCTAACTTCTTCTTCAGGTCTTTATTCTTCTCAAGGTGATATGTGCGGCCATGCTCTTTCCTATACTCCAGCTTGGTGCATCCAGGTAGAAATCAATAGGCTCCGTTGTTGGTGCAAAGGTCCTCCCAGGTACCCAGACTTTGATCTTCCGGTGCTCCTCTTTCGGTACATATGTAGAGAAAGTCCCCGTGAAGCTTGGTAGTCCGATGTTCAAATACTTAGTGACTTCCTTCAAGTGGCGTCCTAAAGGGGTGTCGTCATCCAGCTGAGTGAACTTATTCCTGGGATCCGCCATCTATAGAGTAGAAATAGAGAAGAATTAGGAATGAGTAGTCTCAGGACCCCGATCCTAAGTCACATCGATCTAGCATGTAACACCTCATATCACTTTGCGGCCTCACGCACGGTATTCCCACGGGTGTCGCCTTACCATGCCCGGGACCGTTTGCGCCTTCTGGCACACGTATATGATAGTGTCGCTAGCATCCATATGACAGAGAACCCGGGCTGACATGGCTAGTCGTGAACCCAAAGTGGCACTAACTTACAGGAACAGGCATACATGACCCAACATCGAACGTGTCGGTCATCAGCGAGTGAATCCGGGCTATAGTAACTGGGCTAGCAGGACTCCGGTAAACCGGGCTGTAGTAGGCTAACAGGACTCCGGTAGACACCACGTGACATTTCCCCGAAGGGACAGACACATGAACGAAGAAGGACACATGCCGGCCAGCCTAAGTGTTCCGGAGCAGTAGCAAGCTACCAGGGCTCCGTGGAAGCACTAGGAGACAGTTCCCGATAAGAGAGGCTACTAAGGATAAACAACTAGATAGTCAGATCCCACACATAGCAATACACATTACACGTATGCATAACATGCAAGTATGTGATGTACAACATGGCATCACAACATAACTGAACAACTCATATAGATAAAGGCTCGGAAGAGCCAACATAGCCTTTATTGCAAACAGGGGTCACAGGACCCATCATACAGAGCATACAAGCAACAAGCGGAAGCATTACATGTCTGAGTACAGACATCTACAAATGAAAAAGGCTGAAGAGCCTGACTATCTATAACATCTGATCAAGATCGTAGCTGAGGTACAAGCTACTCGTCGAAGTCCACGAGAACACTAGTAAGACCGAAGTCTTCGCTGCAAAAACATAAATAAAGCAACATGAGTACAAAGGTACTCAGCAAGACTTACATCAGATCCTATCATACATGCATTTGTATCAAGAAGGTAATGTGGCATTTAGTTGCAGCAAGCCAGCTTTGACTCTGTGGCTATCCTGTTCTACGACTACCAGAAACTCTTGAGGTGATATGGCGCACACGAGTCCACTAATCACCACACAATACACTACTATGGATTCATCCCCGTCCCCCTACGAGAAGGCCATCCATAGCACTCACACTTGTCTTGAGCATTTTAGAGTATCCACTTCAAGTTGTCTATGTACCATGTAAGCATCCAAGAAGTCCATAACCGCGGACCCGGCTATTCGAATTGATCATGTTTACCCTGCAGGGGTGTACTTCTTCACACACGCTCTCGCCACTTATCGCCATGTACACGTCATGTATCTCGGCAACCTTCAAGCGGAAGCCTGGCGAGGGTGTCGGCCACGACCTGACTAACCACACAAGACTCTAATCCAGGTTTATCGCCTATTCGGGTTCCATCCGCAAGGAGATCCGGCCGGGGTGTCGCTCACGGCCAAAAATGATGTGAGCAGGGTTCCCAAGCCCACCATCTGGGTGCCACTTGGTACACTGTGCCACCTGTGCCTCGTCTGTCCCAAGCCCACCCTGCCGGGTGCCACTCGGTAGAAAAATAGCACTACCTACAAACACCAGAAACTAGTTGCGACTCCTGGACAGAGATCAAGTCGGCTAATAAGTCGAGAGGGCTTGGAGCGCCCGGAGCCCAATATGTGGTAGTATCGAGTCATTGGACAACATACATAGAACTCAGTGCTTAAGGACGGTTCTAGTGAGACAACCCACCATGTACTCCTACATGGCCTCTCACCGCTACCTTTACCAAATCGTGTTCACACACTTAACTCTCAGCATCAGAACATAGAGCGCTACACTCCAATTCATTCCCAATGAATCAGACCTGACACACTTTAAGCAATAGCAGGCATAGCATGGTAGGAACACAACATGGCTCAATCAACTCCTACACATGCTAGTGGGTTTTAACTATTTACTGTGGCAATGACAGGTCATGCAGAGGAATGGGTTCAACTACCGCAGCACAAAGTAGCAGATGAATCGTTGTTGTCCTAATGCAATAACTAAGAGCAGGAGCGAGAGAGTAGGATTGTATCGGAATGAACAAGGGGGTTTGCTTGCCTGGTAGAACAACAAGGGGGCACTGCTCCTCAGAAAGGTACTCTGGAACGGACTCCGGAGCAGGACCTATCGAGAAGGAACAGTGTCGGCAATCAATACACAAACATATGCAACAATATGATGCATGAACATGGCATGTAGATGTGATGTTGTTTGAGCTAATGCAACTAGTATTCAAATTGAATGAAGTCCATTTGAATCAAGGGTTCAAATGCAACTCCAAATTAAGCTCTTATATATGCCATTTACATGTGTTCACTTATACAGCATGTATAAGTTGGTTTGTCATGCATGAAACTAGTACAGATGGAAAGATTGCATTTTTCTGATAATTTTTCGTATATAAATTATTTCAATCTGAGCTACGGTTGAATTACTATGAATTTTTGAAGTTTAAATCATTTTCTAGAATTTTCTGAGTTATTTTAAATCCAGAAAATGGATAACTGCGTCAGCATGACGACAGCACGACATCAGCAGGTCAACTGGGGCTGACCAGGGACAAACCTGACATGTGGGGTCCACACGTCAGTGTCTAAGGGTTAATCGGGGGTTTTATACTAATCTAATTAAAATATTAGGGCGCGGGGGCCCACTGTCAGTGTCGGGTTAGTTAGATGGTGATTAGCCTTAAGCTAATCACCTGACCCACGGGGCCCACCTGACGGCCGGCGAGGTCAAAGGGTCAAACCCCACCGGCGTTTAGCCGCCGGCGAGGTCGAACAAGGCGGAGGGGCTCGGGATACGCCGTCCGGCGTCCATTCGGGCGGCGGAGACCACGGACGAGGAGCTGGAGCTCGTCCGCATCCTTTGGAGCAGGCGGGGGGCTGCGGGGGTGCCGGAGCGGGGCTCGCGGCGGCGGCCGGACCTCGGGCTCGAGCGGCGGCGAGCTACCGAGCACGGGGAGGCAGGAGAGGAGGGGGAACTGACGCGGGGGGGCTCACAGGGGACCGGAAGAGACAACGGCGAGCTCGGGGGAGGCGCTGACGGCGGCGAGCGGCAACGGAGATCCACGGCGGCCGGAGGTGATGAAGGCGACGGCGACAGCTCCATGGTGCGCTCCGGCTTCCGTGGCTTGACAGGGAGGACGAGGAAGAGGACACGGAGCTCCTGCGCGTGTCAGAGAGGCGAGGGGGAGGCGGTGGCTACGACTACGGCGAGCGGCGGCGACGGCGCGTTCGGGCAGTCGCTTGGGAGAGAGACCAGGGAAAGGGGAGGAATGAGAGAGAGAGGGAGAGAGGTGTGGGGCGTCGTGGTGACGTCCAGGGAGGCCAGAGCGATGAGGAGGGAAGCAGGAGGTGGCCGGGCGCGTGGCCGCGGCCGGCTGTGGCGCGGGCACGCAGCTGCTTGGGCAAGGGGGAGGAAGACGACAAAGGGGGAGGCCAGGTGGGCCGGGCTAGCCAGTTGGGCCGGCTAGGTAAGTTTTTCTCCTGATTTGTTTCTCTTTTCTATTTTTCTGACATTTGTTTGGTTTAATACAAATACTAAACCATTTTATTTTCTTATGCCAATTTTTATAGAAGCTAGTTATATTATTCCAGAGCTCCTTAATAAATGGCATAGTTTTTGGACAATATTTTATATATATAACAATATATATCCAAAGAAAATAATTACTGTATTAATTCCAAATACCCAAAATAAATACTTATGAGATCCTAAAAATATTGGTTTGGTTTTTACCTCTGTCCAATATTTTCAGGAAACAACATGGGCATTTTCTTGGACCTTTTTGGAGCAATTTTTATTTGGGCCATTTCCAGAAATGATTCTGAGGGTTTCACAAATCCTCATTTCAAATTTAAATGGAATTAAACATGATGCACACATGACTAGCTAGTCTAGGTCATACCAGAACTAGGGATGTGACAACTCGCCCCCACTTGAGAGAATCTCGTCCCGAGATTCAGGGGTCGACGGAAAAGAAAGTGGGGTACTCCAGTCGAAGACGATCTTCTCGCTCCCAAGTAGCTTCTCTTTCAGAATGATGAGACCACTGAACCTTGAGAAACTTGATGTTATGATGTCGAGTGACACGCTCTGCTTGATCAAGAATGCGAACCGGGTACTCTCGATATGGGAGGTTATCTTGGAGATCAAGCGTTTTGTGGTCCACTCCGCGGATAGGATCCGAGAAGCAACGCCTGAGTTGAGAGACATGGAAGACATCGTGCACTCTGGAAAGATGTGGGGGTAGTTCCAACTGGTAGGCAACCTCTCCTTGTTTAGCGAGAATGCGAAAGGGACCAATGTAACGAGGAGCCAACTTGCCCTTGATACCGAAACGATGGGTACCCTTCATGGGAGTAACCCGAAGATAAGCTTTGTCGCCAATTTCATAGGTCATATCCCTATGATGACGATCATACTGACTCTTCTGACAAGACTGGGCTGTTTTCAAATTCTCACGAATGATGCGAACTTGCTCTTGTGCCTCCTGGATCATGTCCGGTCCAAAGAATTGTCTTTCACCGGTTTCTGACCAGTTCAAAGGTGTTCGACATCTTCGTCCATAGAGAATCTCAAAAGGAGCTTTCTTGAGGCTGGATTGATAGCTATTGTTATAAGCAAACTCGGTGAAAGGAAGACATTTCTCCCAATCCATACCGAATGAGATAACGCAAGCTCTAAGCATGTCTTCGAGAATTTGGTTGACCCTTTCCACCTGACCACTCGACTGAGGGTGGAAAGCGGTACTGAAGGAAAGATGGGTTCCCATGGAAGTTTGGAAACTCTCCCAGAAATGAGAAGTGAAAAGACTACCACGGTCTGAATTGATCTCTAGTGGAACACCATGGAGTGACACTATTCGAGAAATGTATAAGTCAGCGAGCTGACTAGCAGTGATACTCTCTCGAAAAGGAAGTAAGTGAGCTACTTTGGAAAGACGATCAACGACTATGAGGATAGCGTTATTCCCTTTCGTGGTCCTGGGAAAGCCGGTGATGAAATCCATACCAACTTTATCCCATTTCCACTCAGGAATAGCTAAAGGTTGAAGGGTGCCAGCAGGTCTTTGATGCTCTACCTTAACACGAAGGCAAACGTCACAGTTAGCAATAAACTGAGCGATTTCTCTCTTCAACCTAGTCCACCAGAACCTCTGGCGTAGGTCCTGATACATCTTAGTACTACCGGGATGAATTGTGAGAGGAGATTCATGCGCCTCCTTAAGAATCAATTGTCGCAGATGTTGATTCTTGGGAACCACCAAGCAATTCTCAAAGAAAACAACACCACGATCATCCATAGAGAAACATCCACCAACTCCCTTCTTAATGTTTCTCTTGATCCGAGAAATTCCTGTGTCTTGCTTTTGAGCAGCGACAATCCGATCTTCAAGATCAGGTTTCGCCACCAAGGTAGAAAGGAATCTGTGAGGAGCAATGTGAAGATTAAGCTTACAGAATTCCTCATGGAGAAGTGGTTGGCCTTGCTGCAACATGAGATTGTTGCAATAGGATTTACGGCTTAACGCATCAGCCATGACATTGGCTTTGCCTGGGGTGTAGGTAATCCCTAGATCATAATCTATGATTAACTCCAACCAACGTCTTTGCCTAAGGTTCAAATCTGGTTGTGTGAAGATATACTTGAGACTCTGGTGATCGGTGTAGATCTCGCAACGTTTACAAAGAAGGTAATGTCGCCAGGTCTTGAGTGCATAGACTATGGCTGCAAGCTCTAGATCATGTGTAGGATAATTATCCTCATGTGGATGCAACTGTCGAGATGCATAGGCAATCACATGACGATCCTGCATAAGAATGCAACCTAGTCCCTGTCGTGAGGCGTCGCAGTAGATGACAAAGTCCTTTGTGAAATCCAGTGGAACAAGTATGGGAGCAGAAGTCAGGCGCCTTTTCAGTTCCTGAAAACTATACTCACATTGTGGGGACCACTCAAACTTTTTATCTTTCTTGAGAAGTTCCGTGAGGGGTTTGGTTACTTTGGAGAAGTTTTCAACAAAGCGACGACAATAGCTGGCTAGACCAAGGAAACTCCTAACTTGTTTAACGGTCTCAGGTGGAGTCCAATTGAGAACGGCCTTAACTCTCTCGGGATTGACATCAATGCCCTTACCAGAAATCACGTGGCCTAGGTAGGTCACTTCTGGCAACCAAAACTCGCACTTGGAGAACTTGGCATAAAGGCGGTGCTCTCTGAGTTTTTCTAACACAAGTCTAAGATGTTCGGCATGCTCTTCCTCGTTCTTCGAGTAAATAAGAATATCATCGAGGTAAACCACGATGAACTTATCTAAGTACTCCATGAAGATCGAGTTCATCAAGCGGGAGAAGGTGGCTGGGGCGTTGGTTAGGCCGAAGGACATGACGGTGTACTCGTACTGGCCATAACGAGTGACAAAAGCCGTCTTAGGAATGTCCCCATTTCTGATCTTGATTTGGTGGTAGCCCAACCTCAAATCCATCTTGGAGAAGACTGAGGATCCAGCGAGCTGATCATACAGGTCGTTGATCCTGGGGAGCGGATATTTGTTCTTTATCGTGACCAAATTAACGGGACGATAATCCACAACCATCCGGTCCATACCATCCTTCTTCTTGACGAAGAGGACGGGGCAAGCCCAAGGAGAAGAACTAGGACGGATGAAACCCTTTTGCAAGGACTCATCAAGTTGTTTCTTAAGCTCGGCTAGTTCTAAGGGTGCCATTTTGTAAGGTCTCCTAGAGATTGGAGCAGTTCCTGGAATAAGATCTATGACGAACTCTACATCTCTGTCAGGTGGAACACCTGGCAGTTCCTCTGGAAAGACATCCGGAAAGTCACGGACTACCGGGATATCTTCAAGGTCAGGGAGAGGGCTGGCATTAAGAGAATAGAGTTGGCACTTTGTAACTCTGGTGGAGACAGTGACTATCTTGCCAGATGGGTGTGTAAGCTGAACAGATCTGGTGTAACAATCAATCTTGGCATGATGAGCTGTCATCCAGTCCATACCCAAGATGATGTTAATATCAGAGGACTTGAGGGCTACAAGTGATGCAAGGAATACAAGTCTGTCTACAAGGATTTCGTTACCATGGCTTACACTAGAGGTTTGCCATTTGGATCCAGGAGTTTGAATGACTAGTGGAGAGGGCATATCACAAAATGACATGTTGTGCGAGTTAGCATAGCTTTTAGAAATGAAGGAGTGAGACGCTCCAGTATCGAACAAAACCGATGCTGGATGGAAATTGACAAGGAGTGTACCAAGAACGACATCTGGATCATCATGAGCGTCTTTAGCTGAGACGTGATGCACACGTCCATGTTCAGTGCGATCTGGCTTGGCATTGATCGTCTTGCGTGATGGCTTACCATGGCCAACAGACTTCTCGGGCTGGGGTGGAGCATAACTGGTCTGAGAGCAGTCACATGCATAGTGTCCTGGCTTCCCGCATGTGAAGCAAGTCCCTGAAGTTGGATGTGGACCCGCACTGACAAGCGGTCTACCAGTAGGCCTGGGTGGAACATACGATTGAGCTGGGTGAGGCACCACATAGGATGGCCTCGGTGCTTATCCGGAAGGAAGAGCGGAGTTTGGAACCCAAATCCGGCGCTTCTGAGAACTAGAACCGGAAGAAGATCCCAAATCACGGGCGTGCTTACGAGACTCCTCATAAGTGAGCTGAGCTGTTTCTGCGTTGATGGCCTTGTTCACAAGAGCTTGGAATGTATCACAATGATGCAGGTGGAGATCACGACGCAACTTGGGGTTGAGACCCTTCCGAAACCTAGCCTGCTTCTTGGCGTCCATGGACACCTCTTCTGTGGCATAGCGGGCGAGGTTCTCAAACTCTCTACTGTAAGCATCAACAACCATCTTACTCTGGGTGAAATTACAGAACTCTTCTCTCTTGCAATCGATGAGGGCTTCAGGAATGTGATGCTCGCGAAAAGCCTCAGTGAAATCTCTCTAGGTAGGAATCTGACCAGCTGGAAGCATAGCCTCATAGTTCTGCCACCAAAGACTAGCAGGACCTTCCAGGTGGTATGTGGCATGGGTGACCTTGTCATCTTCAGCTACGTTCACGGAACGCAGCTTATGAGTGATGCTACGGAGCCAATCATCTGCATTGAGTGGCTCGATGGAATGATGAAAGGTAGGTGGGTGCAAGCGAATGAAGTCATGAATGGTCGCAGACTTATTGGACTGATGTGCGGTGTTCTCCTCGATACGTGCCAACAAGCGGTTAGACTCACGCTTGTTCCTCTCCATCTCTAGCATGAACTCTGTCAACGAAGGCGGGTCGGGAGGATCCTTGTCCCTACCATCTCCATGGTTCTGGCTACGAACAATAGAACTTGATGACATCCTGAGAAACGAAACCAGGGACGGAATCAGCATCAATTATAGGCTATAGAATGTAGGATAAGGAAATTAGTATCTCTCGAACTCCTAGGGCAATTCCGGCAGCATAACGGCAGTAAAATGCTCAGAATGAGACGTCCTGCTAAAAATGGATTAGTACAACAACTCAACATCACCACTCATGGTTCTGAGATAGTACTAAACAGACTACACCGGAAGTACTCGAAACTGGGGTATGACTCTGATCAACCAATCCTATGGGACTACGGAGTAGTAACACGTGATCCTGATAGACGGAAGAGAAAGCCTAGTTCCTTAACCCCGCAAGAAAGATAGGATGACTCAGATCAGAAGGCCATGAGGTAAAGGAGTAAAAAGAGCCTTACGTTCCTTCCCACAATCAATTCCCTTATATAACTAAAGAATTTCTAGACTCAACTTCGACCAGTTTGGCTTGGTAATCCTACAGGCAGTCAGGCTCTGATACCAAAGCTGTCAGGACCCCGATCCTAAGTCACATCGATCTAGCATGTAACACCTCATATCACTTTGCGGCCTCACGCACGGTATTCCCAAGGGTGTCGCCTTACCATGCCCGGGACCGTTTGCGCCTTTTGGCACACGTATATGATAGTGTCGCTAGCATCCATATGACAGAGAACCCAGGCTGACATGGCTAGTCGTGAACCCAAAGTGGCACTAACTTACAGGAACAGGCATACATGACCCAACATCGAACGTGTCGGTCATCAGCGAGTGAATCCGGGTTGTAGTAACTGGGCTAGCAGGACTCCAGTAAACCGGGCTGTAGCAGGCTAACAGGACTCCGGTAGACACGTGACATTTCCCCGAAGGGGCAGACACAGGAACGAAGAAGGACACATGCCGGCCAGCCTAAGTGTTCCGGAGCAGTAGCAAGCTACCAGGGCTCAGTGGAATCACTAGGAGACAGTTCCTGGTAAGCGAGGCCACTAAGGATAAACAACTAGATAGTCAGATCCCACACATAGCAATACACATTACACGTATGCATAACATGCAAGTATGTGTTGTACAACATGGCATCACAGCATAACTCAACAACTCATATAGATAAAGGCTCGGAAGAGCCAACATAGCCTTTATTGCAAACAGGGGTCACAGGACCCATCATACAGAGCATATAAGCAACAAGCGAAAGCATTACATGTCTGAGTACAGACATCTACAAATGAAAAATGCTGAAGAACCTGACTATCTACAACATCAGATCAAGATTGTAGCTGAGGTACAAGCTACTCATTGAAGTCCACGAGAACACTAGTAAGACCGAAGTCTTCGCTGCAAAAACATAAATAAAGCAACATGAGTACAAAGGTACTCAGCAAGACTTACATCAGATCCTATCATACATGCATTTGTATCAAGAAGGTAATGTGGGGTTTAGTTGCAGCAAGCCAGCTTTGACTCTGTGGCTATCCTGTTCTACGACTACCAGAAACTCTTGAGGTGATATGGCGCACACGAGTCCACTAATCACCACACAATACACTACTATGGATTCATCCCCGTCCCCCTACGAGAAGGCCATCCATAGCACTCACACTTGTCTTGAGCATTTTAGAGTATCCACTTCAAGTTGTCTATGTACCATGTAAGCATCCAAGAAGTCCATAACCGCGGACCCGGCTATTCGAATAGATCATGTTAACCCTGCAGGGGTGTACTTCTTCACACACGCTCTCGCCACTTATCACCATGTACACGTCATGTATCTCGGCAACCTTCAAGCGGAAGCCTGGCGAGGGTGTCGGCCACGACCTGACTAACCACACAAGACTCTAATCTAGGTTTATCGCCTATTCGGGTTCCATCCGCAAGGAGATCCGCCCGGGGTGTCGCTCACGGCCAAAAATGATGTGAGCAGGGTTCCCAAGCCCACCATCCGGGTGCCACTTGGTACACTGTGCCACCTGTGCCTAGTCTGTCCCAAGCCCACCCTGCCGGGTGCCACTCGGTAGAAAAATAGCACTACCTACAAACAACAGAAACTAGTTGCGACTCCTGGACAGAGATCAAGTCGGTTAATAAGTCGAGAGGGCTTGGAGCGCCCGGAGCCCAATATGTGGTAGTATCGAGTCATTGGACAACATACATAGAACTCAGTGCTTAAGGACGGTTCCAGTGAGATAACCCACCATGTACTCCTACATGGCCTCTCACCGCTACCTTTACCAAATCGTGTTCACACACTTAACTCTCAGCATCAGAACATAGAGCGCTGCACTCCAATTCATTCCCAATGAATCAGACCTGACACACTTTAAGCAATAGCAGGCATAGCATGGTAGGAACACAACATGGCTCAATCAACTCCTACACATGCTAGTGGGTTTCAACTATTTACTGTGGCAATGACAGGTCATGCAGAGCAATGGGTTCAACTACCGCAGCACAAAGTAGCAGATGAATCGTTGTTGTCCTAATGCAATAACTAAGAGAAGGAGCGAGAGAGTAGGATTGTATCGGAATGAACAAGGGGGTTTGCTTGCCTGGTAGATCAACAAGGGGGCACTGCTCCTCAGAAAGGTACTCTGGAACGGACTCCGGAGCAGGACCTATCGAGAAGGAACAGTGTCGGCAATCAATACACAAACATATGCAACAATATGATGCATGAACATGGCATGTAGATGTGATGTTGTTTGAGCTAATGCAACTAGTATTCAAATTGAATGAAGTCCATTTGAATCAAGGGTTCAAATGCAACTCCAAATTAAGCTCTTATATATGCCATTTACATGTTTTCACTTATACAGCATGTATAAGTTGGTTTGTCATGCATGAAACTAGTACAGATGGAATGATTGCATTTTTCTGATAATTTTTCATATATAAATTATTTCAATCTGACCTACGGTTGAATTACTATGAATATTTGAAGTTTAAATCATTTTCTGGAATTTTCTGAGTTATTTTAAATCCAGAAAATGGATAACTGCGTCAGCATGACGACAGCACAACGTCAGTAGGTCAACCGGGGCTGACCAGGGTCAAACCTGACGTGTGGGGTCCACACGTCAGTGTCTAAGGGTTAATCGGGGGTTTTATACTAATCTAATTAAAATATTAGGGCGTGGGGCCCACTGTCAGTGTCGGGTTAGTTAGATGGTGATTAGCCTTAAGCTAATCACCTGACCCACGGGGCCCACCTGACGGCCGGCGAGGTCAAAGGGTCAAACCCCACCGGCGTTTAGCCGCCGGCGAGGCCGAACACGGCGGAGGGGCTCGGGATACGCCGTCCGGTGTCCATTCGGGCGGCGGAGACCACGGACGAGGAGCTGGAGCTCGTCCGCGTCCTTTGGAGCAGGCGGGGGGCTGCGGGGGTGCCGGAGCGGGGCTTGCGGCGGCGGCCGGAGCTCGGGCTCGAGCGGCTGCGGGCTATCGAGCACGGGGAGGCAGGAGAG
>NC_041393.1:279579012-279681312 GCF_002162155.2 Triticum dicoccoides | reverse complement strand
GGCTCACAGGGGACCGGAAGAGACGACGACGAGCTCAGGGGAGGCGCTGACGGCGACGAGCGGCGACGGAGATCCACGGCGGCCGGAGGTGATGAAGGCGACGGCGACGGCTCCACGGGGCGCTCCCTCTTGCGTGGCTTGACAGGGAGGACGAGGACGACGACGCGCAGCTCCTGCGCGTGTCAGAGAGGCGAGGGGGAGGCAGTGGGTACGACTACGGCGAGCGGCGGCTACGGCGCGTTCGGGCGGTCGCGTGGGAGAGAGACCAGGGAAAGGGGAGGAATGAGAGAGAGGGAGAGAGGTGCAGGGCGTCGTGGTGACGTCCAAGGAGGCCAGAGCGATGAGGAGGGAAGCAGGAGGTGGCCGGGCACGTGGCCGCGGCCGGCTGTGGCGCGGGCACGCAGCTGGTTGGGCGAGGGGGAGGAAGACGAGAGAGGAGGAGGCCAGGTGGGCCGGGCTGGCCAGCTGGGCCGGCCAGGCCGCACAGGAACGGGTTGCACAGGGAGGTAAGCGCTAGGTAAGTTTTTCTCCTGATTTGTTTCTCTTTTCTATTTTTCTGACATTTTTTTGGTTTAATAAAAATACTAAACCATTTTATTTTCTTATGCCAATTTTTATAGAAGCTAGTTATATTATTCCAGAGCTCCTTAATAAATGGCATAGTTTTTGGACAATATTTTATATATATAACAATATATATCCAAAGAAAATAATTACTGGATTAATTCCAAATGCCCAAAATAAATACTTATGAGATCCTAAAAATATTGGTTTGATTTTTACCTCTGTCCAATATTTTCAGGAAACAACATGAGCATTTTCTTGGACCTTTTTGGAGCAATTTTTATTTGGGTCATTTCCAGAAATGATTCTGAGGGTTTCACAAATCCTCATTTCAAATTTAAATGGAATTAAACATGATGCACACATGACTAGCTAGTCTAGGTCATACCAGAACTAGGGATGTGACAAGTAGAGAGGAGAAATCATGTGGCTTATACTAGTGATCGCGTCCTACAGTCAGCGTGTGCTCTAATACCATCTTGTAGCGACCAGACCTCAAATGGTAATGTCTTTATGCATTAGTGTCATCCCTCGATCGGTAATGCTGACATGCACAGTACTCGAGGAATTATAACAGAGTATCAATCACACACTTATTACATTGATTCCTCACAAAGAGTATGATTACACAAAATATCTTGGCTGAAGGCCATCTAAACTAGATAACTGCTGAAGCTTCGAAGGTAAATGAGTCCATCAACTCCAACGGCACAACTGAGTGCAAAACAACAACCTATTGCACCTTATTCGTTGTCTGAGCAGTCTGCAACATGAGACATTACAGCCATGTAGGTCAGCACACTAAATATGCTGGTAGAGTTACACTGTAAAGCAATGAAATGCAAGAACTATATCTACATGCAATATTTGACTGGTGGAGGCTGTAAGTTGCCCATTATTTGAGAAGGTAACCCCAACTCAAATCCCAATTAAAAGTATCATCTTTAACACAATTCAAATTAATTAAATTAACGTGATGAGATCACATCAATAGATTCAAGTACTCGATACTCAAGATGTCCATAACCGGGGACACGACTAACCATTATTAGTTTATACACTATGCAGAGGTTTGCGCACTTTTCCCCACAAGACTCGACCGCAACCATGATCAGATGATCGAGAAATAGCCTTTCTGAAGCATTAACTCTTTACTCTAGGTAGACAGTACCACCTACATCCCCTACATCTGCTAGCCTACCACTGAAAGAGGTCACACAACATACTCAACTATGGCAGAGCCCATAATGGCTTCTGGCAGCACACGGAATTTTCTAGCATGAATAATCTTATGATCCCTTTGAGCCTAGGTGGCGTACCATAGGAAGAATCACATGGGTACTCCAGGATTTTCCAAAAATGGGCATCACTGGGTTCCGCAGTTGCCTGCAACCAATCCACCCAGATGTATATTAAAGTTGCCACCTTAATGTTATCGATGATTAAATAACTCCCAAACTTCCATGTGTAAATCATGATCCAATCCCTGTCTACAAGCATGGCTAAGCAATAATAAGCATGACGTATATTTCCGGGGTGATCAAAAGGTATTAGGTTCATACCTCAAGCACTACAACCAAAACCACATGGTCCCAATCCTACTCATGCAAATATTTGAGGGGCAATAATAATGCATAGTAAAAACTGGGTATATATAAGAGTATGATCAAAGTGTAACTTGCCTTGTTGACGATCTGCAAACTCTAGAGATTCGTAGTAACAAGGGTAATCTAGCGTAGACAAACAATAGCATACATAAGCAATCACTCAATCGAAACGCGAGAAAAACCGAGAAAATATCCAAATCGAACACGAAACAAGCAAACGGCTTAAACTAACAAGAGTCAAACCTAACAACAATATTAACATGTGAATTATATCTTAACAGTAGGTACATGTGATTAGCTATGATTTGCAAAAAGATTCAAATCAGACGGAGCAACGAAATTCAAAATACGAACGAAATAAGATGGTTTACTAGTCTGGACTAAACTCAAATTTTACAATACCAAAATCATGTTCAAGTTGGTTAACTGGAAAGAACAGAGTGATACGAAGATTTAGGCGTTGGTTTCATCTAATTTGCATGACGAGTAAAAAGTTGCTAGGGTTTGAAGATCAGGGGCTAATCTGCAATAAAATTAATCATGGATAGGTCCCTGGCTGAAAAAAGACTATCGAACGAACGTTCGCTATAAGGGATAGATGGGCGAAAATGTTCGCTAGCGGTGACGTTGGAGTGAACATTCGCTAAATTGATCCGAACAAGAAAAAAACAAGAAAACCCTAACCCTAGTTTAAAACTGATCTAGATCTAAAACCAAAAAAACGAAACGAACCGGCAGTTTTTATCGGTTCACGATGAAAAACGGGGTCGGCATCGAGGCGAGATTCCGGTTAGGTGGCGAACAGCGCGACGGGGCGGCTCCGACAATGGCGCGGGCGGCGGCGGCGAGCGGCGGCACGCGGGCGACAAGCGACGGCAACAGCAAAAGCGGCGGCGGCGTGCATTTTGCGGCGGCAGTGGTGGCTATGGTGGCGGGGTGGTGAGGGGCGGTGGGGCAGACACTATTTAAGGGGGCGAGGCAGCGGTTTGGCTTGGGGAGGAGGCTGGCCCGCGGCAGAGTCCGGCTCGGACTCCTCGGTGTCCATGTTGAGCACGGCGACGCGCGGGAGGAAGGCGGCGCGGGAGCGTGGCCGCGGCCTGCTCCGCTGGGCCTTTGGCCCAGTCGGGCAGGAAGTTTTTTTATAAAAGAAATCCACCAAAGAAAAATTCTAATATTTTATTTAAAAAATCTTAAAATGCCAAAAACAATTTTCCCCGTCTAAATAAAATATTTAGAACAAAGTGAACATTTTTCTGGCCTAAAAATGCAATTTTCAAAGATGCATATTTTTTACTTCAAATAAAATAGGAAATAAAATATCAATAAAATCATAATTTGATTTTAAAACTCGCTCGACAATATTTCCCTTAATTTGAAGAAGTCATATTATCTTCTCTCATTTATTTTTAATATTGGAAATAATTGGAGAGAAAATTAATAAAATCAAATTGATCCTTTCTTCCAGTTTGAAATAAATTCAAATATGAAATTGGTGAAACCTCCAACTCTCTCCTTGGGTCCTTGAGTTGCTTAAGATTTCTAGGATCTCAACAAAATGCAAGAATAAGATATGATATGCATATGATGAACTATGTATAACATCCAAATTTAAAATTGGGATGTTACAATATGTGCGGGTAATCAACTTTGACTATGGCACACTGCCACCTGGATGAGGCATCACCGCGTTATCCCTCTTTTGTCAACCAAGTTGCATCATCACCTCGTCAAGTTTCCTGATCCGGCATCAGCACGCTATCCCTCGGCTGAGCCGATATCGACCACATTGTGCCACCACTATATCATGCTGATATCGGCTACCCTGTGCCGCAACCTTGCCAATCTGACTTTGGCATCGAGGCTAAACCTTCTTCCAATGTGTATTTCACATCAATTCATTTTGCAAAACTAAATTCCTTCGGTTTTGCACCGTTTTATGTGTGAAGGTTAAAAAAATATGACTGCAATGCAACACCACCTCAGCATGCATGCATCACTATAGAGGACAATGTGCTGTGCACTTTCCCGTGAGAATAGGAAAACTATGGCTTGGAACCCATTAGTACCAGCAACCCCAAAGGAGGCAGTAAAGCACTTGCCATAGGCTAGAGGAACAGGCGACATGCGAGACCTCTGATTTCATGCATTAAGCTTTGGGGCAAAGAACTATCCAGGCTATGTGTAGCGAGTTCTATCCGAAAATATCAAAAGCTCGGAAGGGTCGTCGTACCCATTCATGGAAGCAAACAAGGATAACTCATATTACTCCGTGTCACATACCTCGTAGGATGCCATGAATGGCACCACAGGTTGCACCACTGAATCCACGAAGCCGACGACTACTTACTTGAATATTACGCCATTATATGCATTGATTTCAAGTTGTATCTTGGGTTAATAGCTACCTGGCTCCTATCTTTACCCCCTAAGTTTTCGCATGTTCGGCTAAGGGCGTACTAGGAGCACCTTTGTGATTGTTACTTCTAATTAAATCAGTAAAGTACCTCAGGTGGGAGAAGTCGAAAGCTATTGTCACAACATGCACAAATTTGATCGGCAGGTCGGAAGGAGAATAAGTTACGGAAGTCAAACCATTAAGCTGGCTTGCTTTAAACATGAACTTTTTGATAAATCACTTGGCTAGCTTTCATGACGGTGCTCGAGATGTCCGATGTCACAATAGAAAAGCTTCTTGGTTGTCATGACCATGATTGACACCAGGATAGGGAGGACCTTGATGTGCAAAAATACTACTCATGAGCTATTTACTGTCCCATCATATGAAATGCTCCTTGACAAACCGTACGTGTAGGACTTACAGGTTGGATTGCCTGGTTTTCCTTTGCTTAGCTCCCTCTGGGCACCGGTACATCAGCTAACATCTCAAACGAGGAAACAGTCTAAGAATTTATCTTAGAGTGAAAGCCAAAGACTGGTTAACTACGCACTTAAACGTAAGATTGAGTCAAAATCAAAAACTCAAAAGAAAATTTTATTTACCTGGCAAAAAGTAGCTTGTCAAACTTTAAATGATTATACACTTTTTTCCATCTAGTCAGGACCCCTGGGCTGGCCAAAGCAATTGGACGAATGATCGTACTAGATAATAGGCCTGCAACATCCCCAAAAATTGGTGAGCGCCGTCTAGAGTGGAAAATGATGAAATAGCTGACTATGTTGGTTGCGGGGCTTGACTTTAAGCACAACCATCACAAATTTACATAAGTCCTCAATATTAGTGAGGCCATGTTAATAGGGTTAGGCCAGACAAGCCATAAATTATAGCAGAAAAAGGTAGGTCCCCGAACCATAAGAACCCTGCCCAAGGACTATTTCCTCGCCAGCCGAAAATCTTTCTAACAGACTTGTGTTTTGACCTAAATAGGTCAGATGGCCTAGTTCTCGGTCATCTACTCCATAGGGTACCGAATAAATCGGTTCGAGCTGACCTCAGAAACACTACACAATAATTTATCATGGAGGTTGAAGCCGACGACTGGTTAACTCAACTATGGGGATTCAGACCATACCATATTAAAAAAACAACCTTGTCGTCGGTATGGCATATACATCGAATTTCCACGTCGGCATCTCACATTCAACCTATGGGTCCCGCAGAGCCGACCTAGGGGTTGTTAAACAAAAAATTCCAATGCCGGCATCTCGCAGGCGACCGACAGGTCCCATAGAGCTGTCCAGGGATCTGTTGAAGAAAAAAATTCCATGTTGGCATCTCGCAAGTCGACCAACGGGTCCCGCAGAACCGGCCTGGCTTGTTCTGAGTAATAATTTGCTTAGGAAAAATCTTCTCCGACCCACAGTTTGATACGTCTCCAATAATTTTTTATTGTTTCATGCTATTATAGTATCAATCTTGGATGTTTTATATGTCATTATATATCATTTTTTGCGACTAACCTATTAACTTAGTGTCAAGTGTCAGTTGCTGTTTTTTGCTTGTTTTTTGTTTTCTAGGATATCAGTACCAAATGAAGTCCAAATTATATGAAACTTTTTTGTTTTCTAGGCCTGCACTACTCAGGAAAACCTTATACACAGAGCATTATCAGTAGCGCTGGTTAAAATGAGGCGCTCCTACTACTTAACAGTAGCGTCGGGTGACCAAGCGTGCTACTGCTATATAAATAGCAGTAGCGCGGCCCCAAGAAAAAGTGCTACTACTATAATAGCCACACTGTTGTCGACAGGCTATGTATTGTACTAGTGCCCTTCCAGAACACGCGCTACTACTAAGTATATAGTAGTAGCGAGTTTTTAGGGTAGGGCGCCCTTCCGTCTTCGCTCTGTTTGACACAATTTCGCGTCTATAAATGCTCTAAAATTAAGAAACCAATGGAGAGCACACTGAAACACTTTTTCTGCTGTTGCAAGTTCCTCTGCCATGAGATCCCATCTGGAAGTCTTTTCCGACACTCTGCCGGAGGGTGAATCAATCATAGAGGGCTTCTATGTCAACCTTTCTACGCCTCCGATGACATGTGAGTAGTTTATCACAAACCTACTGGTCCACAGCTAGTAGCTAGATGGCTTCTTCTCTCTGTTTGATATTCAATACAATGTTCTTGGAGTTCTATTCGATGTAATCATTGTTTGCGGTGTGTTTGTTGGGATCTGATGAATGGTGAGTCTATGGTCAGATTATCTTTGAATATTATTTGAGTCTTCTCTGGACTCTTTTATTCATGATTATTATATCTTTTTATTTCTCCTTCGATATATTGATTTGGTTTGGCCAACTAGATTGATTTTTCTTGCAATGGGAGAGATGCTATATGATGGGTTAAATATCGCGGTGATCTATATCCAAGTGACAGAAAGGGACAAGACACGTATTTGTATTGTTGCCATTAAGGATAAAACGATGGGGTTTATTCATATTGGTTGACTTTACTTTGTCTACATCATGTCATCTTGATTAAGGTGTTACTCCATGTCCATTCTTTGTGAACTTAATACTCTAGATTCATGTTGGATAGCGGTCGATGTGTGGAGTAATATTAGTAGATCCAGGCAGGAGTCAGTCTACTTGTCTCGGGCATGATGCCAATATACATGATCATTTCCTTGGATATCGCCATGATTATTCGCTTTTCTATCAATTGCCCAACAATATTTTTTTACTCACCCTATGTTATGTTCAAGAGAGAAGCCTCTAGTGAAAACTATGGCCCCGGGTCTATTTTTACCATATATTAAAACTCAAAAATACCTTGCTACAATTTTATTTACTTTACTTTATTTTGTATTTTTGTTCTATCTATCTATAACTATGAGATTTGATCCTTGCAATTAACCGGCAAGGGATTGGCAACCCCTTATATGCGTTGGGTGCATGTATTTGTCATTTTATGTGTAGGTACTACTAAAGAGGTGTTGCTTGGTTCTCCTACTGGATTGATAACCTTGGTTCTTAACTAAGGAAATACTTATCTATATTGTAGTGCACCATTGTCTCCTCTTTGAGGAAATCACAATGCAGCTCACAAGTAGCATAGTTCAACATTGTCCCTGCCGAGTTGTACCTCGAAAATGTCAAAACACAAACACATGTATTCGACTAAACAAATTCTCAAGGAGATACGATCCTAGTGTCAACCATGTTGCCCAACCCAAGTCTCGGGGCTACTGCATTAACTACTAAGCGCATAATGCTTCAAGTGCAATATGGTTTCCGAGGAGATTATGATCCTCACGTCGGTCGGCCACACCTGACCTAGGTCTGGAGGGCTACTACACACTGCGTTTCTATTCCTAAGTATGCTGCCAAGCAAGGATTCGATCCTCAGCCTGATTTTGCAATTCAACATGAGCCTCAAGGGCTACCGGGATCAGCGATTTTACGTTATCCTCCAGGTGCATCCCGGATTTTAGGCCTCCACACACCTTGAGGGCTACTGGCTATATATCTCATCAGTGAATAAATTGCATCAATCAAGAATATTTCACGAAAAATCATGATGCAGAAAGGGGCTTGGCGAGAAAAGATTCAACGGAGGCCGACCATCTACATCGACAACTCAAAACCAAGGTGGTGCAGCACATCGGAAGTAGTCTAGCACGGAGACTAGCTGCGAGAGGCACCACTTCATGGGAAAACTTCTAACCCAAGGTGTGGCATGCAAATAAAAATCCATCTAATAGAGCCTGGGTACTTAAAGGGGCTACTCGGATGCCCAGTGTGTATACTCCTCAGACATACTTTGGTGATCCATAAGGACGAAATTGAGAAGATTTGTTGAATTAGCTTTCAAGACCGATGACTTGAGACGAGGAGCAGTTCGGAAGAACCGAGGAGTGTCCCCAACTTGAAGACAGATTCAGGGGCTATGATGGTGTCTTGGATAGAAGGTCCTAATTGGTGCTACATGCGCCATGTTTGCTTGTTGGCGCCCACTATTGATTCAGCTGGGCCAAGACCCATTAAATTTTCCTTCCTCGATCTCCCCTCACTCCATCGCTTGCATGTAGCGTTGATCCTTTTTTTCTCAGCTAACTAGGTCATTCGCAACCCCTCAAAAAACTCGTTTGGATTTCTGAAAAAACAAACTGGCTCGTTCACTTTGTTCCAAGAAATCTTCATTTCAAAAAAGTCCACAGATTTGCAATAAAAAGTTCATGAATATGGAATATAAAAGTTTAAAATTAGGAAATAAACTTAATGGACTTAAAAAAATGTTCATATATTTTTGGAAAAAGGTTCCATAAAAATGAAAAAAATCATCAAATTTTGAATAAAGTTTATCAAATTTTAAAAAAGTTCATCAATGTTGGAATAAATTTCATTGGTTCGAAAAAGATTTCATCAATTTTGATTGTTTTTATTGATTTTGAAAAACAAATCATATATTTTAAAAAAATGTCATCAGTTTTGAAAAAAAAATCATCATTCTTAAAAAATCATCGAATTTGAACAAAAAGTTCATGGATTTTTTTCCTAAAGTTCACCGATTTGAGAAAAGTTCACGTGTTTCAAAAAAATTCATGGATTTTTTCAAAAAAATTGGGTTCGAAAAAAGTTAATGAATTTGAAGAAAAGTTCATAGATTTCATATTTCCACAAATTTAAGAAAAGTTCACAAATTTTAAAAACTAAAATGAAATGAAAAAATAAGTAGAAAGAGAAAAAAAACAGAAGAAAAACCGGCAAAACAAAAACCAAAAATAAAATAAACTAAAAGACGGAAAACACTTGTAGTGTTGAGAAGAGAAAAGAAGAATAGAAGTCACAAGATTTGAGTTGTCCTATTGGTTGACGCGCTTCGTACGTTGCCTGTGGTCTTGAGTCAAATCACATAGGGCACAGTTTATTTTTAATCTTAATGGAAGAAAATAAAAAAGCATAAAATGGGCCAGCCCCGACGGAGGGAGGAGTGTGCACCGGTTGACATGTTTTCCTATAACTGGTGCCTTAAGCGTTGTATGGGAAACATTGTCCTGGGGGTACTTACCATGTAAACTCCCGGCTAGGTGGACCGGACCAAGAACCCCCTTTGCCGATTTCATCATGGGCCAACCCATGACACATACAAGGAAGATTCCACAAGACTAGGCATACAAGACAAGGACTCCTTCTCCACTGACATAGCCAACTAGTACTCATGTTATCCTAGGTCTATGGTACATTATATAAACCGAGGCTAGGCTAGTCAATAGATCATTGCAATCTTACACGACAATCTCATGGTAGACACATGTACTTGATACTATAACCCAATCAATAAACACAAGCACGACATAGGATATTATCGTAGTTTTTTAATCTTAATGGAAGAGAAGAAAAGGCATAAAATGGGCCAGCCCCGGTGAAAGGAGGAGTGTGCGCCGGTTCAAAAAAATTCCATAACCGCGCCTTAAGCGCCGTATAGGAAACGTCGTCCTAGGAGTACTTACCATGTCAACTCCCGGCTAGGTGGGCCGGACCGAGCACCCCCTTTGCCGGTTCCATCTTGGGCCACTTAGGGCAGCCCATGACACATAAAAGGAAGATTCGACAAGAGTTGACATACAAGACAAGGACTCCTTCTCCACTGACATAGCCAACTAGGACTCATGTTATCCTAGGTCTCCGTTACATTATATAAACCGAGGCTAGGCTAGTCAATAGATCATTGCAATCTTACACGACAATCTCATTGTAGACACATGTACTCGATACTATACCCCAACCAACAAACACAAGAAGGACGTAGGATATTATCTCATCGAGAGAGCTCGGACCTGGGTAAAACCTCTAAAAGGGTCGATATGGTTGACTAGAGGGGGGGTGAATAGGCAACTACCAAACTTTAAATTTTCTTAACAAATTAGGGTTAGCAACAAAGGTTTTCTAGATATGCAACTAGGTGAGCAACCTATATAATTCTAACAACAAGGATTAGTTAATGAAGTTCCTTACCTTTGAGGGGAAGTACGTCTCCTTTGGAGTGGTGTGGAGGCACAATGCTACCCAAGAAGCCACTAGGGCCACCGTATTATCCTCATGCCCTCGCACAATGCAAGATGTCGTGATTCCACTAGTGGTGCCCATGAAGGAGGCAACTGGACCTTTGCAAACAAGGTTGGGGCTCTCTCCAAAACCGAATTGGAGGCTCCCAACGAACCACGGAGCTTCACCACAATGGAATGTGGCTCCGGGGTGACCTCAACCGTCTAGGGTGCTCAAACACCCAAGAGTAACAAGATCTGTAAGGGATTAGTGCGGGAATCAAATTTATCTTGGTGGAAGTGTAGATCAGGGCCTTCTAAACCAATCCCTAAAAAATAAACAAGTTTGATCGGCTAGAGAGAGAGATCAGGCGAAAATGATCTTTAGAGCAACAATGGAGCTTGGGGGAAAAGGGATGTGTTTTCTTGGGGAAGAAGACCCCCTTTTATAGCAGGGAAAACAATCCAACCATTATCCCCCGCTTCAGCCTGCACCGAGGGGTACTACAACTCAGGGAAGCGATATTACCACTGGCCGCAGCGCTACTACTGTGAGCCCCAGTGGTACTACTGCAGTGGCAATGAGCAGAGGCCTCGAGGAGAGAAGGGACATGGGAGCGAGAGCCCGGGCGGCGCTAGCAGCGGTGGTAGGCGCAGTACTACCGCTCCTACTGTCGCTACTACTACCGCATAACCTGACACGAGACTAGCACATCTCGAGTCGAGGCGGTACTAGCGTGGAACTGGGGCAGTACTGCCGCTTGAGGCTCTGGGTGGTAATACCGTTGTTGCAGCGGTACTACCACCTGTAGCTCCGGTATTACCACGCCATGCCGCGGTACTACCGCTGGCACTACTCCTCTGCCACTTCCATGATAACGAAGGATCCTCCAAGATGAGGAAAGAAGCTAGGGGTGCAAAAGAGATGTGTACATGTTGATTTCACCCTAGCCTTTCTGATGTGGACCCCTGTTGATAGTACAGTATCTCCTATGACTCAAGTCCACCAAAAACGAAAGAAAAGGAGAACTACACCGTCTTCATTCAAGCTCTGAGGAGAATAAATCATCGCGTGCTAGTGACTGAATTCTGAAATGCTCAGCGCAAACGATTAGATCGCAAATGCTTTGTCATCAAACACCAAAACCAGTTAGAGAGAGATATGCCCTTACATTCTCCCCCTTTTTGGTGGATAGATGACAACACGGGATTTGCATAGAGATACAACAAGAGAATAAGCAAACCCCAGAATCTACAAAATATAGACGGGCTCCCCCTAGATGTGTGCACTGAATTAAGAATGCCTCTGGAATGCAAAGTACACACACTAGGATCAACACTCCCCCTATATTTTTTAGACCGACAACACTTGCATGAATAATAAGGGAAAAATAAGCTAGGATGCAAGGAGTAGTAAGTGAGTATAAGAGACATAAGTTAAGCATGCATGTCACATACTATCAAAGTATTAGACAAGCATAAGATGATAATAAGGTAGGATAGCATATGTCTCACACCATATGACAGGGAAACTAGGTCTCACAAGCACAAACCAAACCAAAGCAAATGACCGACAAAAGAGTTTGTGAGAGAGAAAGACAAGGCAAATAAGACACACTCGCAACTTGGAAAATACCTAAACTCTCTCTCCCTTTGGCATCAAGACACCAAAAGGGCAAACAGTGCTACTATGATCACAGGTAATACCACCCCATCATCACAGCCCCGCGTGGTCACCTGCGCCTCCGTCATCGGCAGTAGCAGCGGGCTGATAGGTGTCTGAATCCGTCCATGGGCAATGCTGAGAGACCCACTCCTCCTCGTCAGTGATCTTGTCCTCTTACCCACTAGCAACCTCTGCACCCAGTTGGCACATAAGGGCCTTGTGGCGGTTTCTTGACTTCTTTTCAGACACATGTGCCATATACTGCCCATGAGACTCCATGCGGAATAGCTTCTTCATCTTGTGCTTGAGCTTCTTTGCCCATGAAGGCTCCACTCTAGAGGGCTCATAATCCTCATCATCATCAGCCTCAGCCTCAACCTCATCAGCTCCAAAAGGAATCTCAGTCGCCAGAATAGGAGTGCCCTAGTGCACCTTCTATCTCAGTCACTTAATCTCGTGAAAGAACAAGTCACCGGTGTCCAGCCTGACGCCAGGATAAGTGTGTTCCCATGCCTTCTCAATGAGCAACATCGGGTAGGGGGCATAGATGGGGCACTTTGCACTCAGTGATGGCAGAGAGGAGCTCTGACCACATGACATGAGAAATATCCAAGGAATCTCCTGTGTTGTTCTCCTTCTCATGCTGGCAAACCAGTAACATATCCACGAGGAATGAATGAACCATATCCAAGTTCCCAATGTGAGGGAAAGAGTATTACTGAAGATGTGATGAAGGATATCCCGAAAAGGAAACAGATCATAAGTCTTCTTCTGCATCTCGGGGTGAACCTTCACTGTGATGTATGGCCAAAGGGCCGACTTGTGAGTAGAAGTAACATTCTTGTGAGGACGAAAGCCAACCGGGTCATCAATCCCCTGAACTTCAGTGCCCAACAATTCCATGAATGCCTTCAATTTGACTGAGAGAAGTCTTCCGTTGGTCATCCAAGTCAAGGTCCTGTCCTCATTAATGCCAAGGTGAACCATGGAATAAAACTGATCCACCATATCCGCATCAATGTCCTTGTTGAACTCCGTGATCTTGAGGATGTTTAACTGAGCACACACATCAAGTGCCTCGCCAAAACTGGCATGATCCTTCTCCAAATAAGAAATGTCGATGGAGAGGACATCTACAAAGAGATTCTTCTTTGCGTTGAGCACATCAAAGTAGATAGACCACTGAAATTGGTTCCAGAATGGGCGGTTGATAAGAGTTGGATCTTGATCTTGAACATAAGGGTTGAGGCGATGAGCCACAGAGAACTCCCTTAGCAGTCATCTCTGTCACAGACTTGGCCTTCAGTTTCAGCTTGCTTGCAACTTGCTTAGAAGGTGGCTTGGGCTGAGTTGGAGGAACACTTGAAAATGCAGCTGCTGCCTCAAAGTGCGATAGCGCTTTGACCCCCCAAGACGCTCGGGTTTGATATGATAGATAGGTGCTCCGGAGGGCCATCGCCTGGAACCACACACACCAGCAAGGAAAACAAACGAAAAACAAGCATAAGCCAGATGAAAAAGCAAGAGGAATCAAGGATTTGTATGAGAGAAACTGAAAATGGCATCCCGAGCGGTAGTACCGCCTCCAGAGAGCGGTAGTGCCGCCTGCAAGCGGTAGTACCGCTCTAGGGGAGCGGTAGTACCGCCCGAGGCAGAGGATGGCGGTTGACTACTGCTGCTGTTGGATCCGGTACTACCGGGGGTGCTAACTTCAAATTTTCTCCTCCAAATCTCCAATCCTCCTAGTCTAGCAGCCTTCAGTGTCCTACTCAAGCCTCGATTTGGCCAAAAATCGATGAATGCCAAGACTATTGCCCAAAAGCCTATATCCAAAAACTAGACACAGCAAGGAGAAGAGTGGGGGAAATACCGGCATCCATGGCAAGAGGAAAGGGTGGGGATTGATCCCACCGGTTGGAAACGCAAGGGAGGGCCCGTAGAAGGTGGCCCGGCGGCGGCCTCTCCGCTGCTTGTGCGCTACTGGAGAGACGAGTGAGAGAGATGAATGGGTATGGGGGAGAAAAGCTCCCCTCTGCCCAATTCATAACCCTCACGCCTCACCTCTTAGCGGTAGTACCACGCTGCTGGGCGGTAGTACCGCTTAAGCTAATCAGCGGTAGTACCGCCTAGTTTCAGCAGTAGTGCCGCTCCAACGACAACAAACAGAGCCAGAAGAGAACGGCTTAGCAAAGAAGAAGAAAAATGAAAAGAAACACGCAAAAACCAAGGGAGCAACTCTAAGAGCAGAGAAGAACCAAAACAAGAGAAGCACCCATGGAGTGACTCAGGGCACAAATACAAAACAACAAGACTAGAGAAAAACAAAGAAAACCAAACACCTCTCAAGGAGAGGGCGGTGGCCGAAGGCACCTATGTTTGAGTCAATTGGTATGGCACTACGAAGATTTTAACCTTGGGCCCATGACGAAAACTCATCTTTGAAGCACAAGTACCATTAAAAATGGCTAATGTGGAAGATTTGATCAATCTATGCATAATGGGGGGGAGGGAGAGTTCATTGAGAGAACAACACCCCCCTATGTCCATGCCTATATCTAGAACAAGATATGAGGATGAGTGTTGTGGGGTGTGCCTGGAATCAAGCCACATTGCTCAAATCAATGATATTTAGCTCATGCCTTAACTCGTGAAATCTTGATTCATCTAGAGGCTTGGTGAAAATATCCGCTAGTTGCTCTTGAGTGTTGATGTAGATTATATCAATATGTCCTCTCTTGATGTGACCCCGATTAAAATGATGATGAATCTCAGTATGCTTAGTCTTGCTATGTTTCACTGGATTGTGAGAAATCTTAATAGCACTTTCATTGTCACATAGAAGAGGCACTTTGTCACATGTGACACCGTAATCCTTTAAAGTTTGCTTCACCCATAGAAATTGTGCACAACAACTTGCAGCAGCTACATATTTGGCCTCGGTGGACGAGAGAGACATACAATTTTGCTTCTTCAAAGACCAACTCACCAAAGAGCGACCAAGGAATTGGCACCCATCGGAAGTTGACTTCCTCTCCACACAATCTCCCGCCCAATCCAAGTCTGGGTAACCCATGAGATCAAAGCTTGCTCCTTTGGGGTACCATAAGCCAAAGTTTGGGGTATGAGCCAAATATCGAAAGATGCGCTTGACCACCACATAGTGACTTTCCTTAGATGCGGCTTGAAACCGTGCACAAATTCCCACACTCAACAAGATGTCCGGTCTAGATGCACAAAGGTAAAGCAAGGATCCAATCATGGAATCATATACATTTTGATCCACCACTTTACCATTGGGATCACTATCAAGCTTGCATTTGGTGGGCATTGGAAACTTGACCGGCTTGACATCATCTAGCTTGAATCTCTTGAGCATGTCTTGGGTATACTTGGCTTGGTTGATGAACGTTCCTTCTCTTCTTTGCTTGACTTCGAACCCAAGAAAGAACTTCGACTCTCCCATCATAGATATCTCAAACTTCTCATTAAAATATTTGTTAGGAGAACAAAAATAATATCATCAACATATAGTTGGCATAAGAACAAATCCCCTTTGACCCTATTAGTAAAAAGAGTGGGATCGATTTTCCCATTTTCAAACTCACGATCTTGCAACAACTCGGTAAGGTGCTCATACCACGCACGTGGGGCTTGTTTAAGGCAATAGGTCGCCTTTTTGAGTTTGTATACATTACTGGGGAGCTTGGGATCCTCGAATCCCAGAGGTTGTTTGAAATACACCAACTCATTCAAATGAACATTAAGAAATGCACTTTTCACATCCATTTGTAAGTTTAAAATCATGATGAGATGCATATGCAAGCAACATGTGAATAGATTCAAGATGAGCAACAGGGGCAAAGGTTTCACCATAGTCGATACCCACGACTTGGGAGTAGCCTTGTGCCACCAATCTTGCCTTGTTTCGAACAACCACACCATTCACATCTTGCTTGTTCTTGAAGATCCATTTGGTCCCAATGACATTATGTTCCTCCATTGGCCTTGGTACTAATGCCCAAATTTGATTGCACTCAAAGTTGTCGAGTTCATCGTGCATAGCTTCAAGCCAATCCTCATCATCGAGCTCCTCATGTACCTTTTGGGGTGTCGGGACCCCGATCCTAAGTCACACCGATCTAGAATGTAACACATCATATCACTTTGTGGCCTCACGCATGGTATTCCCACGAGTGCAACCTTACCTGGCCCGGGATTGTTTGCGCATTTTGGCTCACGTATGTGACAGTTTTGCTAGCATCCATATGACAGAGAACACGGGCCGACATGACTAGTCGTGAACCCAAAGTGGCACTAACTTATAGGGACAGGCATACATGACCCAACAACGAACATGTCGATCATCAACATATGAACCCAAGTCGTAGCAAGCTACAAGGACTTAAAGGAACAACGCGTGACATTTCCCCGAAGGGATAGACACAGGAATGAAGAAGGACACATGCCGGCCAACCTAAGTGTTCTGGAGCAGTAGCAAGCTACCATGGCTTAGTGGAAGCACTAGGAGACATTTCCCCATAAGAGAGGCTACCAAGGATAAATAGCTAGGTTGTCAGATCCCACACATACCAATACATGGTACACGGACGCATAACATGCATGATATGTGTAGATACTACATGGCATCACAACATAATTCAACAACTCATATAGATAAAGGCCCTGAAGAGCCACATATCATTTATTACAAACAGGGATCATATGACCCAACATACAGAGCATACAAGCAACGAAAGCATAACATGTCTGAGTAAAGACAACTAAAAATGAAAGAGGTTGAGAAGCCCGACTATCTATAAGATCCTCCCAAGGGTACAAGATTGTAGCTGAGGTAACAAGCTAAACATCGAAGTCCATGCAGAACTACTAGTGAGACTGAAGTCTCTCTACAAAAACATAAGTTAAGAAAAACGTGAGTACAAATGTACCCAGCAAGACTTAAATCAGAACTAGCTACATATGCATCAGTATCAACAAAGGGGTGGTGGAGTTTAACTTCAGCAAGCCAGCTTTGACTCAGTGGCTACCCTGAACTACGTTTGCAAGTAACTCTTTTGAGGTGGCGCACACGAGTCCACATATTCACCATATCAATACACCACTATGGATCCGCTCCCGTCTCTCTACGAGAAAGCCAACCATAGCACTCACGCTTATCTTGCGCATTGTAGAGTATCCAGTTTCACTTGTCTATGAACTGCAGAAGCAACCCAATAGTCCATTTCCATGGACGCAGCTATTCAAATAGATCATGTTAACCCTGTAGGGGTGTACTTCTGCACACACGCTCTCGCCACTTACCGCCATGTACACGTCATGTATCTTGGCAACCTTCAAGCGGAAGCCTGGCGAGGGTGTCAGCCACGACCTGACTAACCACAAAAGTCCCAAGTCCAGGTTTATCGCCTATTCAGGTTCCATCCCGCTGGGAGTCCAGCCGAGGATTCCACTACGGCCCCGAACAATGTGTGCAAGGTTCACAAGGCACCAAACGGGCGACTTGGTACACCGGGCCACTTGCCTACCGCATCATAGCTCACCCCTTCGATCAACTCTATGCATGGCCTCCAGCATACTACAAACACCAGAAACTAGTTGCAACTCCTGGACTGAGGACAAGGGCGGTTAATAAGTCGAGAGGGTCCATTGGTTTCGGGCCCAACGCGTGGTAGTAGCTATTCTTGGATCACAAACACAGAACTTAGTTCCTAAGGACGGTTTCAATGAAACAACTGTTGAGTGCAAATTAAAATTTTCTACGCGCAGAACAACAGGAACATGCTATGGGAGATGGATCATAGTTCATTACCACTAGACGCGTAGTGCCGTGTAGCGGAAGAAGAGTTGGGGCGGCGCGTCCGCGTGGATCATCTCCTCCTCGTCCGATCTCCCTCGAACAGCCGGTCGTCCGATCCCACATACAAGTTCGCCGAAGCGGTGCAAGTGCACCGCCTCTAACAGTATACGCGCGTGTAGGAGGAACACCATGCAGTGGACTGCTAGGTCCGATCACATAGTCGGCAGCTAGTGGAGGTGGCTATTCGCAACACATGCAAACCCTAGTGACAGCACCGAAGTGATCAACTGAATAAGTGTGTTGCACCTCCACTATTTATAGGAATCCGTTGCGGGCTCAACAATTGGGCCTTGCATGGATCCTAAAGCCCAAAGTCTACTCGGTCACGTTCCAAGTCCAGCTCAGCTCACATCTGACCAATGTCCTCTGAACCGACCTCGTAGGTTCCTTCCCTTAATCACGCGACCCCTTAGGTTCAAGTCGGCTTGGTCATAGCTCGGATCACCTCCGACCTGCAAGGTTGGTAGCGGCCTCTAGCAAGGCGTGCCGACCACCAAGCAGACTATTAAGCTGGTTAGGTGAACCTGTACAATGTGTTAAACTTCTGTTCCCTTTGCTTCATGATATATGTTGTCGGGCTCAAGGAGAGACTGTCATCCTTGTGCTAGCCCGACCTCTTTCTCGTTCCAGTGATACTGACCACCAACCGGATTATCTCATAATTCCTGTCGCATGGCCGTGCTTATCCTGGTCGGATCACAGGAGGGGCCCAGAGAATATCTCTCCTGATCGGAGGGGCAAATCCCATCTTGCTCGACCATGTCTCGCAGCATGGGACTGGACAAACCCGAAACCTACCTTTGTAACTACCCAGTCACGGAGTAGCATTTGGTCGGCCCAAAGCAAGTCTGTCACCATCCCGAGTACATGCATCAGCTCAGGTCTTAGGACATAGAACGTATGTTGTATTAGAGACTCATAGATGACATATCACTGCGTCTCATAGTTGGGTCTGTCCGACTCGGACCTTATCTCGACTCGGATCCAGCTACGTCGAATCTGACCAGACCTTTCCAAGTCCATATTATCCGGTTAGCATCCAATGCTCCATGGTTAGTGAGACCGAGCCATCGACCATGTCATATGCTAGTCTAGTCGGCTGCGCGTCCACACAACCCTTTCGACTAGGGACCTTTTAGGACAGTCATCATACAATGCATAGTCCCACAAACAAGTCACGTACTTGCTGATACACATCATTGATAATGTCCAATGACTATCTTTATTCATAAACACATAGGAAATATCATCATACATGATTGCTTCTAGGGCATATCTCCAACAACAACCCACCATGTAATCCTACATGGCCTCTCACCGCTACCTTTACCAAATCATGTTCACACACTTAGCTCTCAACAGTAGAACATGATGATCACATTCCAATTCATCCCTGATGAATCAGACCTGACACAACTCTAAGCATAGCTAGCATAACAAGCAAGCAAGAATGAGTAGGCACATCATGGCTCAAGCAAATCCTACTCATGCTAGTGGGTTTCAACTATTTACTATGGAAAAGACAGGTCATGCAGAGGAAAGGGGTTCAACTACCGCATCATGAAACAGTTGAAACATTGTTGTCCCAATGAAGTAAAAGAGAGCAGGAGCGACAGAGTGGGATTCTATCGGAATGGACAAGGAGGTTTTTGCTTGCCTGGCACTTCTGAAGATAGTATAGCTCTTCATCGGTGTCATCGAACTCATCGTCGGAACCACATCTACTGAGAGAGAACAAACACCGGCAACAAAAGGATACAAAGTCAATGCAATGCAACAATTATGATGCATGATAATGACATGGCAATATGCTGTGATTTGAGCTAATGCATCTAGCAACAAGTTAAATCAAGTTGGTTTGAACCCTAGATTCAAATTCAAACTCCATATGTTAGTATTCAAATGCCATTCATTTGATTTATCCTAAACGGTGGTCATAAGTTGTTCTAACATGCATGGAAAAGGTCCAGATGGATAGATTGGATTTTTCTGATAATCTTTCATATATAAATTATTTCATTTGGAGTTATAGATTAATTTCTATAATTTTTTTGAAGTTTATGACATTTTCTGGAATATTCTGAATTAGTTTTAATCCAGAAAATCCTTTACTGTGTCAGCATGACATCTGAGTGACGTCAACAGGTCAACGGCTCGGTCCAGGTCAAACCTGACCCGTGGGACCCATATGTCAGTGTCTAACTAACTAACCTAAGTTAATTAGCATAATTTAATCCTAATCTAGATTAGTTAAGGGCCTGGGCCCATATGTAAGTATTAGCAAGGCTAATTAAGTTTAATTAAAACTTAACCAAAATTAGCAAGGGCCCGCTTGTCAGCGACCAAGTGGAGGTCAAACCCCTGGTCAGCGGGGTCAAACCCGCCGGCTTTAGCCATCGACGAGGATAGCGGTGCTCTTGTGCCTCGGGTTTCCTCTGTGGTGCTCCAAAATACCCGCGGCTAGGCGTGTTGGAGAGCCAGCTCGATGGCGCGTCGGCTAATGGCCATGGCTGAGCCAGGGGTGGCTGGAGTCAACGGCGGCGAGCTCGGTTGTGGCCCCTGGAGTTTGGTCGTGCATGGAAGCGTGCTTGTAGCTCAAAAACGAGTGAACTAAACTGCTAGGGATGCTCTACGCGGTGCTATGAGTGTGTTGAACTCGCCGAGGTGACCAAATGGTCACCGGAGCTGTGTGAATGGCGAGCTCGGGTGGCGGCGTGCTACGGTCAGCAAGGGGCGACATCTACGGTGAGCAAACGAAGCGGAGAAGAGGGGGATTCGACACAGGAGCTCACATCACGTTGTTTGGAGGCGTCAACGGGCTCGGGGGAGGCCGGGCGGTGACATGGATTTGCCGGTGATCTCGGGCGGTGCAGGTTGAAGACAACAGCGATGGCAGCGTTGGAGGGGCTCCTTTGGTGTGTTGCTCGGCGAGGAGGAAAAGGTGGCCGAGGAGGAGTGCCTGGGCACTTCGGGTGGGCGTGAGGAGCACGGTGGCTACACCGACGATCAGCGGCAGCGACAGCTGCGTTCGGCCGGGGCGGAGGAGAGCGAGGGAGAGAGCAGGGGTAGGAGTGAGGGCGTCGGCTCGATCCAGACGGCACCGAGGAGTTGAACCGCGGCGTCGCGCTATCCCAGGGATGCAGGCAGGTGAGCTGGTGGCGTGTTGTGATGTGCGTGCGCGCGCGTCGGCCACGCGTCTGTCCGACTGGCGCGAGGAGGATGACGACGCTTGTGGGATGGGCATGTTGGCTGGACTGCCAGTTGGGCCGGCCAGGTAAGTGGCCCAGGTGGGCTTCCTCTCTCTTTCTTTTCTAGTTTCTTTTATCTTTTCTATTGTTTGATTTTCTGGTTTATTTAAAATACCAGAACACCTCTAAAAATCCTGAAATTAAATGTGGGCACTATTTGAATTATTCTCATGTCACAGCCCCAGATCAGCCCTTGTTTGTTTTTGCTTTAGCATCCATGCAACATGTTTAAATTTTATGAAATTTGTAATGGGGATGACCAAGCCCTAGCACCAAAGCATTGCAAATAGGTTCAACTTCAAAATATTTTCAAGAACCCAAATTGGTTTGCAAAAATGTTCATGATTACTGGAAAAGGGTGAAAACCATATTCAGAGATGATGGATATTTTTCCAAGACATTTTTGGATTTTTGATTAAACCATATTGTATTTGAATTGGGGCATTTAAATACTGTTAATATTTTTAAATGCTCCAACAATTCTGAAAATAGTTGAGGGCCTTTGTAATAATTCAGTTAATGTCCACAATTATTCTCAGGATTTATAAAAAATGATTTAGTGTCTAAAACTAAATCAAAACAAACTACAGAAAATAGAAATAGAAAAGAGGAAATAAAAGAAAGGGAGAGAAGGCCACCAGGCCACCTACCTAACTTACCTGGCGCCCACTACCTGGCCCAGCACGGCCCAGCCCATCTCCACTCCCCCTGTCGTCTTCCTCCTCGCTAGAAGGACCGAGGCGTGGCGCGCGCCCGAGAGGCCTTGGCCACCTCCTGCTTCCTCCTCGACGCCCCGGTGACGCCACGCGCCTCCCCGACCCCCTCTCACCTCTCCCTCACTCGCTGCACCCTCTCTCCCTCCCCTGACTCCCTTCCCCGAGCACACCCGAGAGTCGCCGTCGCCGCCGTTCGCCATAGCCGCAGCCACCAGCCCTCCCTCGCCCTTCCGCCAGTTCCAGAAGCTCCGCCGCTGACCTCTACACCGTCCCCGCCAAGCCACACGAGCGGATGCGCCCTGCAGCGGCTTCCCCGACCTCTTCTTCAAGCTTCGGCCGCCGAGATCGCCGGCGACCGTGTGCCCTCCCTGACGCCTCCCCGAGCTCCCCGAGGCCACCGTCGCAACCCCTGTGAGCCTCCGGTCGATTCCCCTCTTCTCCCCGCGTCGATTTCGCGCCCTAGCCACAGATGCACATAGCCGAGTTGTGCTCGCCGCCGGCGAAGTCGTCACCATGGCTTGAGCAAGCCCAGCTTGCCCCTGAGCATGTCATCGCGCTCGCGCTGCTCCCAGGAGCCGATCTAGCCCACCCGTTCGTCTCACCGTGCACCACAACGCCGATTCCAAGCACACCGGAACTCCGGCCGCCGCCTTGGAGCTCGCCGTCGTCGGCTCCAACCACCATAGGTCCGGCCACCACCACCGTTCGACGCGCGCCACTGCGTGCGTTTGAATGCAACTAACCGCGCTCGAAATGATGCCCTGAGGGCGATTTCCGAAGCCCGCCGCCGCATCTGGCCTCGCCGGCATCATGTCGCCGGTGGGGTTGACCCACTTGACCACGGCGGAACCCCCCCTGTGTCGATGACAGGTGGGGCCAGCCCCTGTTAATTAGTTTAGGTGTTAGATTAGTTAACACTAATTAAGTTAGTTAATTATTTAAGCCACTGACATGTGGGCCCAGCCCTGCTGACATTTTCGTTAGTATTAGTTTAACCCTAATCAACCCAGTTAACCAACCGCGTCACTGACACGCGGGACCCACTGTCAGGTTTGACCTGGACCCGCCTAGTTGACCTGCTGACATCAGCATGACCTAGTGCTGACGCAATAAATCATTTTCTGGTTTTAAAATAATTCAGGAAATTCCAGAAAATTGTATAAACTTCTAAAAATCATAGAAATTCAACCGTAACTCCAAATTAAATAATTTATATATGAAAAATTATCAGAAAAATTCAAGGAATCCATCTGTACCATCTTCATGCATGTTAGAACAACTTATAGCTGCTGTTTAGCACAAATAAATTAAATGGCATTTGAATAATCACATATGGAGTTTGAATTTGAATCTTGTATTCAAACCAACTTCATTTAACCTGTTGCTAGTTGCATTAGCCCAAAACACACTCATATTGCCATGTCATGAGCATGCATCATATTGTTGCATCGCATTGATTGTGTTCTCTCTTGTTTGCCGGTATTTGTCCCCTCTCGGTAGACGATGTTCCGACGATGTGATCGTTGACACTGATGAAGACTCAATGTTATCTTCAGAAGTGCCAGGCAAGCAAAACCCCCCCTTGTTCATTCCGATAAAATCCCACTCTCTCGCTCCTGCTCTCTTTTACTGCATTAGGACAACATCGATTCATCTGTTACTTGCTGCGGTAGCTGAACCCCTTTATCCTCTGCATGACCTGTCATTCCACAGTAATTAGATGAAACCCACTAGCATGAGTAGGAGTTGTTTGAGCCCTGATGTGCCTACTCATTCATGCTTGTTTGTCATGCCTGCTACTGCTTAGAGTCGAGTCAGGTCTGATTCATCCGGGATGAATCAGAGGTGTGTGAACATGTCCTACGGTGTGTGAGCTAAGCGTGTGAACACGATTTGGTAAAGGTAGCGGTGAGAGGCCATGTAGGAGTACATGGTGGGTTGTCTCATTGCAGCCGTCCTCAGGAACTGAGTTCTGTGTTTGTGATCCATGATTCAGCTACTACCACGCATTGGGCCCGAAACCAATGGACCCTCTCGGCTTCTTAATCACCCTTGTCCTCTGTCTAGGAGTTGCAAGTAGTTTCTGGTGTTTGTACTATGCTGGAGGCCTTGCGCAGCGCTGACCGTAGGGGTGGGCTGTGATGCGGTAGGCACGTGGCCGGGTATACCGGGCGCCCGTTTGGTGTCACGGAACCCTGTTCACATCGTTTGGGGCTGTGAGCGGAACTCCGGCCGGATCTCCTCATGGATGGAACCCGAATAGGCGATAAACCTGGACTAGAGACTCGAGTGTTTAGGTAGGCCGTGGCCGACACCCACGTTGGGCTTGCGCTTGAAGGTTGCCGAGTACATGTCGTGTAAACGGCGGTAAGTGGTGAGAGCGTGTGTGAAGAAGTACACCCCTGCAGGGTTAACATCATCTATTCGAATAGCCGTGTCCGCGGAAAAGGACTTCTGGGTTGCTTATATCAGTTCATAGACAAGTGAAAGTGGATACCCTAAAATACGCAAGATAAGCGTGAGTGCTATGGATGGCGTTCTCGTAGGGAGACGGGAGCGGATCCATAGTGGTGTATTGATATGGTGAATATGTGGACTCGTGTGCGCCACCTCAAAAGAGTTACTTGTAGTCGTAGTTTATGATAGCCACCGAGTCAAAGCTGGCTTGCTGCAGTTAAACCCCACCATCCCCTTGTTGATAATGATGCATATGTAGTTAGTTCTGATGTAAGTCTTGCTGGGTACATTTGTACTCACGTTTGCCTATTTTATGTTTTTGCAGAGAGACTTCAGTCTCACTAGTAATTCCGCGTGGTCTTCGACGTTTAGCTTGTTACCTCAGCTACGATCTTGTGCCCTCGGCAGGATCTGGTAGATAGTCAGGCTTCTCAGCCTTTTTCATTTATAGTTGTCTGTACTCAGACATGATAGCTTCCGCTTGTGCTTTGATTTGTATGCTCTGAATGTTGGGTCATGAGACCCTTGTTTGTAATATCTCGCTCCTCGGAGCCTATTGAATAAATTACTTGAGTCGTAGAGTCATGCTGTGATGCCATGTTGTATTTGCACATATCGAGCATATTGTGTGTATGTTATTGAAATGCTTGGTATGTGTGGGATCTGACCATCTAGTTGTTTATCTTTAGTAGCCTCTCTTACCGGGAAATGTCTCCTAGTGTTTCCACTGAGCCATGGTAGCTTGCTACTGCTCCGGAACACTTAGGCTGGCCGGCATGTGTCCTTCTTCGTTCCTGTGCCTGTCCCTTCGGGGAAATGTCACGCGATGAATACCGGAGTCCTGTTAGCCCGCTACAGCCCGGTTCACCGGAGTCCTGCTAGCCCAGTGCTACAGCCTGGATTCACTCGCTGATGACCGACACGTTCGATGCTGGGTCATGGATGCCTGTCCCTGTAAGTCTGTGCCACTTTGGGTTTACGACTAGCCATGTCAGCCCGGGTCCTTTGTCATATGGATGCTAGCGACACTATCATATACGTGAGCCAAAAGGCGCAAACGGTCCCGGGCCAGGTAAGGTGGCACCCGTGGGAATACCGTGCGTGAGGCCGCAAAGTGATATGATGTGTTACATGCTAGATCGGTGTGACTTAGGATCGGGGTCCTGACAGCATTGGTATCAGAGCCAGGTTGACTGCCTGTAGGACTACCAAGCCAAACTGGTCGAAGTTGAGTCTAGAAATTCTTTAGTTATGTAAGGGAATTGATTCTGGGATGGAACGTAAGGCTCTTTTTACTCCATATACCTCATGCCCTTCTGATCTGAGTCATCTTATCTTTTCTACGGGGTTAAGAACTAGGCTATCTCTTCTTTCTATCAGGATCACGTGTTACTAATCCGTAGACTTATAAGATTGTTGGATTTAAACTTGAGTTCAGCTCCTACGACTTCTGTATGTTAACTGTTGATCTCGAAACCTTGGTATTGTGCTTCTGAGTGGTTATGCCACCATTTTTGTGAATGTCTCAAATCTTTTCTGAGCATTTACAGCCGTTATGCTGTCCGAGTCATTCCAGGTTTCTAAATAGTCTGATGCATTTGCAAATCCCTTCTTTCCGTTCCCAATGTCCCTTATGGTCAGAATAAGCACACTAATCGCCAGTTGAGGTACTCTATTGCCTTGACATTTATGTTGGAGCTATTATTATGACCTTAGGTGTCCTAGGGGATCATCTAGTGGTCTAGCCATGATCTGTGTTCCCAGTGTGATGCTTCTGGCCTTTATTCTCGAAAGCATCCCGTGATGCTACTTAGTAGTAGGTATTCTATTCCTGGGTTTTGAACCCGAGATTCACTCTACTTACTTCATGTTTATAGTGTTTGCTAGTTCCTTTAGGATATTAGTAACCTTTGCGATAGCCCTCGAGGTTCGTGGTACATCCTTCTTCCAATTACCATGAACCATCCTTGGCAGGAGTTCTTCTGAACCAAAAGATGACAACAAGAGTGCTCTCGATGAGTTCTCCATGCTACATTGTGACTCTGCCAGTCCTATCTCTCTGCATGGGTTATCTGGAAGAAATGTTGAACTTGGTTCGACATACTAATCTATGCATCCACAACTCAGAAAGTTATATGTTCCTTTGAGGTGTCCCTCTTTAGTTGTCTACTGACCTTCGTCTATCAATTGATAGTCAAGAGTATGTGTGCGTTCGTTTATCGATGCCTATTACTCTTGTGGTCCGTCAAGCCATTCTATCGCGGAATGACTAGGAGAAACAAACTCCAGTACCTCTTCCATATCCAGGATTGGGTCAAAGAAGTTGTGCTCCGCAGAACAAATTGCTAATCCAGCTTTTGCTCTGTTCTACCTTGGAGTATTACCATCTTTTATATCGGGATTGTTATAGGAATTGCACACCATCCTATGAACTCTTGGTACAGTGATACTTCTCGCCATCATTGTTCATTCCTCGGTTCCTGTGTTATTATAACCGGAATGCCGACAAATGAATCATGGCGTGTGAAATCAATACTGCTAGCAACTCTGTTGCTTGGTAGTTAAATGGACGATAACCTCATTCTTAGCGTGTTGATTATTGAATCGTCACCCTAAGACTGATTGTGCTACCTAGTCCCTATTTCTGGTGCACTCCTCGATCATTGAGTTAGGATTTTCTTTCAATCCCTTGCTCATTTGATCATATCGTCTTGCCCTGAAAAGCAAGATTGTTCTCAAGCTTAGTAACATATCGGTGGTTCATGATTTTCCGAATATCTTCTCGAAAGTATCACTAGGTTGTCACCTGACTGTTATGTTGAGCTCGTGATCAAGTTGGTTTATCCTGTAAACCACCCTTTCTCCAAGAATCTGTGTTGGATACCCCTGAGCTAGTTTGTTAAGCCAAGCAACAACTTGGAGAGTTGGAAGATAAAAGCTTACCCGACTTAGTTCATTTCAAAGGGATACCATTTGTATGTGTGTGTTGAAGAAAATTGATATTTCATCGACTAACCCTCGTGATCAGTTAATGGACCTATCATCTTGTCCAACCTTTGATTTGGGTGTGGGCTATCCTCAAATCAAGTCAGAACCAACGATGTTCGTAATGTTGTCTTACTCGTGGGTTTTCCTCGAGCATACACCATTATATTCTTTGGTCTGACCAATGCTATCACCGTGTTCACTTAACTATGGAATTCCTTTTAAAAGGAAACCCGGATGAATTGTTGTTGAGCCCATTGACAACATCCTTATCTCCTCCATGATTTGTTGAACATTAAGCTAGTGTTGGAAACTTTTGAAAGCATTTCTTCATGCTAGTTCATGAAGCATATGTTCGGATGTAAGAAGTGACTTCCTCTAGTTCACGTGCATTTGGTGAAAGTTGCCGCCATGAATTTGAGAAAGATTGTTTTGTTTCCTTTGGAATCATCCCAAATCAGTCATGCACACGTGCGAAGTATTCTGTGGTCTGGAGACTTGCAACCTTCATTCCATATGCGTCCCGAGCACACCAAGCCACTGATTGATTTGTTCAAGGAGAAGAAGTTATGACTTATGCAAGGACTTCGTTATCCACGGTGATGGTTCCCAACCAGAACTCGGTAGTGTTTTATTGTAAGACTGTTCACATGTTTGTAGCAGAACCAGCTCATGTTTTGGAGCTTACTATCGTAGTTCATTCCCCGAGAATCTCGCAACGTCATCTCGTCGATTTGTGTTGCAAACTTTCATTTTTCTTCCTAGACTCGATGAGTCTGGAATATCCTGACACCAACCAGATCTGAATCTCAGGCAGATATGATGGTTGGAACTTTCCCAAGAACTATAATATTGGTCCCTCGATAAACGGTAAGGTGGATGTCGTGGCCAACACACCCAACCGGAAGACCTATTATTGTAGTATCTTGATTGAAGAAGTTGGCCACCTGCCCATAAGGATTTCGTAGGATTTACCTCCCTAGTTGCCCCTATGGATTTCTGTGTTCCGAAGTCCGACCTTTTTACTTGATGTTCTAGATATCAAACCATATCTATGAATGGGTTACACTAGCACATCAAGGAGAACATTAGAAGCGGAGTGCTAAATGTCTCTCGGTCGATCATCCAGATTTCGTTCCCTTGGCCTCGCTAAGGTGAAATCTGAGAAAGTGTTATCCTCCTTTGCATCTGCATCATCCATCGCTATTCATCATGCTAGTATGTTGTGTTGTCAGCACCCTTGACATGGATGTTGATAAAACCTTGATGATTGTGGAAATGCTCAAGTTCTTGAGAGCACGCACAAGCGTTACGTGTTATCATCGGCTCTAACTGGGATTACTCTCAGTTTCCTCGGCAATGCTATGACCTTTTCAAATAGTGAATTCACTCTCTATTGTTGGGTTCTTCCCCAGTTACCAGAATCATTCCCAACATTTGCATTTTGTTCCCAACTTGCACCGCCAATGTGCCATTCTGCCATGGGTCTCTTCCATTTCCGGTGATAAGCAAAAATCATCCATTGCGTTGTCTTCAACAAGGTAGTCCACATCATCCATCCTAGTCCGGGTGTACCATTCCTTTGCACTCCGCCAAACGATCGTTGTGAATTGCCTTAGGCTGGTATAAAGAGTTTCAACAATCTTCGAATCAAAGGTAATTCTTTTTGCCACTTAAGGGGATATTTCTACGAGTCACCATCCCTAAGGTGCCCTATTATGGTATCATGGCAATTCAATTCCTCGCTACGTTGACAACCGATCACCACATTCTTAAGTCTGGAATTGTTGTCTACTTAGCGAACCCTCGTCATCTGTCTCACTCCATTTCTTCAGATCTGTGCTTCGTCTCTCAGCTCAAGAGATGTTGCTATGTCACATCCCGAGAGTTACTCCTGAGTTGTTCGACCTCCGAGAAGAACGATTCTTTTAGGGTCTTTCCTTTCCTCTCGTTGTCATGTTAGTTGGAGTTCTCAGAGCAAGACTTCGAGAAAATGATGGTGAACAAATCAACGTTCAGTTGAAGTGCAACCTCGATCGTGAAGATTGTACTAGTTTGCGTTCCCCCTTCACCTTACCCTATGCTTGAATCTCGGGATGAGATTTTTGTTTAGTGGGGGTGAGCTGTCACAGCCCCAGATCAGCCCTTGTTTGTTTTTGCTTTAGCATCCATGCAACATGTTTAAATTTTATGAAATTTGAAATGGGGATGACCAAGCCCTAGCACCAAAGCATTGCAAATAGGTTCAACTTCAAAATATTTTCAAGAACCCAAATTGGTTTGCAAAAATGTTCATGATTACTGGAAAAGGGTGAAAACCATATTCAGAGATGATGGATATTTTTCCAAGACATTTTTGGATTTTTGATTAAACCATATTGTATTTGAATTGGGGCATTTAAATACTGTTAATATTTTTAAATGCTCCAACAATTCTGAAAATAGTTGAGGGCCTCTGTAATAATTCAGTTAATGTCCACAATTATTCTCAGGATTTTTAAAAAATGATTTAGTGTCTAAAACTAAATCAAAACAAACTACAGAAAATAGAAATAGAAAAGAGGAAATAAAAGAAAGGGAGAGAAGGCCACCAGGCCACCTACCTAACTTACCTGGCGCCCACTTACCTGGCCCAGCACGGCCCAGCCCATCTCCACTCCCCCTGTCGTCTTCCTCCTCGCCAGAAGGACCGAGGCGTGGCGCGCGCCCGAGAGGCCTCGGCCACCTCCTGCTTCCCCTGTCCACCTCCTGCTTCCTCCTCGACGCCCCGGTGACGCCACGCGCCTCCCCGACCCCCTCTCACCTCTCCCTCACTCGCTGTACCCTCTCTCCCTCCCCTGACTCCCTTCCCCGAGCACACCCGAGAGTCGCCGTCGCCGCCGTTCGCCATAGCCGCAGCCACCAGCCCTCCCTCGCCCTTCCGCCAGTTCCAGAAGCTCCGCCGCTGACCTCTACACTGTCCCCGCCAAGCCACACGAGCGGACGCGCCCTACAGCGGCTTCCCCGACCTCTTCTTCAAGCTTCAGCCGCCGAGATCGCCGGCGACCGTGTGCCCTCCCTGACGCCTCCCCGAGCTCCCCGAGGCCACCGTCGCAACCCCTGTGAGCCTCCGGTCGATTCCCCTCTTCTCCCCATGTCGATTTCGCGCCCTAGCCACAGATGCACATAGCCGAGTTGTGCTCGCCGCCGGCGAAGTCGTCACCATGGCTTGAGCAAGCCCAGCTTGCCCCTGAGCATGTCATCGCGCTCGCGCTGCTCCCAGGAGCCGATCTAGCCCACCCGTTCATCTCACCGTGCACCACAACGCCGATTCCAAGCACACCCGAACTTCGGCCGCCGCCTTGGAGCTCGCCGTCGTCGGCTCCGGCCACCATAGGTCCGGCCACCACCACCGTTCGACGCGCGCCACTGTGTGCGTTTGAATGCAACTAACCGCGCTCGAAATGATGCCCTGAGGGCGATTTCCGAAGCCCGCCGCCGCATCTGGCCTCGCCGGCGTCATGTCGCCGGTGGGGTTGACCCACTTGACCACGGCGGAACCCCCCCTTGGTCGATGACAGGTTGGGCCAGCCCCTGTTAATTAGTTTAGGTGTTAGATTAGTTAACACTAATTAAGTTAGTTAATTATTTAAGCCACTGACATGTGGGCCCAGCCCTGCTGACATTTTCGTTAGTATTAGTTTAACCCTAATCAACCCAGTTAACCAACTGAGTCACTGACACGCGGGACCCACTGTCAGGTTTGACCTGGACCCGCCTAGTTGACCTGCTGACATCAGCATGACCTAGTGCTGACGCAATAAATCATTTTCTGGTTTTAAAATAATGCAGGAAATTCCAGAAAATTGTATAAACTTCTAAAAATCATAGAAATTCAACCGTAACTCCAAATTAAATAATTTATATATGAAAAATTATCAGAAAAATTCAAGGAATCCATCTGTACCATTTTCAGGCATGTTAGAACAACTTATAGCTGCTGTTTAGCACAAATCAATTAAATGGCATTTGAATAATCACATATGGAGTTTGAATTTGAATCTTGTATTCAAACCAACTTCATTTAACCTGTTGCTAGTTGCATTAGCCCAAAACACACTCATATTGCCATGTCATGAGCATGCATCATATTGTTGCATCACATTGATTGTGTTCTCTCTTGTTTGCCGGTATTTGTCCCCTCTCGGTAGACGATGTTCCGACGATGTGATCGTTGACACTGATGAAGACTCAATGTTATCTTCAGAAGTGCCAGGCAAGCAAAAACCCCCCTTGTTCATTCCGATAAAATCCCACTCTCTCGCTCCTGCTCTCTTTTACTGCATTAGGACAACATCGATTCATCTATTACTTGCTGCGGTAGCTGAACCCCTTTATCCTCTGCATGACCTGTCATTCCAAAGTAATTAGATGAAACCCACTAGCATGAGTTGGAGTTGTTTGATCCCTGTTGTGCCTACTCATTCATGCTTGTTTGTCATGCCTGCTACTGCTTAGAGTCGAGTCAGGTCTGATTCATCCGGGATGAATCAGAGGTGTGTGAACATGTCCTACGGTGTGTGAGCTAAGCGTGTGAACACGATTTGGTAAAGGTAGCGGTGAGAGGCCATGTAGGAGTACATGGTGGGTTGTCTCATTGCAGCCGTCCTCAGGAACTGAGTTCTGTGTTTGTGATCCATGATTCAGCTACTACCACGCATTGGGCCCGAAACCAATGGACCCTCTCGGCTTCTTAATCACCCTTGTCCTCTGTCCAGGAGTTGCAAGTAGTTTCTGGTGTTTGTAGTATGCTGGAGGCCATGCGCAGCGCTGGCCGTAGGGGTGGGCTGTGATGCGGTAGGCACGTGGCCGGGTATACCGGGCGCCCGTTTGGTGTCACGGAACCCTGTTCACATCATTTGGGGCTGTGAGCGAAACTCCGGCCGGATCTCCTCATGGATGGAACCCGAATAGGCGATAAACCTGGACTAGAGACTCGAGTGTTTAGGTAGGTCGTGGCCGACACCCACGTTGGGCTTCCGCTTGAAGGTTGCCGAGTACATGTCGTGTAAACGGCGGTAAGTGGTGAGAGCGTGTGTGAAGAAGTACACCCCTACAGGGTTAACATCATCTATTCGAATAGCCGTGTCCACGGAAAAGGACTTCTGGGTTGCTTATATCAGTTCATAGACAAGTGAAAGTGGATACCCTAAAATACGCAAGATAAGCGTGAGTGCTATGGATGGCGTTCTCGTAGGGAGACGGGAGCGGATCCATAGTGGTGTATTGATATGGTGAATATGTGGACTCGTGTGCGCCACCTCAAAAGAGTTACTTGCAGTCGTAGTTTAGGATAGCCACCGAGTCAAAGCTGGCTTGCTGTAGTTAAATCCCACCATCCCCTTGTTGATAATGATGCATATGTAGTTAGTTCTGATGTAAGTCTTGCTGGGTACATTTGTACTCACGTTTGCCTATTTTATGTTTTTGCAGAGAGACTTCAGTCTCACTAGTAATTCCGCGTGGTCTTCGACGTTTAGTTTGTTACCTCAGCTACGATCTTGTGCCCTCGGCAGGATCTGGTAGATAGTCCGGCTTCTCAGCCTTTTTCATTTATAGTTGTCTGTACTCAGACATGATAGCTTCCGCTTGTGCTTTGATTTGTATGCTCTGAATGTTGGGTCATGAGACCCATGTTTGTAATATCTCGCTCCTCGGAGCCTATTGAATAAATTACTTGAGTCGTAGAGTCATGTTGTGATGCCATGTTGTATTTGCACATATCGAGCATATTGTGTGTATGTTATTGAAATGCTTGGTATGTGTGGGATCTGACAATCTAGTTGTTTATCTTTAGTAGCCTCTCTTACCGGGAAATGTCTCCTAGTGTTTCCACTGAGCCATGGTAGCTTGCTACTGCTCCGGAACACTTAGGCTGGCCGGCATGTGTCCTTCTTCGTTCCTGTGTCTGTCCCTTCGGGGAAATGTCACGCGATGAATACCGGAGTCCTGTTAGCCCGCTACAGCCCGGTTCACCGGAGTCCTGCTAGCCCAGTGCTACAGCCTGGATTCACTCGCTGATGACCGACACGTTCGATGCTGGGTCATGGATGCCTGTCCCTATAAGTCTGTGCCACTTTGGGTTTACGACTAGCCATGTCAGCCCGGGTCCTTTGTCATATGGATGCTAGCGACACTATCATATACGTGAGCCAAAAGGCGCAAACGGTCCCGGGCCAGGTAAGGTGGCACCCGTGGGAATACCGTGCGTGAGGCCGCAAAGTGATATGATGTGTTACATGCTAGATCGGTGTGACTTAGGATCGGGGTCCTGACATCTCAACAGCCCCCAAATACTTTCAGAATTATTTGGACATTTGAAAATATTTATAACATTTAAATGTCCAAATGCAAATACTTATAATTTAATTCAGTGACCCCAAATGACCTAGGAAAATGTGCACTATTTTTGGCAGAGGTTCAAGACCAACCCAGAGATGATGAACATTCTGTGAAGGGCATTTGGGTTCATTGAGACAAATTTCAGTTGAACCTATTATGATCAGGGGGTGCTAGGGTTTGTCAATCCCCATTTCAAGGTTAAAGAGAATTTAAACATGCTACAAGGATGCTGATGCAACTAATTGCCATCAAACTCTAGGGTTGTGACAACTCACCCCCACTAAACAAGAATCTCGTGCCGAGATTCAAGAGGTGAGGTAAGAAGATAGAGGGGACACAAAGCTGACTCAATCTTCATGATCCAATTGCCCTTCTCGAAGATGTTGATTCATTTCTTCAAATTGATCTTGACGTCTTGCTTTGAGAACTCACGGTGAACTCACAAGATACAACGTTGAATCATTACTTGAGTTGAGACACAACACACCCTCGGAGGGATGGAGAGAACAGATGGTAGGCAACACTCCCACGCTTAAGTAGGATGGTGCATAGGTTTCAAGGTAGCGAGGAGTTGATTTGCATGATTCTGTAATGGTGCACCTTAGGGAAGGTGACCCGTAGAATTATTCCCTTAAGTGGCAAAAAGAATTACTTTTGATAAGGAGATCATTGGAACTCTCTATACCAGCCTAAGGCAATTCACAATAACCGTTTGGCGGAGTTCAAAGGAATGTCATACCCGGAGTCGAATGGATGATGTGGACTACCTTGTTGAAGACAATGCAAGGGACGATTTTTTCTTATCATGAAGAAAGGATAGGGCCCAGGATAGGCTAGCACAAAGGCGGGTGCAAGCTGGGAACAAAATGCAAATGCTGGGAATGATTCTAGTAACTGGGGAAAAACTCAACAGTCGAGAGTAATTCCACTATTTGAATGGTTATAGTATAATCGAGGAAACTGGGAGCACAAGAATCCCTAAGGAACAACTTCTAGAATAAGTCGCACGAGATCCTCATGGAGAGGATGATCAAATTGCTCAATCAAGATGCTACAATAATAGATCTTCCAGCTAGGTGTGTCAGCCAAAACATCAACCTTGTCAGGACCTACATTGTAGATCTTGGAAATTTCCAACCATCATACCCGCCCGAGAGTCAGATATAGTTGGTAACATGATATTTCGGACAACATGTGTGGAAAGAAAGTTTGCAACACAAACCAACGAGATGACGTTGCGAGATTCTCGGGAAATGAACTACGGTGGTAAGCTCCAAAACTTGAGCTAGTTCTGCTACACACATGTGATCACGCTGTTCCAAACAAGCATGACCACGTAGTAGTCTTATAATAAAGCACTACCGAGTTCAAGTTGGGAATCATCATCGAGGATAATAAAGTCCTAACATAAGTCATGATTCTTAAGAAGGAACTTCTTCTCCTTGAACAAATCAATCAGTGGCTTGGTGTGCTAGGGATACATACGAAATGAAGATGATCAGTCTACAAACCATAGAATACTTCGCACATGCAAGACCGACTTGGGATGATTCCATAGAAAGTAAAACAATCTTTCTCGAATATACAGAGACAACTAACATCAGATACACGTGAATTAGAGGAAGTCACTTTTCTCATCCAAACATATACTTCATGAACGGGACATGAAGATAATGCTTGTGAAAGTTTCCAATATTGGCTGGATGTTCAAAATGAATCATGGAGAAGATAAAAATGTTACTGATGGGCTCAACAACAATTCATCCAGGTTTCCATATAAGTGGAATTCCACAATTATGTGAACAAGGTGATAGCATTGGTCAGAACAAAAGATATAATGGTGTATGCTCGAGAAAACAACCACGAGTAAGACAACATTACGAACATCATTGGTTTTGACTTGATTTGATGGTAGCCCATAGCAAATCAAAGATTTGGGTAAGACAACAGGTCCAACAATTGATCACTGAGATTAATTGATGAAGATATCATCTTTCTTCAACACACACACACACACACAAAATATCCCTTAAAATGAACTAAGTCGGACAAGCTTTTATCTTCCAACTCTCCAAGTTGTTGTTTAGCTTAACCAACTAGCTCAGGGGTATGCAACATAGATTCTTGGAGAAGGGTTGGTTACAAGAAACCAACTTGATCACAAGTTCAACATAGCAGTCAGGGGACAACATGGTGATACTTCCGAGAAGATATTCGAAAAAACAAGAACCAAATATGTTATTAAGCTCGAGAACAACCTTGCTTTCGAGGCAAGATGATGTGATCAAATAAGGAAGGGGTGACACAATCCTAACTCTTAATCGAAGATAGCACCATGGAAAATGTACTAGGTAGCACGATCAATCTTAGAATGTTGATTCAATAACCAACACGCTAAGAATGAAATTATAGTCCATTAACTACCAAGCAACAAGGTTGCTAGGAGTATTGATTTCACACATCATGGTTCACTTGCCGGTATTCCGTTTGCAACAACACGCGTACCGAGGAATGAACAACGATGGCGAATGGTTTCACTATATCAAGAATTCATAAGATGGCGTGCAATTTCCATGACATTCTTGACATAAGACGGTAATACTCCAGGGTAGAACAGAACAAAAGCTTGTTTGGCATTTTGATCTGCGGATTACAACTGCTTTGACCCAATCCTTGAAATGGACAAGGTACTGCAGTTTGTTTCTCCTAGTCATTCTGAAGTAGAATGGCTTGACTGACCTCAAGAGTAAAAGGCAACGATGAACATGAATGCACACATACTCTTGACTATCAATTGATAGACAGATATTAGAATACAACTGAAGAGGGACAACTGAAGGAACATATGTTTTTTCTGAGTCGTGGATTCATGGATTAGCATGTCCAACAAGTTCAATATTGACGACGTTCTGTATACGGGGGTACCAAGACTTGCCTGCCTGCGTCCCACGGCGTGGCTCCACCAACGGCCTGGTACGGCCCAATTTCGACATCGACAACCAAAGACCCTCGGGAGGGGCCAAGCTTCATGTGGCAGACGACTCCAAGACCTCCAAGGGGATCAGCCTCCTCAGGCTGGCTCCTAAGGAGCGGAGATTTGTATGCAAGGCACACCTCGTGAGGTTTGGGTGACGTGAGCCATGACGATCGAGGCCAGGTGGGCGCCAGGCGGGCTCTAGCGGGCGCAGAGTACCAGTTTACTCTTTGGTGCAAAGGGGGCAAGCAACAGGCACGGAGTCCCAAGGAAGCAGCCAAAGGTTTCCATTCCCGTGCAACAGGACCAAGACCGCAAGGACTGCAGAACGAAGGTCATCGCCGAGCCCACCGCAGCGTCACGACCAGAGGATTTTGCAGGCGAAGACCACTTTAGTCAGGATAAGATGTACTTGTTGTCTCCCTTCAAATTTGGCCGTTGTGGGATCCATTCCCACCTCCATTCGGGAAGAGGACCAAGGCCACTATAAATAGGACCTAGCCACCACCAAGGAGGAGATCCATTCCACCCTCACCAGCTCACCATCTCACTTGAGCCCAAGAACACACCTCCTGAGGTTGTTCTCCACTGTACTAGTTCTTCCTCAGCCCCTTGAGGCAAATCCACCACAAAGCAGGAGTAGGGTTTTACACCGCAAGGTGGCCCAAACCCGAGTAAATTGCCGTGTCCCATTTCCTTCGAGCTCAACGTGTTAGGCTGTGAGATTAGCGAGTCGGCAGACTGGGGAGAGTGAGATCTTTGCACGCACCCCAGAGTTCGAACCTCTCAAGTGTTTGCGTAACCCGAAATCCGACATTTGGCGCGCTAGGTAGGGGTTCGTCAGAGCTTCTCTTCCATCGATCGACTCGCCACCGCTCCACCGCTTTCATGGCTGATGTGCGCCGTGCTTGTGCTGAGCGTCGAGCGCCCTTGCCGCCCGCGTCGCTCAGATAGCACCGGCGGGCGACGACTGCCCTCGCCGACCCATGTTGCTGGTGGCGAACGTCACCACGGGCCCCGCAGACGACGACCAACAAGCCTCTTCATAGCATCCGTCTGTGCGTTGCAATGAGCGCATCACCACTCCGTTGCTGACTCGAGCTGTTTCGTCCTCTCATGCTCCTCGTGGCCCGGTGAACGCACAAGCCGCTCTGGTCATGGCACGCGAGCTCCTTTGCTACCGCCCGGACAACAACCTCTAGGAGGACTAGCTCGACCGCATCGCCGAGCTCGTCAGTGTCGTTCGGGATTCTGCTGCACTGGCTCACTCGCTGCCTCAACTACCGCCTGCTACGGGAGATGTAGCTCACTGGGCTGCTCCTTTGCCTCCAAGGCAAAACGCCATCACTGAGCCAAGGCGGGTGACACCTCGGCGCGATCCGCAGCGTCAGGCACCCGCGCGCAATGAAGTGAGCTGCCAGGTGTTCCAGTAGCCACAAGAAGATGCGCGCGTGCTCCCGGTGCCATGCCAAGACCACGCGCCGCCTGTGGTGACGGTGCGCGAACGCCAAGACCAGGCTCCACCTCCATGGTGGGCTCTCATGACCATAGCGAGATGTCGCGCTTCACTCTGGAGTTGCGCAACATCGTCTCACCAGGGAAGTTCAAGGCTGGCCAGCCTCCATGCTACGACGGCACCGCCGACCCAACCGAGTTACTGCAGCTCTACGAACTAAGCATCAAGGCGGACAGCGGCGATGAGAAGGTCATGGAGAACTGGTTCCCCATGGCCCTCAAGGACGGCGCACGGTCCTGGCTCCTGAACCTACCCGTAGGATTGATCTCCTCTTGGGACGAGATGCGGGAGCGTTTCATCGCCAACATCCAGGGCACACGCGACCGCCCGCCTGCCGCGGTTGACCTACGAGGCGTCAAGTAGCTACCAGGAGAGACCCTGCAAAAGTACATCCAATGCTTCAATGGCGTTCGCCTCAAGATCCCCACGTGTGGGATGAAGCCATCATCTCGGCATTCACTGACAGCGTCTGCGACATAAAGATGAAGGAGGAGCTCGCCATACACGAAGACCTACGCACGGCCCTGGAGATGTTGAACATGGCAACCAAGTGCATGAGAGCTGAAGAGGGACGCCTCTCCCTTCTCGATCTCCCCGACGCAGACCCAAAAGACAAGAAGGCTAAGGCCAAGGATGTGATGCGCAAGGGACCGGCAATACTCGCAGCCGAGCCAGAGATGAAGTGTGGATGCGTTCACCCAGAGTCATCCAAGGGCAGCCGCCCGTTCTGTGTGTTCCACAATGTGCACAACCACAACATCGTCAGGAGCTCAGGGCCATCCACGACGGGTCCTTCAATCATCAACCCGAGCGCAACGATCGAGGCTACGATCGCGGAGGAGGCCGAGGTGGTGGACGCTGGCATGGCCACGACCATTGACACGAGTGGCGCGACCAGCCTCGGGAGGACCGCTCGCAGGGCCAGCCTCGCGAGGGCGCCTGGAGGGATCAGCCTTGCGAGGATCAGCCTCAGGGCAACGCTGGTCTTCCTCCGCTGCCGCTGCTGCCATGAAGGAATGAAGACCACCATCAGGACGAGGGGGCTGGGGGCTTCCAAGAGCCTCGTGCCATCGCCTGCATCCTGGGCGGCTCCCAGGCCCCAGCCTCTCATCGCATCTTCATGTAGTTCACGCAAGAGGTGAACGCAGCCCTTCCAAAGATCTAGGTGATACTCCCGCTCAGGTGGTCCAAGTACGCCATCAACTTCGATTCCTCCGAGCAACTCAAGGGCGCGGCCATGGCTGGCGCGCTGCCAATGCTCTGCTCACCCAACATCAGCAATGTGCTTGTCACCAAGACGCTCATCGATGGTGGTGCGGGGCTCAATGTCCTCTCTGTCCAGACGTTCAACAGGCTCCAAGTGCCGTATCACCAGCTTCAGCCTACCAAGCCCTTCTCAGGAGTGACCGACGGCTCCACGCATCCGATCGGGTAGGTCCGCCTGTCCGTCACCTTCGGCAAGCGCGACAACTACTGCACCGAGGTCATTGACTTTGACGTCGCCGACATTTTCCTGCCATACAATGCCATCCTTGGGTACCCAGCTCTTGCCAAGTTCATGGCGGCAATGCACCATGGCTATAATGTCCTCAAGATGCCAGGGAACTGCGGCATCATCACTGTCGCTTGTGAAGAAAAGGACACGGTGTGCTCTCTCGAGCGCACCTACCAGGCTGCAGTGGTCGAGAACCCTGACGACGAGGGTGCCATCCACCCTCCTGAGGCCGTTCCCAAGAAGAAGAAGCAGCAACTCCACCAGGGATCACAGGAGGATGGGACGTCCGGCGGTGCCACCTCAAGCCTGGCGTTTGTGGATGGGGCGCCTTCCCCTCTTGCATAGGAAGGCGTGCCCGGTGCCCCTCTCAGGCTGGGCTCGGGGCTCTCTGCTGGAGGCCTCTGACTTGGCCAACATCATGAGGGAGGCTCTTGGGCATCATGTGGAGGCATGCTTCTGCGCATGCTTCCGCGGAGAGAGCGTTGGGCGCGGGGCGCCTGACGCTCAGGAGTTCGTCGACAAGGCAGTCAAGGAGATTCAGGAGGCAAGGGTCATGCGGGGCGATCGCCACCCACCGCCAGGTGCGGCTCCTCGCCTAGGTGAGGACGAGGAGCTACGTGTCTGCGTCGATATCCCAGGGCTCAACAGGGTTGCGTCTCAGGAGCTCTACTGGTCATCTCGTGTTGGCCGATGCGAAGGCCCCCCTCTCAGCTACATCTGCATCACATTTGGCTTGCTGAATGCAGCTACCGCATCCCAACGCCACATGCGGGGCGTCCTAGTGGCTCAGGATGCTTGGCGCATGGCGATCTAGGCGGAGATGGCGATGGATCCTGGCGAGCCCCCGGACCTGCAGAGCCTCCCGAGGTTCAGGGTCAGGGCGGCCATGAGGAGCGACTTCTGTAGCACGCGTCTTCCACTACTCCAAAACCTCTTTAGGAATTGTGTCAGGTGACATCCTTTAGTTCATTCACTTGGGGGTGCCCCTCGGGCTGCAATATCCCCAAGCTGTGTGGGTCCGTCCCTGCGACATGTATCCTTCTTGCATTTATCAGAGCTGGCTAACCGTCTCCCATGAGTTGCCTTATGATTATCATTTTCCTGTCCAGCGCTTCATCACCATGAATTTCTCAGGTCCTTGCAAGCCCACCCACGACCGCCTCATGATTAAGGACTGGCACGGTGTCTGTGCAGGGGTCCATCCCTACAGCGTTGCTAAACCCAAGAGGCCGAGCTTTGGTTCGCGGGCCAGCTCTCGTGCACGTCACCTCCCATGGCCCTCGGTGCCTTGTTCTCACATGAGCTAATCGCGGGCGGATAAGTGAGGGCGCGTGACCTGGTGCCTCATCACAACGGGCTTTCCTTAGGACCGTAGCATGAGAAGACCGCACATGGCGTCTATGCTTGGGTCCGTCCCTGCAGCGTCGCTGAACCCAACGGCTGAGCTCTCTCTGGCAGGTCGGTCCCATTCACATCACCTCATGGGGTCATTGGTGTCTGGCCTTCTCATGTGATAACCTCAGGAGATTCACTCACCGTAGGTTGCCTAACCATCTCGCAGGACTATCAACAGTCAAGTTCAGGCACAACCCGCCTTGAGGTAGGGCCTCGTGAGTCCTACGTTGGCTCACGAGTGCCTAGACACACCTCCTCCAGCCCTGCCATGCAAGCCACGTGTCAGGGTGGGGTTGTACACACCCCAGGGGTTCTCCTTAGAGGGAGCCCCCCCCCACGTACCAGTGGAAGCACCATGCTCCATGCTGCCAGTCGACACTACCGAGGAGTGGCTATGCCCGTGCAAGAGCGGAAGCGCCATGCTCCGCGCTAGTGATAAACAACCAAGGGTGTCCTCACCATGCTGCAACATCCTCAGGGAGCCTCCCTACTCAATACCTAGCTTCACCATGCTGTTTTCCCTCAGAAGAGTAGCGCGAGGGGGCTAGGCATGAGGGCTAAGCTCATGTCACGCCTGGCGTACGCCACCCTACCAGGTCCCACAGACCTGGTCTTCGTGCACCCCTCCCGAGCGAGAGCCCAATGAGGAAAGGTATGATGGTCGGCTCGTATGTCAAGAGGGACTCCTAAGCATCGCGTCTCGGGATCCTAACTGGCCACGTAGCCTCTCACCCCTTGGTCTCGTCCTGGCAATCCGGACGACGCAACGGTAGCTGAGGTATGCGTGGGGTTGGGCCCTGCCGACAGAGAACGCTAAGACCTACTCTCGCATCTCCTCCCCAAAAGTTGTTCGTACGTCAAGGGGGACACCTGAGCATCGTGTCTTAGGAGCCTAACTGTCAGGACCCCGACTCAATGCCACATCGATCTAGCATGTAGCACCTCATATCACTTTGCGGCCTCACGCACGGTATCCCCACAGATGTCGCCTTACCTTTGCCAGGGACCGTTTGCGTCTTTTGGCACACGTATATGATAGTATCGCTAGCATCCATATGATAAGGAGCCCGGGCTGACATGGCTAGTCGTAAACCCAAAGTGGCACAAACTTACGGGGACAGGCATCCATGACCCAACATCGAATGTGTCGGTCATCAGCGAGTGAATCCAGGCTGTAGCACTAGGCTAGCAGGACTCCGGTGAACCGGGCTGTAGCGGGCTAACAGGACTTCGGTATTCATCGTGTGACATTTCCCCGAAGGGACAGACACAAGAACGAAGAAGGACACATGCCGGCCAGCCTAAGTGTTTCGGAGCAGTAGCAAGCTACCATGGCTCAGTGGAAACACTAGGAGACATTTTCCGGTAAGAGAGGCTACTATGGATAAACAACTAGATAGTCAGATCCCAAACATACCAAGCATTTCAATAACATACACACAATATGGTTGATATGTGCAAATACAACATGGCATCACAACATGACTCTACAACTCAAGTATTTATTCAATAGGCTCCGAGGAGCGAGATATTACAATCATGGGTCTCATGACCCAACATTCAGAGCATACAAGTCAAAGCACATGCAGAAGCTTAACATGTCTGAGTACAGACATCTACAAAAGAAAAAGGCTGAGAAGCCTGACTGTCTATCAGATCCTGCCGAGGGCACAAGATCGTAGCTAAGGTAACAAGCTAAACGTCGAAGTGCACGGAGTACTACTAGCGAGACTGAAGTCTCTCAGCAAAAACATAAATTAAGCAACGTGAGTACAAATGTACCAGGCAAGACTTACATCAGATCAAACTACATATGCATCATTATCAACAAGGGGATGGTGGGGTTTAACTGCAGCAAGCCAGCTTTGACTCGGTGGCTATCCTGAACTACGACTACAAGTAACTCATTTCAGGTGGTGCACACGAGTCCACATATTCACCATATCAATACACCACAATGGATCCGCTCCCGTCACCCTACGAGAACGCCATCCATAGCACTCACACTTATCTTGCGTATTTTAGACTATCCACTTTCACTTGTCTATGAACTGTACAGGCAACCCAGAAGTCCTTTTTTGCGGACACAGCTATTCGAATAGATCATATTAACCCTGCAGGGGTGTACTTCTTCACACACGCTCTCACCACTTACCGCCGTTTACACGACATGTACTCGGCAACCTTCAAGCGGAAGCCCAGCGAGGGTGTCGGCCACGACCTGACTAACCACACAAGTATCACGTCCAGGTTTATCGCCTATTCGGGTTCCATCCGCAAGGAGATCCGGTCGGGGTGTCGCTCACGGCCCCAAATGATGTGTGCAGGGTTCCCAAGCCCACCTCGACGGGTGGATCTACGCTTGGTACACCGTGCCATGGTGCCTAGTCTGTCCCAAGCCCACCTGTACCGTGTGCCACTTGGTAGACTACTAACACTACCTACAAACACCAGAAACAAGTTGCAACTCCTGGACAGAGATCAAGTTGATTAATAAGTCGAGAGAGCTTGGAGTGCCCGGAGCCCAATGTGTGGTAGTAACTGTTCATGGATCACAAACACAGAACTCAGTTCCTGAGGACGGCTGCAATGAGACAACCCACCATGTACTCCTACATGGCCTCTCACCGCTACCTTTACCAAATCATGTTCACACACTTAGCTCTCATCAGTAGGACATGTTCACACAGCTCCGATTCATCCCCGATGAATCAGACCTGACTCAACTCTAAGCAGTAGCAGGCATGACAAACAAGCATGAATGAGTAGGCACATCAGGGCTCAAACAACTCCTACGCATGCTAGTGGGTTTCATCTATTTACTGTGGCAATGACAGGTCATGCAGAGGATAAAGGGGTTCAGCTACCGCAACAAGTAATAGATGAATCGTTGTTGTCCTAATGTAGTAAAAGAGAGCAGGAGCGAGAGAGTGGGATTTTATCGGAATGAATAAGGGGGTTTTGCTTGCCTGGCACTTCTGAAGATAATATAGTTCTTCATCGGTGTCATCGATCACATCGTCGGTACACGTCTACTGAGAGGGGACAAGCACCGACAAACAAAGAAGAAACACAATCAATGCAATGCAACAATATGATGCATGAATGTGACATGGCAATATGTTGTGGTTTGTGCTAATGCAACTAGCAACAAGTTAAATGAAGTTGGTTTGAATCCAAAATTCAAATCCAAACTCCATATGTGAAGGTTTAAATGCCATTTATATGATTTGTACTAAACAGCAGCTATAAGTTGTTCTAACATGCATGCAAATGGTACAGATGGATAGATTGGATTTTTCTGATCATTTTTCATATATAAATTATTTCATTTGGAGTTATGGTTGAATTTATATGAATTTTGGAAGTTTTGGATATTTTATGGAATTTCCTGAATTAAATTAAATCCAGAAAATGTATTATTACGTCAGCATTAGTTCATGCTGACCTCAGCAGGTCAACAGGCGGGTTCAGGTCAAACCTGACCAATGGGGTCCACTGGTCAGTGACTGGGGCTGATTAGTGTCACTGACATGTGGACCCAGTCAGCGGCCACGTCAGCTGGGTCAATTCTGACGCGTGGGTCCAGTCAATGTGTGACGTGGCCAGGTTAAACTGACTGGTGGGGCCATGAACATTAGCTTAAATTAAACAAGGAATAACTCTGTGGTTAAATAATGGGTGGGGTCTACTGTCACTGTCTGTGGGTGGTTTAGCTGACGGTGATTAGTGCTAAGTACGATGCCACGTCGGCATGCCGGAGTTTGGCCGACGGCGACCTCAAGCCGCGGCGGAGGCGCACTGGAGTGGCTCGGGTTTTGCCCACGGTCGACCAAATCGACCGTCGTTTGGTCCTATGCGTAGCTGGGGCTCGCGCGCATCCAGCAGGGCACCTGGGAAGAGCTGGGGTGGCCGGAGGTGACGGCAACTACGACGACGACGACGGCCGGAGTTTGGGCGACCACGGGTTTGATGCTGCAGAGAGAAAGCGGGCTAGTTTTTGCGCTAGGCATGCTCTACGGGGAACTACGAACGCATAGGGCTCGCCGGGGTGACCAAATGGTCACCGGAGCTATGCCGGCGGCGAGCTCAAGCGGAGACTTGCTACGGCCATCTACGAAACGACAGCTACGGCGAGTGGCAGGCCACAGGGTTAGGGGGAAAACGTGCAGGAGCTCACGGTGGGTTGGATGATGTAGAAAGCGAGCTCGGGGAAGCGACGACGGCGACGAATCAATGATGACGGACTTCGGTGCCCGAGGAAGAAGAAGATGATGGCGCCGGCATTGTAGGGCGTCCGGTGATGCTTGGCTTGGCGAGGATGAAGCTGGCGACGATACGGATCTCAGGAACACGGAGAGGGAGCGAGGGAGTGGCTGGCCGCGGTGTTTCTCAGTGGAGTGGCCATGGCGGTTTCGGCCATGAGGGGAAAAGAGCAGGGGAGTGAGAGGGAGAGAGCAGGGAGGCAAGGGAGCGGCCGAGGGGGGTGTGCTGGCCATTTCCCAGGCACGAGAACAGGGCGAGGGGGAAGCAGGAGGTGGAAGCAGGAGGTGGAGCTCGGGCGAGCGCGCGTCAACATGCCTCTGCCTACTGGCAGAGGTTGAAGACGGTGGGGAGTTGGGCTGGGCCTCAGCCACAGTGTTGGGCCAGGTGGGGCGCTAGGTGAGCTGCAGGTAAGTCCAGGTAAACCTTTCTCTCTCTCTCCTTTTATTAATGTTTTCTATTTTCTGTCTTTGTTTTTTTGGATTTAGTAAAATACTAAATCACTTTATAAAATCCTGAAATAAATTGTGGGCACATCTGGATTATTCCCAACAGCCCTCAACTATTCTCAGAATTTATTAGAGCATTTAAAATATTTATAGAATTTAAATGCCCCAATTCAAATATAATATGAGTTAATTCAAAAATCCATAAATGGCCAAGAAATATGCTCATCATTTTGGCAGAGGTTTTCACCTTTATCAAAAATCATGAACATTTCCAAAGGCATTTTGGGTTCATTGAAGATTATTTTAGGTTGAACCTATTTGATTTGATCTGGTGCTAGGGTTTGAACAATCCCCATTTCAACTTTAATTGAAATTTAAACATGATGCACACATGAAGGGCTAGTCTAGTGCATACCAGAACTAGGGATGTGACCACTCACCCCCACTAAACAAGAATCTTGTCCCGAGATTCAAGCATAGGGTAAGATGAAGGGGGAACGCAAACTAACACAATCTTCACGATCTAGGTTGCACTTCATAGGGGCGTTGATTCGATCACCATCTTTGACTTGATGTCTTCCTCTGAGAACTCAAGCCAACGTGACAAAGAGAGGATAGGGAAAAGTCTAAAAGGATCGATCTTATTGAAGGTCAAACAACTCAGGATCAACTCAAGGAATGAGACATAGCAACATCTCTCAAGCTGAGACATGAAGCATACATCTAGAGAGATGGAGTGGAACAGATGACAAAGGTTCACTAGGTAGAAACCAATTCCACACTTAAGAGGGTGGTGAACGGTTGTCAACGTAGCGAGGAGTTGAATTGCCATGATACCATAACGAGACATCTTGGAGGAGGGTGACTCGTAGATATATCCCCTTAAGTGGCAAAAAGAATTACCTTTGATTCAGAGATCATTGAAACTCTTTATACCAGCTTAAGGCAAATCACAATCGATCATTTGGAGGAGTTCGGTAGAATAACATACTCGGACTAGAATGGATGATGTGGATTACCTTGTTGGAAACAACACAAGGGATGATTTTAGTAACTAGGGAGAAGCTCAACAGTAGATAATGAGTCCACTTGTTTGAAAAGTTATAGCATAACCGAGGAAACTGAGAGCGATCCCAGTTAGAGCCGATGATAACACCTAGCGCTTGTGCGTGCTCTCAAGAACTTGAGCACTTCCATATTCATCAAGGTTTTACCAATATTCGTGTCAAGGATCCTAGCAACACAACATACTACCATGGTGAACAGTGATGGACGATGCAGATGCAAAGGAAGATAACCTTCTCGGATTTCACCTTAGCGAGGCCAAGGGATGAAATCTGAATGATCGACCGAGAGACATTTAGCACTCCACTTTTAATGTTCTCCTTGATGTGCTAGTGCAAACCATTTATTAAAATGGTTTGATACGTAGAACATCAAGTAAAGGTCGGACTTCGGGAGCACAAAAATCCATAAGGAACAACTACTGGAATAAGTTCTACGAGATCCTTATGGGGAGGTGGCCAACTTCCTCAATCAAGATACTACAATAATAGGTCTTCTGGCTGGGTGTGTTGGCCACGACATCCACTTTACCGGTTATGGAGAGACCAATATTATAGTTCTTGGGAAAAGTTCCAACCATCATATCTGCTTGAGATTCAGATCTGGTTGGTGTTAGGATATTCCAGACTCATCAAGTCTAGAAGGAAAAACGAAACTTTGCAACACAAATCAATGAGATGACGTTGCGAGATTCTCGGGAGATGAACTACGATAGAAAGTTCCAAAACATGAGCTAGTTCTGCTACAACATGTGAACACGTTGTCCGAGACAAGCATGACCACATAGTAGTCTTATAATAAAACACTGCCGAGTTTTGGTAGGGAACCATCATCGAGGATAACGAAGTCCTAACATAAGTCATGATTCTTAAGAAGGAGCTTCTTCTCCCTGAACAAATCAATCAGTGGCTTGGTGTGCTAGGAACACATATAGAATGGAGGCGGCCAACCTATCAAACCATAGAGTACTTCGCACATGCATGACTGACTTGGGATGATTCGAAAGGAAGCAAAAACAATCTTTCTCGGATCCACGGCGGCAACTTACACTAAGTGCACGTGAATTAGAGAAAGTCACTTCTTTCATCCGAACATATACCTCATGAATGGAACACGGAGGTAATGTTTACAAAAGTTTCCAACACTAGATGGATGTTCAACATGATCATGGAGAAGATAAAATGCTGCTGATGGGCTCAACAACAAGTCATCTGGATGACCATATAAATGGAATTCCATAGTTATGTGAACACGGTGATAGCATTGGTCAGACCAAAAGATATAATGGAGTATGCTCGAGGAAAAGCCACGAGTAAGACAACATTACGAACATCGTTGGTTCTGATTTGATTTGAGAATAGCCCAAACTCAAATCAAAGATTGGATAAGATGATAGGTCCATTAACTGATCACAGGGACCAATCAGTGAAGATATCATCTTTCTTCAACACACACACACAAAAAGATATCCCTTAACATGAACTAAGTCAGACAAGCTTTTATCTTCCAACTCTCCAAGTTGTTGTTTATCTTGACCAACTAGCTCAGGGGTATCCCACACAGATTCTTGGAGAAGGGGTGGTTTACAAGAAACCATCTTGATCACGAACTCAACATAGCGGTCAGGTGACAACCTGGTAATACTTTCGAGAAGACATTCGGAAAATCACGAACCACCAATATATTATTAAGCTCAGGAACAATCTTTCTTCTAAGGGCAAGACAATATGAACAATGAGCGAGGATTTGACCAAATCCTAACTCATCAATCGAAGGGTGCACCGAAATAAGGACTAGGTAGCACGATCAGTCTTAGAATGATGATTCAAGAACCAACACGCTAAGAATGAAATTATTGTCCTTTAACTACCAAGCAACAAGGTTGCTAGGAGTATTGATTTCACACATCACGATTCACTTGTCGACATTCCGGTTGCAACAACACGGGAACCGAGAAATGAATAATGATGGAGAGAGTATCACTGTATCAAGAGTTCATAGGATGGTGTGCAATTCCCATGATATTATTGATATAAAGATGGTAATACTCCAAGGTGGAGCAGAAGAAAAGCTGGATTAGTATTTGATCTGCGGAGCACAACTGCTTTGACCCAATCCTGGATATGGATGAGGTACTGGAGTTTGTTTCTCCTAGTCATTCTGGAATAGAATGGCTTGACGGACCACAAGAGTGACAGGCATCGATGAACAAATGCACGCATACTCTTGACTATCAATTGATAGACGAAGGTCAGAAAACAACTAAGGAGGGACAACTCAAAGGAACATATATCTTTCTGAGTTGTGGATGCATAGGTTAGTATGTCGAACAAGTTCAACATATTTCTTCCGGATAACCCATGCGGAAGAGGAAGGACTAGCAGATCCACAACTATGAATGGAGGACTCATCAAGAGCACTCTGGTTGTGATCTTTTGGTTCAAAGAACTTCTGCCATAATGGTTCATGGTATTGGAAGAATGATATACCACGGACCTCGAAGACTATCGCAAAGGTTACTAATATTCTAAAGGAACTAGCAAACACTATCAACATGAATGAGTAGAGTGAATATTTGGTTCAAGACCCAGGAATAGAATACCTACTACTAAGTGGCATCACAGGATGCTTTCGAGAATAAAGGCCAGAATCATCACACTCGGATCACAAAACATGGCTAGACTACTAGATGATCCCCTAAGACACCTAGGGTCATAATAATAATTCCAACATATATGTCGAGGCAATAGAATACCTCAACTCAACAATTAGGGTGATTGAGCTGGCATAAAGGAACATTGAAACCAGAGGGAAAGGATTTTGCAAGTGCATCAGATTGTTTAGAAACCTGGGATGACTCGGACAGCATAACGGTTGTAAAAGCTCGAAAACATTTAAGACATGCTACAAAATTGTGGCATAACGACTCGATCATCATAATATGAATGTTCTGAGATCAACTATGAACATACAGAAGATAGTAGGAACTGAACTCAAGCTTAAATCTAACAATAATATGAGTCTACGGATTGGTAATACATGATCCTAATAGAAAGAAGAGAAAGCCTAGTTCCTTAACCCCATAGGAAAGATAAGATGACTCAGATCAAAAGGGCATAAGGTATAAGGAGTAAAAAGAGCCTTATGTTCCATCCCACAATCAATTCCCTTATATAACTAAAGCATTTCTAGACTCAACTTCGACCAGTTTGGCTTGGTAATCCTACAGGCAGTCAGGCTCTGATACCAAAGCTGTCAGGACCCCGACTCAATGCCACATCGATCTAGCATGTAGAACCTCATATCACTTTGCGGCCTCACGCACGGTATCCCCACGGCTGTCGCCTTACCTTTGCCCGGGACCGTTTGCGTCTTTTGGCACACGTATATGATAGTATCGCTAGCATCCGTATGATAAGGAGCCCGGGCGGACATGGCTAGTCGTAAACCCAAAGTGGCACAAACTTACAGGGACAGGCATCCATGACCCAACATCGAACGTGCCGGTCATCAGCGAGTGAATCCAGGCAGTAGCACTGGGCTAGCAGGACTCCGGTGAACCGGGCTGTAGCGGGCTAACAGGACTCCGGTATTCATCGCGTGACATTTCCCCGAAGGGACAGACACAGGAACGAAGAAGGACACATGCCGGCCAGCCTAAGTGTTCCGGAGCAGTAGCAAGCTACCATGGCTCAGTGGAAACACTAGGAGACATTTTCTGGTAAGAGAGGCTACTAAGGATAAACAACTAGATAGTCAGATCCCACACATACCAAGCATTTCAATAACATACACACAATATGGTCGATATGTGCAAATACAACATGGCATCACAACATGACTCTACAACTCAAGTATTTATTCAATAGGCTCCGAGGAGCGAGATATTACAATCATGGGTCTCATGACCCAACATTCAGAGCATACAAGTCAAGGCACATGCGGAAGCTTAACATGTCTGAGTACATACATCTACAAAAGAAAAAGGCTGAGAAGCCTGACTGTCTATCAGATCCTGCCGAGGGCACAAGATCGTAGCTGAGGTAACAAGCCAAACGTCGAAGTCCATGCAGTACTACTAGCGAGACTGAAGTCTCTCTGCAAAAACATAAATTAAGCAACGTGAGTACAAATGTACCCAGCAAGACTTACATCAGATCTAACTACATATGCATCATTGTCAACAAGGGGATGGTGGGGTTTAACTGCAGCAAGCCAGCTTTGACTCGGTGGCTATCCTGAACTACGACTGCAAGTAACTCTTTTGAGGTGGCGCACACGAGTCCACATATTCACCATATCAATACACCACTATGGATCCGCTCCTGTCTCCCTACGAGAACGCCATCCATAGCACTCACACTTATCTTGCGTATTTTAGAGTATCCACTTTCACTTGTCTATGAACTATACAGGCAACCCAGAAGTCCTTTTCCGCGGACACGGCTATTCGAATAGATCATATTAACCCTGCAGGGGTGTACTTCTTCACACACGCTCTCACCACTTACCGTCGTTTACACGACATGTACTCGACAACCTTCAAGCGGAAGCCCAGCGAGGGTGTCGGCCACGACCTGACTAACCACACAAGTCTCTCGTCCAGGTTTATCGCCTACTCGGGTTCCATCCGCAAGGAGATCCGGCCGGGGTGTCGCTCACGGCCCCAAACGATGTGTGCAGGGTTCCCAAGCCCACCTCGACAGGTGGATCTACACTTGGTACACCGTGCCATGGTGCCTAGTCTGTCCCAAGCCCACCTGTACCGGGTGGCACTTGGTAGACTACTAACACTACCTACAAACACCAGAAACTAGTTGCAACTCCTGGACAGAGATCAAGTTGATTAATAAGTCGAGAGAGCTTGGAGTGCCCGGAGCCCAATGTGTGGTAGTAACTGTTCATGGAGCACAAACACAGAACTCAGTTCCTGAGGACGGCTGCAATGAGACAACCCACCATGTACTCCTACATGCCCTCTCACCGCTACCTTTACCAAATCATGTTCACACACTTAGCTCTCATCAGTAGGACATGTTCACACACCTCCGATTCATCCCCGATGAATCAGACCTGACTCAACTCTAAGCAGTAGCAGGCATGACAAACAAGCATGAATGAGTAGGCACATCAGGGATCAAACAACTCCTACTCATGCTAGTGGGTTTCATCTATTTACTGTGGCAATGACAGGTCATGCAGAGGATAAAGGGGTTCAGCTACCGCAGCAAGTAACAGATGAATCGTTGTTGTCCTAATGCAGTAAAAGAGAGCAGGAGCGAGAGAGTGGGATTTTATCGGAATGAACAAGGGGGTTTTGCTTGCCTGGCACTTCTAAAGATAATATAGTTCTTCATCGGTGTCATCGATCACATCGTCGGTACACGTCTACTAAGAGGGGACAAGCACCGACAAACAAAGAAGAAACACAATCAATGCAATGCAACAATATGATGCATGAATGTGACATGGCAATATGCAATGGTTTGTGCTAATGCAACTAGCAACAAGTTAAATGAAGTTGGTTTGAATCCAAAATTCAAATCCAAACTCCATATGTGAAGGTTTAAATGCCATTTATATGATTTGTACTAAACAGCAGCTATAAGTTGTTCTAACATGATATGCAAATGGTACAGATGGATAGATTGGATTTTTCTGATCATTTTCATATATAAATTATTTCATTTGGAGTTACGGTTGAATTTATATGAATTTTAGAAGTTTTGGATATTTTATGGAATTTCCTGAATTAAATTAAATCCAGAAAATGTATTATTACATCAGCATTAGTTCATGCTGACCTCAGCAGGTCAACAGGCGGCTTCAGGTCAAACCTGACCAGTGGGGTCCACTGGTCAGTGACTGGGGCTGATTAGTGTCACTGACATGTGGACCCAGTCAGCGACCACGTCAGCTGGGTCAATTCTGACGCGTGGGTCCAGTCAACGTGTGACATGGCCAGGTCAAACTGACTGGTGGGGCCACGGACATTAGCTTAAATTAAACAAGGAATAACTCTGTGGTTAAATAATGGGAGGGGTCTACTGTCAGTGTCTGTGGGTGGTTTAGCTGACGGTGATTAGTGCTAAGTATGATGCCACGTCGGCATGCCGGAGTTTGGCCGGCGGCGACCTCAAGCCGCGGCGGAGGCGCACTGGACTGGCTCGGGTTTTTCCCACGGTCGACCAAATCGACCGTGGTTTGGTCCTATGCGTAGCTGGGGCTCGCGCGCATCCAGCAGGGCACGCGGGAAGAGCTGGGGTGGCCGGAGGCGACGACAACTACGACGACGACGGCGGCCGGAGTTTGGGCGACCACGGGTTTGATGCTGCAGAGAGAAAGCGGGCTAGTTTTTGCGCTAGGCATGCTCTACGGGGAACTACGAACGCATAGGGCTCGCCGGGGTGACCAAATGGTCACCGGAGCTACGCCGGCGGCGAGCTCAAGCGGAGACTTGCTACGGCCATCTACGAAACGACAGCTACGGCGAGCGGCAGGCCACAGGGTTACGGGGAAAACATGCAGGAGCTCACGGTGGGTTGGATGATGTATAAAGCGAGCTCGGGGAAGCGACGACGGCGACGAATCGATGATGACGGCCTTCGGTGCCCGAGGAAGAAGAAGATGATGGCGCCGGCATTGTAGGGCGTCCGGTGATGCTTGGCTTGGCGAGGATGAAGCTGGCGACGATACGGATCTCGGGAACACGGAGAGGGAGCAAGGGAGTGGCTGGCCGCGGTGTTTCTCAGTGGAGTGGCCATGGCGGTTTCGGCCATGAGGGGAAAAGAGCAGGGGAGTGAGAGGGAGAGAGTAGGGAGGCAAGGGAGCGGCCGAGGGGGGTGTGCTGGCCATTTCCCAGGCACGAGAACAGGGCGAGCGGGAAGCAGGAGGTGGAAGTAGGAGGTGGAGGTCGGGCGCGCGCACGTCGACAGGCCTCTGCCTACTGGCAGAGGTTGAAGACGGTGGGGAGTTGGGCTGGGCCTCAGCCACAGTGTTGGGCCAGGTGGGGCGCTAGGTGAGCTGCAGGTAAGTCCAGGTAAACCTTTCTCTCTCTCTCCTTTTATTAATGTTTTCTATTTTCTGTCTTTGTTTTTTTTTGGATTTAGTAAAATACTAAATCACTTTATAAAATCCTGAAATAAATTGTGGGCACATACTGGATTATTCCCGACAGCCCTCAACTATTCTCAGAATTTATTAGAGCATTTAAAATATTTATAGAATTTAAATGCCCCAATTCAAATATAATATGAGTTAATTCAAAAATCCACAAATGGCCAAGAAATATGCTCATCATTTTGGCAGAGGTTTTCACCTTTATCAAAAATCATGAACATTTCCAAAGACATTTTGGGTTCATTGAAGATTATTTTAGGTTGAACGTATTTGATTTGATCTGGTGCTGGGGTTTGAACAATCCCCATTTCAACTTTAATTGAAATTTAAACATGATGCACACATGAAGGGCTAGTCTTGTGCATACCAGAACTAGGGATGTGACACTAACTGACCATGTAGCCCCTCACCGCTTGGCCTCGTCCTGGCAATCCGAACAACACAATAGCGGCTGAGGTATGCGCGGGGTCGGGCCCTGCCGACGCAGAACGCTAAAGCAAACGGAAAAGAGAGCACGAAACTTTAGCAATTATCACAAAACACATTGTCTCTTAAAAAGTACCAAGCCCGAGTCCTTACACCTCCACGAGGCATGATACATGTTGCAGGATGGAAACAAGGAGAGGTGCTGCCATCAAACCTCTTCTTCAGCCCTGGACGTCGCCATCGCCCGCCTTAGGAGCCCTGTCGTTGATGATGTCGCCGCCATCCTTGCTTTCAGCCCCAGCCACGGGGCCGACGGCGAGGAACTTCTTTAGCAAGGCCTCCACCAAACCCTTCACGGCTTCAACAGTGGTGGTGTAGGACTCAGGGTCCACGGGCTTGAGCAAGGCGCCAAAGTCGAAGTTGGTGTCCCGAAGATAGATATGGCTAAAGACAAGCGTCATGGCCAAGGAAGAGGGCGTGCATGCCTCCCCCTCCACCATGGGGCCGAACCCGACGACAATGCTCTCCTGCATAGCAACGAGCTCGGGGAGCAGTACGGCGGGCCCTTCTCCAGGGTCACCGCTGGCTCCTGGCGGATGCTCCGAAAGAGATCCGACAGCGCCTTGCGGGACCTTGCCTCAAGAGAGACAAAGGCGTCGCACTCCATGGTGGCCGCCTCCTCAGCCTTGGTGAGGAGATTCTCCCTGGCGTCCAGCCGAGCCTTTTCGTCAGAAACAAGCTTGGGGTGGGACGCCTGGGCCGCCTCCACCTCCACCTTCAACTTCTTCAGACGGCCGCGGTCCATGGCTTGTTCCTACATTGTTTGCGCCAGCTTGGCATCACGATCGACAACTGCGGCCTCCTGGGCCTTCAGCTCCTCCTCCCGCACCTTGAGCTGATGGGCCTGGGTGGCCTGCTGATCTCGAAGGGTCTTTAGTTCAGCCTCCACCGCGTGGCATCACTCTTGGGCGTCCTTGGCTTCCTTCAGCGCCACGTCGCAGGCGGCTACGGCTTAGACAGCCACCCTCTGACCCTCCTCCGCGGATGCCACAGCTTGGCCCCAGGCCGACCTGATGGACGCATTGGCCCGAAGCCACCCTAAGACCAGCTCTAGGCACCTCAACGCCCTGCGCCGGTCCAGACCTTGAAGATCATCCTGGAGTTGGTCTAGCATGGAGCAGTCCTCCTCCAGAGCTCCAAACGCGGCAAAGAACCATGGCCCCACGGCGTGGTGGACGGGAGAGGAGGCGTTGCCGGCACGAAGACTGGCAGAGCCGCAACAGCAGATAGGATCGGGGGCTATGGAGATCTTGGGTCCCCGACAAGCGAGTCGGGGACATGCGCCTCCAGGGTCAACTCTGCCGCGGGAGCTGTCTCCTCCTGAGGCTGGGCTCTGGAGCTTCATGAGGGCAGCGCCGCTGCAGGAGCGTCAGGAGCTGCTACGTCCCTCTGAGTCAGGGCCACGGCAACCACAGCAGCGCGCTTGGCCTCGGCGACTCCAGCATCCCCCCTCTTCCTTTTCTCCGCCAGCGGCAGCCTGACATCTGATAACCCACAAGTATAGGGGATCGCAACAGTTTTCGAGGGTAAGTATTTAACCCAAATTTATAGATTCGACACAAGGGGAGCCAAAGAATATTTGAAGGTATTAGCAGCCAAGTTGTCAATTCAACCACACCTGGAGATTAATTATCTACAGCAAAGTGATTAGTAGCACAGTAGTATGATAGTTTTGATGATATCAGCAGTAGTAACGATAACAGTAACAGTGCTAGCAGTGATATTGTAATAGTAACGATAGCAGTAGCAATATTAGTAACTTAGCAAGAACAATATAAGATAAATTCGTAGGCATTGGATCGGTGACTTGTTGGATGATATTCATCAGGTGACAGTTATAACCTAGGGTGATACGGCACTAGCTCCAGTTCATCGATATAATGTAGGCATGTATTCCGTAAATAGTCATACGTGCTTTGTTAAAAGAACTTGCGTGACATCTTTTATCCTACCCTCCCGTGGCAGTGGGGTCCACATTGGGAACTAAGGGATATTAAGGCCTCCTTCTAATAGAGAACCGGAACAAAGCATTAACACATAGTGAATACATGAACTCCTCAAACTACGGTCATCATCGAGAGTGGGCCCGGTTGTTGTCACTCCGGGGTTGTCGGATCATAACCATAGTAGGTGACTATAACTTGCAAGATTGGATCTAAAACATGGATATAATGATGAATTCATAAACGATTCAGATCTGAGATCATGGCACCCGGGCCCAAAGTGACAAGCATTAAGCATAGCAAAGTCATAGCAACATCAATCTAAGAACATAGTGGATACTAGCGATGAGGCCCTAACAAAACTAACTCGATTACATGATGAATCTCATCCAACTCCTCACCGACTAGCGAGCCTACGAAGGAATTACTCACTCCCGATGGGGAGTATCATGGAATTTGCAATGGAGATGGGTTTGTGATGACGAACAATGAAGATCCCCCTCTTCGGAGCACCAAACAGACTCCAGATTTGCCCTCCTGAGGAAGAACAAGGCTTGGCGGCGGCTCCGTCTCGCGGATCATGATAATTCTTTCTCCCTGATTTTTTTCTGGAAATATGTGATTTTATAGTATTAGGGGGGTCGTCTCACTACAAAAAAAAGACACATCCGTGACATTTTGGGTCGAACAATTTTTTTTCCTGTCATGCTTATGACACTTCTATGGCGATAATTGTGACAAAACATGGTATGATCATAGATGTGGTGGGCTCCTACTTCTACGACAAAAAATCATGAAAGAAAATGGGTTTTTCGTCCTGGGCGGGCCGGAGACAAAGCTGCATGACATTCTTTGGGCCGTGCATGACGGAAAAAACCATGGTAGAAGCGAGGGCGAGGAAAATATCAGGGAGTGCCCGATTACGGTGGGTGGTCGGGGCCAAGCGATGTGCGTTTCTCTCGTACACGTACGCGCGTGGGTGCGAGGCGTTGGCTCTGACTAAACCCGAGCGAGGCATCACCTAACTGAACCCGAGCGATTGCATTGCAGGCTACATGTTACTGAATGCGAGCGACCGATCGATGGCTGTTAACTGAACCGATCGAGCGATTCCTTCGCTACTGCTGCTAACTGAAGCCGATCGATGCTGCCTCTGGATGAACCGTGAGCATTGTTGGGGGGATTTGGATGAATAGTTCCCGGTGGGGGTTGGATGAACAGGACCCCGTGGTGTTGCCGCTGGATGAACAGGACCCCGATCGATCGACCCGGTTGGGCGTGGATGAATAGGACCCCGTGGAGGGCTGGATGAACAGGACCCCATGGATGGAAGGTTGGACGGTAGCCTGGGGAGGGCTGTTTGAACAGTAGCTGGTGGAGGGCTGGATGTATAGTAGCCCATGGAGGGGTGGTTGCACAGGACCCTGTGGAGAGGGCTGGTTGAATAGTAGCTGGTGGAGGAGCGCGTAGTGGAGGTTGGATGAGCATGAGCCCATGGATGAACAATCACAGGTGGAGGCTGGAGGAGGTCGATGGTGGGTGAACAGTAGCCCGTGGAGGCTGGAGGAGGTCGACGGTGGAGACGAACAATATCCTGTGGAGTCCCGTTTTGCGGTACGCCACACCCCTCCCGATGAACAGGACCCTCGTTTTGACCATAGCGCTCCAACACAAGTCCGTTTACTCCGTTTTGTGGTACGCCACACCCCTCCCGATCAACAGGACCCCGTTTCGACCGTAGGAGGACCAACAGAAGTCCATTTCCTCCATTTTGCGGTACGCCAGACCCCTGCCGATGAACAGGATCCTGTTTCGATCGTAGTCGGTTGAACACAAGGTCGTTTCCTCCATTCAGCGGTACGCCAGGCCTCGTTTCCATTGGTTGTTCTGTCCAAGCCCTCCCTATGAACACGATGATGCACTCTGTTCTGACCCAGCCGGTTGGCTCCCCATGAACACGACGACGCAGTTTCTCTGTTCCGACCCAGCCATGTACACAAGCCCTGGCCGTACGTATGCACGAGTAGGTGTTCGAGACCCCACCCGTATGTACGTACATGGTCGTATTTACTTTCTTGCACCCTGGCCTCTATACGTATGTGTACATGCTACGTGCGCGCCTCTACTACGACACGTGCGTGCCTCTACATCAAGCAGTATGTACATACATGTTCGCGACCAGAATGACAACACTACGTACGCTTCGACCAGATGGGTCCTGACTGCCAGGCACTTCCTTGCGTGTGAAGATGTAGTTGGTGTGTCCCAGCAGTCAGGGGGCGAATCGTTTTTTTGCCTGTAATATGGATGCACTTCCTTGCATGCGAAGATGTATCTGGTGGGTCCCAACAGTCAGGGGGGAAACATTTTTTCGCGAAATACGGTGGCCCGTCCGGTGGGTCCCTACTGTAAGGTGGAGGAGTAATTATTTTGCACGCAATAAGCAGGCACTTCCTGGCGGCTGCCGTGAACCCAGCTATCACCCTCTCCACGTACAATACTCTTCTGATGGAAGTCGTTCCTTGACCACGTTAACCATACCACGCCGAGAGCACCAGGGCGGTGGATGACAGTGAGGCCTAGGAAGGGGATGACGCAGAGCCAAGGAAGACACGAAAGTGGAAGCCCACGCGGAGAGGAGCACGAGGGTTCTGGTTCGGCTGCGGTGTGAGGCTGTCGTCGCTGCAGAATAACATGAGGTGTGGGTGAGTAGAGGGATGGCCTGGCCGGTGGTGGGAGTAGTAGGGGGTGGTGAGGCCTCTGCGGCATCACAGCCGGCCGTGGCAGGCATGAGCACGCGGCACGACCGACGCTGGTTTGGGCGGCTGGAGCAAGAAGACCAGAGGTTGAATAAGCACTACGACCGTTGGATGGACATCGTACGGTCACTGGAGCTAGAATTGTTCATACTGACTAAGTTGACAAAGCCCTCCGTCCCCGTCAACTTAGTAGGCCCACAAGTTAGCCTCCCACTATGCTGGGTCCCAGCTAGCTAGGGGAGTATTCATTTTTTTGCGTAATAAGGAGGCACTTCCTTGTGTGCAAAGATATAGCTGGTGGGTCCGACCTGTCAGCTGGGGGAACATTTTTTTTAAATATAGAGGCCCTTCCAGTGGGTCCCAGATGTCAGGTGGAGGAATCATTATTTTGCATGTAATAAGGAGGCATTTCCTTGTGTGCGGCCGTGGACCCAGCTGTCAGCCTCTCCATGTACAGTCCATGTCTGATGGCTGTCGTTCATTGACCACGTTGACCAGGCCATGTCGAGAGCACCAGGGCGGTGGACGATGACAAGTCCTAGGAATGGAATGACACGGAGCCGGGGAAGACTCGGTAGTGGTCGCCCATGTAGTGGGGACTATGAGGGTTTACTGGTCCGGCTGCCGTCGCCAGAAAATAACAGGAGGTGTGGGTGAGTAAAGGAATGTCTTGGCCAGCAATGGAGTAGGGTGGGGCGGTGCGGCATGTGCGGCAGCACAGCCGCCCACGGGAGGCGGGAGTAGGCAGTCCCACCAGTGCTGGTTTGGGTAGCTGGAGGAAGAAGACCAGATATTCAAGAAGCAGCACGGCCGTTGGATTAACATCCAATGGTCACTGCTGCTAGAATCGTTTGTGGACTAAGTTAACAAAGCCTTTCGTACGCGCCAACCTAGTAGACCCACAAGTCAGCCTCCAAATCTGTCCCAAACAGCATACAACCCAAAATTTCTAGCCAGATTCAAATTAATTTTAAAACTAAATATACCTTAATTTAAATCCAATGAAATTTTACCCACACAAAAACAATGAAATTTAAAATATCAAAATCCAAAAGGAAAAAGTATTTTGGAACTAATTGCGTGTTTGTTGTATTTGTTCATTTTACAGCCCATTTATTATTACTTATAGCCCATATCTTATTACTTATAGCCCAATTCTGGGCAAAATGCATCCCTCTTCGTCTTGAAAGATTTTTGGCCCAACAGGGCGTAGAAAAGCAAGTAGGCCTACGTTGGTTATTCTGCAAAAAACAAAATAGCTGGCTAGCCATTTCTAGAAAGGAAAAAAACAAACTGGGTTGGTCATGTGCTAAACATATGAAATAAAAGCCTGGGTAGACGGGCCACAGCTCCCGCACAACCTAGTTGATACCCTTCGCCGTCTCAAAAAAACAAAATTACTGCGTGCGCTGCTGGGTCCCTACTGTCATCCTCACCATGTACAGTCATCTCCTTATTCCTCTCGGTTGTTGACCATGTTGACAACACCGGAGGGCGGTGCCATGGCAAGCGAACCAAGGTAGAGGATGATGGTGAGGACTCGGACGTGAATGAACAGGAGCCAAGGATGATGCGTAGAGTTTTAGGGTGCGATGTGGCCACGATACGTGCGCGGCAGCACAGCCAGCCATGGGAGGCGGGAGCAGGCGGTCCTGCCGGTGTTGGTTTGTCTTTGGCGGCTGGAGGAAGAAGAGACTGAACAAACATGACAAACATTGAATGTCAATCCAACGCTCAAGGTTGGCACAATCGTTTGTTCACTAAGCCGACACCAAGTAGCATACTTTTTTATATAGAGGAAGAAAAGAAAAATTGGGCTCATTCGCCTCATAACATTCCTGAAACTACGACCGTTCGATCTTGCGTCACAACTAAAACTGCGAGGAAAATGCTTCATTTGCCGTCCTCCTCCCAGGGAACGTTCGCCACATAAGCGACTAGCACCCTTGGTTTTCAACCAAGAGGTCTTGGGTTCGAGTCCCAGGAACTCTCAATTTCATCCTCCTTCCTTCCTCGCAAAAAAAGAAAGAAAATCAAAGACTTGAGAAGGCGTACAATACAAGCTAGTGTACCAGTAAAGAGACGTTGCTGAGTTTTAGAAAAAGGAGAGACGTGCTCCTGTAGCTGGTTCAAATCCAAACCTAGACTATGACTATATATGGTGCTATGCTACTCTGCAAGTAATGAAACTGACATATCCAACATTCGCTTCTCCTCTTCTCTACTTAATCTGCCTAGCATCAGAAGCTCTGGCTGCAGCAACCATGTCCGCTAGCTGCTCGTCCACCTGCTCTTCAGCAGGCAACAACCAGATATGCACAAAGTCACCACCCATATCATCACCTGTGGGTCTCATCACACCCCCGCTAGCACACGCACCGCAGCTGGTTGCTCATCGCAACCCGCTGCAGTTGGTGTGGTGCCACTTCTGCAAAGCACGCAGAGTCATCCGTCGCATCTCAACCACAATCCTCAACCCTGGCCGAGTCTTCTACAAATGCCCGAATCATGGGGTAATAATATGTTTAAGTGTTGTTTTGTTACTTTCAGTTGCTGATTTTTTTAATAGTTTGGTTGATGATCTTCCAATTTGATTCATGGAGAAAAGGGAAGATTCGTGTGATTTGTATTTCTAGGAAGTTGCTGATGTGGGGGAATGCAACTACGCTTATTATTTGGTTAGCCGAGGAATCCCAATACCAGCAGGTTGGGGTGTTGGACAAGTAACTGAAGGAACAACAGAAGAGGAAGATGTAGTGTAGAAGGTTAAAGATGCAGTTCCACTGATCACGGCCAAGCAACAGCTGCTGAACGGCCTTGACAACAATGAGGAGATGAAAGGGCTTGTGAAGATAATGGGCAAAATTGATGTGCTTTGTAGGATGATTCTCTCTTTATTTGCAGTGTATGTAGCACTCGTGATGTATTCAGTGGCTATGACATGAGCACCTTGCTGAAACTAGTAATGAATGAAACCTGTGTAGCAGGCTGGGCGTAGTGTTGTGAACATCTAATGATTTCTATTAACAAAAATTGAGGGGTATCCCCTTTTGCTCATAAATAAATAAATAGCAGTGGCTCTTTTGGTAATAAATAAATAAATTAGCAGAGGCCCTGTCAGGTCAGCTTTGTTCCCATTCGAAGACGTCGAGCAAATTGCAGTCCAATAGGAAACTATGTCATCAAATTCAAGGTTTCACAACCAAATATGAGTACAACTAAACAACAATGTCATCATATTTTAGTCGTCATACAATCACCAAACACAAATCAGCATACATAACAAGTGACGTTCTCACAACAAAATACTAAACAACACATTCATCAAGTTTCAGTTGTCATAGCAAACACAATTTGACATAGTAGATAAAAAACGTCTTATGACACGCAAATACAACAAAAGCAATCTAATCATCATCCGCAGCAGCAGCGTAAACATCTTTGCCATGTGTATCAGTCTGAATCATAATTCCCCATAGTTTCATCTTCTTCTTCATCCTCAATGTCCTTGAATGTTGGCTTCTTCTTAATCAACTCTTGTATGTCCACAACACGACAGGCAATCTTTTCGCCAGCATCATTGACATGATGGTTCTCAAAGATATTAGGAACATCTGTGGAATCATGTAGGTCAGGAGCAGCGTAAGCATCATCTTGCTGTGCAACTTCATTAAATGAATTCCTCTGCTCAAACCTTTGCACTACTCTCCAGACATCGCTACGTGCAAATGTGTCTTCCAAGAAAAATATCTGTGTTGCTTGATTTTCCAAAATAAAAAGGCTTGTTGGTATGGTACGCTTCCTTTACATTGATGGATTTGAAATAATCATCAGCTCTGGGTTTTGCGATCCTAGAAAATAGGTTATACCAACGACAGCACAACAGAACCACACACCGATGATCCTCGAAACTGGAGATATACTACAACTGAACAATGTGTGTTATGTTAGCATACATTTCAGTTATCTCTTTGTCCTACGTATTCGTGCTCATGATGGCACTGTTTTGTGTCTTCCTGCCTTCATCGCGTGCAAGGGTGTTGTAGCGGACATCTCCAACAACGCAAGATTCATAATGTCTTACCCGAGTATCAGGACCCATTGCTAGTGAGTAAATGGCATCATCAACTGCAAGCCCATCCTCCCGCATCTTCTTAACCTATGGTTAGAAAATAGACAAGCTAATCATCTTATGTACTCAATATATTAAAAAAACTGACAATGCAATTCAAAAGCTTACATGGCTCTTGAACCATTTCGCAAATCCTGCCATAACCAGTTTGTCAATGTTTCTTGGATTTTGCGGCAGTAACTCCTTTTCGTAGATGCTGCACAACATAGTGATCACGTCAAACATCTAAATATATAAGAATGTGCTACAAGTTTAGTAGCTTACGATGTATAAGCTGCAGTACTTAGCACTTACTTGATATAATGTAGTATCTTAGGACAATTATTCAACACATACCAAACCATTTTGTCCAAATCTTTAGGTTTGTCCTCTTGTCGACTCTTCCTTGTAACTTGAACAGAATAATTGAAAACATTGAGCACGGGATTGTCTTCACCCACCACTTTGTCTTCACCCACCTCTTTGAAAACATTGAGCAGAATGTCAATGCTTCTATAGCAATGTAGGCCTCTGCAATGGAACCCTCGGGTCTAGCTCTATTCTAACATAGCCCTTGAAAGTTCCTAGCCGCCTTTCAATATGGTACATCTAGCCATACTATAATGGACATCTAAGTAGTGCCTCATCAGGTAGATGAACAGCCAAATGCACCATCACATGAAAGAAGGCTGGAGGATATATCTTCTCAAGGTTGCATAGGATAGTTGGTATCTTGTCTCTAAGACGCTCCAAAGCATCTATCCTGATATGTCTACTATAGATTTCCCTGAAGAATTGTCCCAACTCTGCAACTGCTCTGTATAAGTCAGGGTGGCCCAATTCTCTAAGGATAACAGGTAAAACCCTTTGAAGAAGGACATGGCAGCCATGAGTTTGCAACCCTTGTACCTTGTTTCCATGTGCACTGATGACCCACAAGTGTAGGGGATCTATCGTAGTCCTTTCGATAAGTAAGAGTGTCGAACCCAATGAGGAGCAGAAGGAAATGATAAGCGGTTTTCGGTAAGGTTTTCTCTGCAAGCACTGAAATTGTAGGTAATAGATAGTTTTGTGATAAGATAAATAGTAACGAGTAACAAGTAAATAAAGTAAATAAAGTGCATCAAGGTAGCCCAATCCTTTATGTAGCAAAGGATAAGCCTGGACAATTTCTAATAATGAGGAAGGAGCTCCCGAGGACACATGGGAATTATCGTCAAGCTAGTTTTCATCACGTTCAGATGATTCGCGTTCGGTACTTTGATAATTTGATATGTGGGTGGACCGATGCTTGGGTACTGCCCTTACTTGGACAAGCATCCCACTTATGATTAACCCCTACTGCAAGCGTCCGCAACTACAAAAGAAGTATTAAGGTAAACCTAACCACATCATTAAGCGTATGGATCCATATCAGCCCCTAACAAAGCAATGCGTAAACTAGGGTTTAAGCTTCTGTCACTCTAGCAACCCATCATCTACTTATTACTTCCACATGCCTTCTTCTAGGCCCAAATAATGGTGAAGTTTCATGTAGTCGATGTTCACATAACACGACTAGAGGAAAAGACAACATACATCTCATCAAAATATCGAACGAATACCAAATTCACATGACTACTAATAGCAAGACTTCACCCATGTCCTCAGGAACAAACGTAACTACTCACAAAGCATATTCATGTTCATAATCATAGGGGTAATAATATGCATTAAGGATCTGAACATATGATCTTCCACCAAGTAAACCAATTAGCATCAAATACAAGGAGTAATCAACGCTACTAGCAACCCACAGGTACCAATTTGTGGTTTTGATACAAGATTGGATACAAGAGATGAACTAGGGTTTTCAGAGGAGATGGTGCTGGTGAAGATGTTGATGGAGATTGACCCCCTCCAGATGGGAGGATCGTTGGTGATGACGTCGGTGATGATTTCCCCCTCACGGATGGAAGTGTCCCCGGCAAAACAGCTTCGCCGGAGCCCTAGATTGATTCCGCCAAGGTTCCGCCTCGTGGCGGCGGAGTTTCGTCTCGTAAGCTTGCCCACAATTTTTTCCAGGGTAAAAGCTCTCATATAGCATAAGATGGACACCGGAGGCCCACCAGGGGGCCCAAGAGATAGGGGGCGCGCCTAGTAGGGGGGGAGCGTGCCCCCACTCTCCTGGCCAAGGTGTGGACCCCTGATGTATTTCTTTCGCTCAATAATTCTTATGAAGTCCAAAAACATTTTTCGTGGAGTTTCAGGATTTCTGGAGCAGTGCAAAATAGGTTTCCAATGTTTGCTCCTTTTCCAGCCAGAATTCGAGCTGCCGGCATTCCCCCTCTTCATGGTAAACCTTGTAAAATAAGAGAGAATAGCCATAAGTATTGAGATATAATGTGTAATAACAGCCGACAATGCAATAAATATTGATATAAAAGTATGATGCAAAATGGACGTATCAACTCCCCCAAGCTTAGACCTCGCTTGTCCTCAAGCGGAAGCTGAAATCGAAAAAATATGTCCACGTGTTTAGAGATAGAGGTGTCGATAAAAATAAAATACGGACATGAGGGCATCATGATCATTCTTATAACAGCAACATATATAGATTTTATCATATGATTTCTTATGCTCAAGTAACAATCAATTCACAATGTCAAGTATGGTTCAAAAACTTCATTGAGAACTAACAAACTATAATCTCAGTCATTGAAGCAACTGCAATTTATCATAACATCAAAAAGAGTCAACAATAGAGCTTTTCAGCAAGTCCACATACTCAACTATCATGTAGTCTTCTATAATTGCTAACACAAACGCAATACTTGTGGTTATGGAGTTTCAGCCGGACACTGAGAAAGATAGGGGCTTATTGTGTTGCCTCCCGACGTATTCACCTTTAGGTGATGTCAACAATAATAGTCCATGCTAACTTACATCCAATTGGATATATATATCATGATCTTTCAAACACGAGGAGCTTGACAAAGGATAAAATGAAAAATGGAAAGGTGAGGATCACCTTGACTCAAGCATAAAGTAAAAACATAAAGTAAAAGATAGGCCCTTCGCAGGGGGAAGCAGAGGTTGTCATGTGCCTTTAGGGTTGATGCACAAAATCTTAATGCAAAAGAATGTCATTTTATATTGCCCCTTGTATGTGGACCTTTATTATGCAGTCCATCGCTTTTATTACTTCCACAACAAGATCGTACACAGCTTATTTTCTCTGCACTAATAAATCATACATATTTAGATAGCAATTTTTATTGCTTGCAGCATGACAACTTACTTGAAGGATCTTACTCAATCCATAGGTAGGTATGGTGGACTCTCATGGCAAAACTGGGTTTAAGGATATTTGGAAGCACAAGTAGTATCTCTACTTGGTGCAAGGAATTTGGCTAGCATGAGGGAGAAGGCAAGCTCAACATGTTTGGAAGGTCAATGACAATATACTTTAACTGAGATGCGCGAAAACATAAACCATTACATTGTCTTCCTTGTCCAACGTCAACTCTTTTAGCATGTCATACTTAATGAGTGCTCCCAATTATAAAAGGTGTCCAAGATAATATATTTGTATGTGAACCCCTCTTTCCTTATCAATTCCTATTAATTGCAACGATGACCAAAACTACGTTCAAGAACTCTCAAGAACTTTTATGCCTCATACTTTCTATGTGTGAAGTCATCACTATCCATAAGATCAATACGAACTCTTTTATTCTTTCTACTTTCTCAAGATCATAGCAACATAGCAAAGCCCTCGACTCAACACTAATCTTTATTATAGATAGCTCGCGGACTCGATTACAAAAAGAGATCACAATGCAAAACTCAAAACTACTTCATATCAAAACTTCAATCTACTAGATCAAGATACTACTAAAAAGGATTGAACTAAATAAAACAGTAAAGATAGGAGTGTGATGGTGATACGATACCGGGGCACCTCCCCCAATGTCACACCCTGATTTTCAGGCCACAACACATAAGCTAATATATCATGATAAAATGTGGTTGGACAAAAACTTTCGGGTGTTTTGTCTTTACTTTGATTGAATGTTTGACTGCTGTTTGCAAGTGCTCTAAAAATCAAATAAATCCTCCAACTCTTATACTTCATATCCTTGCCCCAAGCTTTACCCAATGATCATGCCATGTGTAAGAGCAACATAGTATTTTCTTACAAAAATAATTTGGCCAAATAGTATTTTCAAAAATTAGTTTTTCAAAAACCCCTAAGTTGAGGTTTGCACTACAAGTACTTCACTTGGGGTGTGAAAAATCATTCAAAAGGTATATTTGAATCCTATTAGATGTAGGACTCCCATAAACCACAAAATAATAATTTTAAAAGTTATTTTCCTATTTTATTTAAAAGCTTTTTCTTAAGGCCAGAAATGGTCTTTAATAGGGAAAAATCATTTTATTATTTCAAAAATATTTGACAAAAACCTAGGGAAACTCAGTGGACATATATTGTCCATATATAAGAGTTTCAACACATGGTCATGTTCAAAATATTGGTCAAATCCCTCAAAAACCCTTTCTAGATATTTCAAGCTTTTGAAATATTTACAAAGGAAATATTCTCCAAAAATTGCAAGAAAGTTCTAGAATGTCACATATGACATGCTGGATGATCTTGACAAGTATCATGTCATGGAGAATAGTATAACCCCATGAAATCCCCTCAAAACCATTTCTGTCCATTTTGAAGTTTGAGCAACTTTACATTGCCAAACATGACCAAATGCTCTCAAATCTTGTGAACATGCTCAAACGGTCTAATCATTCATCTGGACCAAATGGAACAAGTTGGAGAAAATGTTATATTGATCAAAGTGCCCCAAAACCCTCTCTAACCAGAATCTAATTTGAACAACTTTGTACTACCAACTTTCTCTCCATGACCCCAACTTTGCTGAGAATATTCACATGATGAAATGAGGCCACTACGCCAAGTGGTGCATCAAGGAGAAGTGATTTTCTCAACTAGATCTACACAAGTTCATTTCTGCTAATTTCTAGGGTTTACAAAAGTTGCATCGGAAACTTTGCCCAAATGGACTCAACCTTGGTGGAACCTATTATTATCTCATGCCAGTTGACCCTGTCAAGCCTCATGACAAGAGGAGTTCATCTTCTTGCCCAAACCAGCAACAAACACCTTCTGCCATTTTACTAGAACCCTTGTTTTGACCACTTCCACTCTTCTCCATGGTCTCAACTTTTTACCACAATTCCTCCTAGTCCTAACCTACCTCCAGTAACCCTCCTATGGCCATTTCTCAATGATTAAGGGATGAAACACCCCCATTTACCTTCCTGGACAGCAACTTCTCTCTCTCTCTCAACCCCACCTCTCTCCCATTGGGTCACCAGGGCATCCAAGGCCACCACCCCTTTGTTTACTCCTACCCTGACCCCCTAGACACTAGTGGCCACGCCCTAGGCGCCAAAAAGATGCCTATGCCAGCCATATGCATGCTCTGGTGTCAGGATCCTGACTCAATGCCACGTCGATCTAGCATGTAACACCTCATATCACTTTGCGGCCTCACGCACGGTATTCCTACGGGTGTCGTCTTACCTTTGATCGGGGCCGTTTGCGCCTTTTGGCACACGTATATGATAGTGTCGCTAGCATCCATATGATAAGGAGCCCGGGCTGACATGGCTAGTCGTAAACCCAAAGTGGCACAAGCTTACAGGGACAGGCATCCATGACCCAGCATCGAACGTGTCGGTCATCAGCGAGTGAATCCAGGCTGTAGCACTGGGCTAGCAAGACTCCGGTGAACCGGGCTGTAGTGGGCTAACAGGACTCCGGTATTCATCGCGTGACATTTCCCCGAAGGGACAGACACAGGAACGAAGAAGGACACTTGCCGGCCAGCCTAAGTGTTCCGGAGCAGTAGCAAGCTACCATTGGAAACACTAGGAGACATTTCCCGGTAACGGAGGCTACTAAGGATAAACAACTAGATAGTCAGATCCCACACATACCAAGCATTTCAATAACATACACACAATATGCTCGATATGTGCAAATACAACATGGCATCACAACATGGCTCTACGACTCAAGTATTTATTCACTAGGCTCCGAGGAGCGAGATATTACAAACAGGGGTCTCATGACCCAACATTCAGAGCATACAAGTCAAAGCACAAGCGCAAGCTATCATGTCTGAGTACAGACATCTATAAATGAAAAAGGCTGAGAAGCCTGACTATCTACCAGATCCTGCCGAGGGCACAAGATCGTAGCTGAGGTAACAAGCTAAACGTCGAAGTCCACGCGAAACTACTAGCGAGACCCAAGTCTCTCTGCAAAAACATAAAATAGGCAAACGTGAGTACAAATGTACCCAGCAAGACTTACATCAGAACTAACTACATATGCATCATTATCAACAAAGGGATGGTGGGGGTTTAACTGCAGCAAGCCAGCTTTGACTCGGTGGCTATCCTGAACTACGACTGCAAGTAACTCTTTTGAGGTGGCACACACGAGTCCACATATTCACCATATCAATACACCACTATGGATCCGCTCCCGTCTCCCTACGAGAACGCCATCTATAGCACTCATGCTTATCTTGCGTATTTTAGGGTATCCACTTTCACTTGTCTATGAACTGATATAAGCAACCCAGAAGTCCTTTACCGCGGACACGGCTATTCGAATAGATGATGTTAACCCTACAGGGGTGTACTTCTTCATACATGTTTCCAGCACTTAGCGTCTGCACACGACATGTGCTCGGTAGACTTCAAGCGAAAGACGACGTGGGTGTAGACCACGACCTACCTAAACACTCAAGTCTCTAGTCTAGGTTTATCGCCTATTCGGGTTCCATCCATGACGAGATCCGGCCGGGGTTTCGCTCACAGCCCCAAACGATGTGAACAGGGTTCCCGAGACACCTAACGGGCATCCGGTACACCGTGCCATGTAACTACCGCATCACAGCCCACCCCTACGGTCAGCGCTGTGCATGGCCTCCAGTATGCTACAAACACCATAAACTACTTGCAACTCCTGGACAGAGGACAAGGGTGAATAAGAAGTCGAGCGGGGTCATATTTCAGGGCCCAATGCATGGTAGTAGCTGAATCATGGATCACAAACACAAAACTCAGTTCCTAAGGACGACTTCAATGAGACAACCCACCATGTACTCCTACATGGCCTCTCATCGCTACCTTTACCAAATCGTGTTCACACACTTAGCTCACACACAGCAGGACATGTTCACACACCTCTGACTCATTCCCGATGAATCAGACCTGACTCAACTCTAAGCAGTAGCAGGCATGACAAACAAACATGAATGAGTAGGCACAACAGGGCTCAAACAACTCCTACTCATACTAGTGGGTTTCATCTATTTACTGTGGCAATGACAGGTCATGCAGAGGATAAAGGGGTTCAGCTACCGCAGCAAGTAACAAATGACTCGTTGTTGTCCTAATGCAGTAAAAGAGAGCAGGGCGAGATAGTAGGATTGTATCGGAATGAACAAGGGGGTTTTGCTTGCCTGGCACTTCTGAAGATAGCATTGAGTCTTCATCAGTGTCAACGATCACAACGTCGGAACATCGTCTACCGAGAGGGTACAAACACCGAACAACAAAGAAGAAACACAATCAATGCAATGCACAATATGATGCATGATCATGACTTGGCAATATGCTGTGGTTTGAGCTAATGCAACTAGCAACAGATGGAGTTGGGTCATATTGAGCCAAAGGTTCAACCCCAAATTCAAATTATGAATTCAAATAGTGCCTTATCATGTTTTTCACTAAACAGCAAGGTTAAGTTGTTTAAACATGCATGAAACCAGTGCATATGGATAGATTGGATTTTTTTGATCATTTTTCATATATAATTTGTTTGATTTGGAGTTACGGTTGATTTTCTATGAATTTTAGAAGTTTAGATCATTTTCTGAAGTTTATAAATCATTTCCGATTTATTTTAATTCCAGAAAATGTTTACTGCGTCAGCATTAGGTCATGCTGACCTCAGCAGGTCAACGGGCACCGCCAGGTCAAACCTGACCAGTCGGGCCCAGTGGTCAGTGACTGGAGCTGGTTAGTGTCACTGACATGTGGGCCCAGTCAACAGCCACGTCAGCTTGGTCAAAGCTGACGCGTGGGCCCACTGAGATTAATTAAAACTAAACAAAAACGAATCTACATTTAATTAGACAGCGGGTCCCAGCTGTCAGTGTCACTGAACTTGATTAAAGGGTTGTTAGTGGCTCATGAAGTCGCCACGTCGCCACGCCGGAGATCTGCCGGCGGCGACCACGGAACACGGCGGAGGCACGCCGGAGTTGCTCGGGATCGCACTACAAGCGGCGGTTTGCGGCGGGGTTTGGCTCTACGACGAGCTGGTGTTCGCGCGCATCTACTAGGGCAGGCGAGAGAGGCTGGGACAGCCCAAGCTTGCCGGAATCATGCTCGCGGCGGCGGATGGATTTTGGGTGTGCACGGGGTTGCGGCTACGGTGCGGGGAAGGCCTAACGGGCGAGTGATTCGAGTTCCTGTAGACTCTCTGAGTGTGTTGACATGCTCGGAGGCGAGCTTGCGCGGCCGTAGCCGCGGTGGCGGCATGGCCGGCGGCAAGGAGCTATCGGCTCCGGTGAAACTAGGGCTACGCGGCGCAAAAGAGGCGGGGAAGAGAGGGGTTCGGCAGAGGAGCTCACGGCGAGGTTGATGAGTAGCTCAGCGTGCTCGGGGAAGGCCAGACGGCGTCGGAGCATCTCCGGCGATATCGGAGCCGAAGGTTGAAGACAACAGCGTTGGCGTCACTGCAGGGCTTCCGGCGTCGCTTGGCGCGGTGAGGAGGAAGAGGGGGTCGAGGCGAAGCTTTTGGGCACGTCGGAGAAGCGAGGGGGAGGCGGTGGCGGCAGCAGCAGCAAGCGGCGGCAACGAGCTCCGCTCGGTGGGAGAGAGAGGGAGCCAGAGGAGGGCATGGAGCGAAGAAGAGTGAGGGAGAGAGGCAGGGAGGTGCGTGGCATCCTCAGGACAACGGGGAGGCAGGCAGAGAAGCAGGAGGTGGCCTGGGCGTGTGCATGCGCAATCCGGCCATGCGCCTGCGTCCTACTGTCCGAGGAGGAAGACGACAGGGATGGCTGTGGTGGTGGGCTGGGCTGCTACAGTAGAAGGCCAGGTAAGTGGGCTGCCAGGTGAGCGTCAGGTAGTCCTTCTCTCTCTCTCTCTTTTATTTTCTGTTTTCTATTTTTCTGCAGATGTTTGGCTTTATTAAAAATACTTAGACTCTCTCAAAAATCATGAAACTACTCATGATCACTGTTGGTAATATATCCTACAGTAAACATTTTAGGTTATGATTATTTGAGCATTTAAAATATTTAATAGCATTTAAATTCCCGAATGCAAATAGAGTATGATTTAGTTCAAAGCCCAATATGTCCTGCAAAAATATAAACCATTTTTGGTAGATGCTTTCACCTCAAACCAGAAATGTTGAACATTTTTAGAGGGCATTTTGAGTTCAAAGAAAAAGATTTTATTTTGACCCTAGTTGAATTCATTTGGTGCTAGGGTTTAAGCATCCTCATTTCAAGTTTCCAATAAATTTAGACATGATGCATGGATGATTATGCAACTACTTGCAAACAAACTCTAGGGCTGTGACAACTCACCCCCACTAAACAAGAATCTCGCCCCGAGATTCAAGGCGTGAGGTAAGAAGACAAAGGGGACACAAACTAATAACATGAGCTCCAAGATCCAACTGTCTTCTCGAGGTGTTGATCTGTTGACTCAAAACAATCTTGACGTCTTTGCTTGCAAGGTCTTCATCCAACACGATGACGACAGAAAGAGACTCTACAGAAGATGATCTCCTTGAAGATCGAGTATTCAAGATCAACTCATGGAGTGAGAGGTAAAAACATCTCTCGAGCTGAGATACGAAGCATTCATCCAAAGGGATGGAGTGGAACGGATGGCGAAGGTCCACTAGGTAGACAACAATTCCACACTTAAGAGGGTGGTGAACGGTTGTCAACGTAGCGAGCAGTTGAGTTGCCATGATACCATAACGATGCACTTAAGGGAAGGTGACTCGTAGAAATATCCCCTGAAGTGGCAAAAAGAATTACCTTTGATTCAAAGGTCATTTAAACTCTTTATACCAGCCTAAGGCAATTTTCGAGCGATCATTTAGAGGGTTCGGTAGAATGGCATACCCGGATTAGAATGGATGATGTGGCTTACCTTGTTGAAAACAACACAAGGGATGATTTTAGTAACTGGGGAAAAGCTCAACAGTAGAGAGTGAGTCCACTGTTGAAAGGGTTATAGCATAACCGAGGAAACTGAGAGCACTATGCAATTGATGCTAACAACAAAACCTAGAGCTTGCGCGTGCTCCCAAGAACTTGAGCATTTCCATATTCATCAAGGTTTTACCAACATTCGTGTCAAGGACCCTGGCAACACAGCATACTACCATGAGGAATTATGATGGATGATGCAGATACAAAGAAAGATAACACTTTCTCAGATTTCACCTTAGCGAGACCAAGGGAACAGAATCTGGATGATCGACCGAGAGACATTTAGCACTCCGCTACTAATGTTCTCCTTGATGTTCTAGTGCAACCCATTAATTAAAATGGTTTGGTTCCTAGAACATCAAGTAAAAGGTCGGACTTCGGGAGCACAAAAGAAAATCCATAAGGAACATCTAAGGAGTAAATCCTACGAAGTCCTTATGGGGAGGTGGCCAACTTCCTCAATCAAGATACTACAATAATAGGTCTTCAGGCTGGGTGTGTTGGCCACGACATCCACTTTACCGGTTATTGAGAGACCAATATTATAGTTCTTGGGAAATTTTCCAACCATCATATCTGCCTGAGATTGAGATCTAGCTGGTGTCAGGATATTCCAGACTCATCGAGTCTAGAGAGAAAAAGAAAGTTCGCAACACAAATCGACGAGATGACGTTGCGAGATTCTCGGGAAATGAACTACGATAGCAAGCTCCAAAACATGAGCTGGTTCTGCTACACACATGTGAACACGTTGTCCCAGACAAACATTATCACATGGTAGTCTTACAATAAAACACTACCGAGTTCAGGTGGGGAACCATCATTAATGACATCGAAGTCTCCACGCGTGGAAGTCCAAAGAGTTCACCTTGGACAAACTCCTTTATCTTTGAACAACTCAATCAGTGGCTTGGTGTGCTAGGATATACATATGGAATGAGGATGATCAGTCTAACAGACCACATAATTCTTCGCACGTGCATGACTGACTTGGGATGATTCCAATGGAGGTAAAACAAGCCTTCTCAAATTCATGGCGGCAACTTGCATCAAGTGCACATGAATTAGAGGGACTCACTTCTTTTGTCCAAACATATGCTTCACGAACGAGTCATGAAGATAATGATTATAAAAGTTTCCAATACTAGCTCGATGTTCAACAAAATTAAGGAAAAGGTAAGGATGTTGTCGATGGGCTCAACAACAATTTATCCAGGTTTCCATGAAGATGGAATTCCATAATTATGTGAACACGGTGATAGCATTAGTCAGACCAAAAGATATAATGGTGTATGCTCGAGGGATCAACCATGAGTAAGACAACATTAAGAACATCGTTGGTTCTGATTTGATTTGACGATAGCCCATAATCAAATCAAGGATTGGATAAGACATAGCACCGACAACTGATCACGAGGATCAATCGATGAAGATATCATCTTTCTTCAACATACACACAAACGCAAGGATATCCCTTTGGAAATGAACTAAGGGGGGACAAGCTTTCATCTTCCAACTCTCCAAGTTGTTGTTCAGTTTACCAACTAGCTCAGGGTATCCAACACAGATTTTTGGAGAAGGGGGTGGTTTATGAAAAACCAACTTGATCACGAACCCAACATAGCAGTCAAGTGACAACCTGGTAATACTTCCGAGAAGATATTCGGAAAATTACGAACCACCAATATGTTATTAAGCTCGAAAACAATCTTGTTTCCGAGGCAAGATGATATGATCAATTAAGCAAGGGATTGAAGCCCTAACTCATTGATCGAAGAGTGCACCAAAAATAAGGACTAGGTAGCACGAACAGTCTTAGAATGATGATTCAAGAACCAACATGCTAAGAATGAAATTATTGTCCTTTAACTACCAAGCAACAAGGTTGCTAGGAGTATTGATTTCACACATCACGATTCACTTGTCGACATTCCGGTTGCAACAACATGGGAACCGAGAAATGAATAATGATGGAGAGAAGTATCACTGTGTCAAGAGTTCATAGGATGGTGTGCAATTCCCATGACATTCTTGATATAAAGATGGTAATACTCCAAGGTAGAACAGAGCAAAAGCAAGATTAGCAATTTGATCTGTGGAGTACGACTGCTTTGACCCAATCCTGGAAATGGACAAGGTACTGGAGTTTGTTTCTCCTAGTCATTCCGGAATAGAATTGCTTGACGGACCACAAGAGTAATAGGAATGCACGGATACTCTTGACTATCAAATGATAGACGAGGGTCAGAAGACAACTAAGAGGGACAACTCAAAGAACATATAATTTTCTGAGTTGTGGATGCATAGATTAGTATGTCGAACCAAGTTCAACATGTTTCTTCCGGATAACCCATGCAGAGAGGTAGGACTGGCAGAGTCACGATTTATGAATGGAGAACTCCTCAAGTGTACTCTAATTGTGATCTTTTGATCCAATAAACATCTGCCATAAGCGGTTCATAGTATTTGGAAGAAGGAAATACCACGGACCTCGAGGACTATCACAAAGTTACTAATATCCTAAAGGAACTAGCAAACACTATCAACATGAAGTAAGTAGAGTGAATCTCGGGTTCAAGAACCCAGGAATAGAATACCTACTACTAAGTAGCATCACGGGATGCTTTCGAGAATAAAGGCCAGAATCATCACACTGAGACACAAATCATGGCTAGATTACTAGATGATCCCCTAAGACACCTAGGGTCATAATAAGAACTCCAACATATATGTCAAGGCAACAGAGTACCTCAACTCAACGATTAGTGTGGTTAACCTGGCCCAAAGGAACATCGAAACAGAAGGAAGGGATCTTGCAAATGCTTCAGACTATTTTAGAAACCTGGGATGACTCGGACAGCATAACGGCTATAAATGCTCAGAAAAGATTTAAGACATTCACAAAAATGGTGGCATAACCACTCAGAAGCACAATATCAAGGTTTCGAGATCAATAGTTAACATACGGAAGTAGTAAAAGCTGAACTGAGATTTGAAACTAACAATTCTATAAGTCTATGGATTAGTAACACGTCATCCTGATAGATAGATGAGAAGGCCTAGTTCTTAATCCCCGTAGAAGAGAAGAGGATGACTCAGATCAGAAGGCCATGAGGTATAAGGAGTAAAAAGAGCCTTACGTTCCATCCCACAATCAATTCCCTTACATAACTAAAGCATTTCTAGACACAACTTCGACCAGTTTGGCTTGGTAATCCTACAAGAAGTCAGGCTCTGATACCAAAGCTGTCAGGATCCCGACTCAATGCCACATCGATCTAGCATGTAACACCTCATATCACTTTGCGGCCTCACGCACGGTATTCCCACGGGTGTCGTCTTACCTTTGCCCGGGACCGTTTGCGCCTTTTGGCACACGTATATGATAGTGTCGCTAGCATCCATATGATAAGGAGCCCGGGTTGACATGGCTAGTCGTAAACCCAAAGTGGCACAAGCTTACAGGGACAGGCATCCATGACCCAGCATCGAACGTGTCGGTCATCAGCGAGTGAATCCAGGCTGTAGCACTGGGCTAGCAGGACTCCGGTGAACCGGGCTGTAGCGGGCTAACAGGACTCCGGTATTCATCACGTGACATTTCCCCGAAGGGACAGACACAGGAACGAAGGACACATGCCGGCCAGCCTAACTGTTCCGGAGCAGTAGCAAGCTACCATTGGAAACAGTAGGAGACATTTCCCGGTAAGGTTGGCTACTAAGGATAAACAACTAGATAGTCAGATCCCACACATACCAAGCATTTCAATAACATACACACAATATGCTCGATATGTGCAAATACAACATGGCATCACAACATGGCTCTACGACTCAAGTATTTATTCACTAGGCTCCGAGGAGCGAGATATTACAAACAGGGGTCTCATGACCCAACATTCAGAGCATACAAGTCAAAGCACAAGCGGAAGCTATCATGTCTGAGTACAGACATCTATAAATGAAAAAGGCTGAGAAGCCTGACTATCTACCAGATCCTGTCGAGGGCACAAGATCGTAGGTGCGGTAACAAGCTAAACGTTGAAGTCCACGCGGAACTACTAGCGAGACCCAAGTCTCTCTGCAAAAACATAAAATAGGCAAACGTGAGTACAAATGTACCCAGCAAGACTTACATCAGAACTAACTACATATGCATCATTATCAACAAAGGGATGGTGGGGGTTTAACTGCAGCAAGCCAGCTTTGACTCGGTGGCTATCCTGAACTACGACTGCAAGTAACTCTTTTGACGTGGCGCACACGAGTCCACATATTAACCATATCAATACACCACTACGGTTCCGCTCCCGTCTCCCTACGAGAACGCCATCCATAGCACTCACGCTTATCTTGCGTATTTTCGGGTATCCACTTTCACTTGTCTATGAACTGATATAAGCAACCCAGAAGTCCTTTACCACGGACACGGCTATTCGAATAGATGATGTTAACCCTGCAGGGGTGTACTTCTTCATACATGTTTCCACCACTTAGCGTCTGCACACGACATGTGCTCGGCAGAATTCAAGCGAAAGCCGACGTGGGTGTAGACCACGACCTACCTAAACACTCAAGTCTCTAGTCCAGGTTTATCGCCTATTCGGGTTCCATCCATGAGGAGATCCGGCCGGGATTTCGCTCACAGCCCCAAACGATGTGAACAGGGTTCCCGAGACACCTAACGGGCATCCGGTACACCGTGCCACGTACCTACCGCATCACAGCCCACCCCAACGGTCAGCGCTGTGCACGGCCTCCAGTATGCTACAAACACCAGAAACTACTTGCAACTCCTGGACAGTGGACAAGGGTGAATAAGAAGTCGAGCGGGGTCATATTTCAGGGCCCAATGCATGGTAGTAGCTGAATCATGGATCACAAACACAAAACTCAGTTCCTAAGGACGGCTTCAATGAGACAACCCACCATGTACTCCTACATGGCCTCTCACCGCTACCTTTACCAAATCGTGTTCACACACTTAGCTCACACACAGCAGGACATGTTCACACACCTCTGACTCATTCCCAATGAATCAGACCTGACTCAACTCTAAGCAGTAGCAGGCATGACAAACAAACATGAATGAGTAGGCACAACAGGGCTCAAACAACTCCTACTCATACTAGTGGGTTTCATCTATTTACTGTGGCAATGACAGGTCATGCAGAGGATAAAGGGGTTCAGCTACCGCAGCAAGTAACAAATGACTCGTTGTTATCCTAATGCAGTAAAAGAGAGCAGGGCGAGATAGTAGGATTGTATCGGAATGAACAAGGGGGTTTTGCTTGCCTGGCACTTCTGAAGATAGCATTGAGTCTTCATCAGTGTCAACGATCACAACGTCGGAACATCGTCTACCGAGAGGGGACAAACACCAAACAACAAAGAAGAAACACAATCAATGCAATGCACAATATGATGCATGATCATGACTTGGCAATATGCTGTGGTTTGAGCTAATGCAACTAGCAATAGATGGATTTGGGTCATATTGAGCCAAAGGTTCAACCCCAAATTCAAATTATGAATTCAAATAGTGCCTTATCATGTTTTTCACTAAACAGCAAGGTTAAGTTGTTTAAACATGCATGAAACCAGTGCAGATGGATAGATTGGATTTTTTTGATCATTTTTCATATATAATTTGTTTGATTTGGAGTTACGGTTGATTTTCTATGAATTTTAGAAGTTTAGATCATTTTCTGAAGTTTATAAATCATTTCCGATTTATTTTAATTCCAGAAAATGTTTACTGCGTCAGCATTAGGTCATGTTGACCTCAGCAGGTCAACAGGCGCCGCCAGGTCAAACCTGACCAGTCGGGCCCAGTGGTCAGTGACTGGGGCTGGTTAGTGTCACTGACATGTGGGCCCAGTCAACAGCCACGTCAGCTTGGTCAAAGCTGACGCGTGGGCCCACTGAGATTAATTAAAACTAAACAGAAACGAATCTACATTTAATTAGACAGCGGGGCCCAGCTGTCAGTGTCACTAAACTTGATTAATGGGTTGTTAGTGGCTAATGAAGTCACCACGTCGTCACGCCGGAGATCTGCCGGCGGCGACCACGGAACACGGTGGAGGCACGCCGGAGTTGCTCGGGCTCGCACTACAGGCGGCCGTTTGCGGCGGGGTTTAGCTCTACGGTGAGCTGGTGTTCGCACGCATCTGCTAGGGTAGGCGAGAGGGGCTGGGACGGCCCAAGCTTGCCGGAATCATGCTCGCGGCGGCGGACGGATTTCGGGTGTGCATGGGGTTGCGGATACGGTGCAGGGAAGGCCTAACGGGCGAGTGATTCGAGTTCCTGGAGACTCTCTGAGTGCGTTGACGTGCTCGGAGGCGAGCTTGCGCGGCCGTAGCTGCGGTGGCGGCATGGCCGGCGGCGAGGAGCTATCGGCTCCGGTGAAACTAGGGCTACGCGGCGCAAAAGAGGCGGGGAAGAGAGGGGTTCGGCAGAGGAGCTCACGGCGAGGTCGATGAGTAGCTCAGCGTGCTCGGGGAAGTCCGGACGGTGTCAGAGCATCTCCGGCGATCTCGTAGCCGAAGGTTGAAGACAACGGCGTCGGCGTCACTGCAGGGCTTCCGGCGTTGCTTGGCGCAGTGAGGAGGAAGAGGGGGTCGAGGCGAAGCTTTTGGGCACGTCGGAGAAGCAAGGGGGAGGCGGTGGCGGCGGCAGCAGCAAGCGGCAGCGATGAGCTCCGCTCGGTGGGAGAGAGAGGGAGCCAAAGGAGGGGATGGAGCTAAGAAGAGTGAGGGAGAGAGGCAGGGAGGTGCGTGGCATCCTCAAGGCGACGGGGAGACAGGCAGAGAAGCAGGAGGTGGCCTGGGCGTGTGCCCGCGCGCTCCGGCCACGGGCTTGCGTCCTACTGTCCGAGGAGGAAGACGACGGGGATGGCTGCGGTGGTGGGCTGGGCTGCTACAGTAGAAGGCCAGGTAAGTGGGCTGCCAGGTGAGCGTCAGGTAGTCCTTCTCTCTCTCTTTCTCTCTTATTTTCTGTTTTCTATTTTTCTGCAGATGTTTGGCTTTATTAAAAATACTTAGACTCTCTCAAAAATCATGAAACTACTCATGATCACTGTTGGGAATATATCCTACAGTAAACATTTTAGGTTATGATTATTTGAGCATTTAAAAAATTTAATAGCATTTAAATGCCCAAATGCAAATAGAGTATGATTTAGTTCAGAGCCCAATATGTCCTGCAAAAATATAAACCATTTTTGGTAGATGCTTTCACCTCAAACCAGAAATGTTGAACATTTTTAGAGGGCATTTTGAGTTCAAAGAAAAAGATTTTATTTTGACCCTAGTTGAATTCATTTGGTGCTAGGGTTTAAGCATCCCCATTTCAAGTTTCCAATAAATTTAGACATGATGCATGGATGATTATGCAACTACTTGCAAACAAACTCTAGGGCTGTGACATTTGGAGTGGGCTACAGTGCACCAGGGCACTATAACCGCGTCCTGCCCGAGGCTTCTGACCACTTAGGGCCTTCCCCTTGTGTCCCCCGAGGCCGCCTCGGCGTCCGGGACACGCAAGACGGTCGGCCCCCTCCTCCTTCTCTCTCCGGCGACCTCTGACATGCGTTCCCGAGCGCCGCTCGCGTCCGCCAGTCGCCGCACTTGTGCGGGACCTCCTGGAGCTCGCCCTGCTCCCTCTCTCCTCTCCTCTTGGCCTGGACTACGACCACGAGCACCCCAGGCACGCACCATAATGCCCTTTTGGCTTCTGGCAACGCCACGGGCCGTGTCCGTGCGCCCCGCCTACGGCACCTCCCGGCCGCGCCCGTATAAGGCCACCCCCGAGCCTTCTCCCGTCTCCAACTTCTCTCTCTCCCCCTCGTGCACCCCCGGACCAACCCACTCCTCCTCCCGTGCCTCCTCCCTCCTCCTCTGCCGCCATTGCCGCCTCGTACCCCCGCTCAAATCCGAGCCGCCCCGGCCTCCCTTCCTCCTCTGAACCGGTCCGTGACACCCCCAAAGCCTCCACTAACCTACCCAACACCCTAGGACCCCTCCTCCGCAGCCAAAGCGGGAGCCACCACCAAGCCCGCCGCCGCCATCCACTAGACCCGAAGCCCTGCTCAACTCCGAGCATCGGCGTGTGCGTGTAGCACATGGACAGGTGCGCCTCGACGCGCTGAGTCCGCCGGTGTGCCGGGCGCAGTCGGAGGTGGCCCGTGCTGCCCGGGAGAGCGCCGGCGCCCACTCGGCCTCCCCTCCCCTGCCTCTGCTCTGTTCGAGCGGGAGTTAGGCGATGGCCTGAGCGCTGGGCCCCACGCGTCAGCGACCCAGCGGCTGGGTCCCGACGTTTAAGTGGAGACGGGCCCGGAGAAATGCGCCTCCGACATCACCCCTCCTCACCCGCGCGGCCGAGCCACTGGTCCGGCCCACTGCTAAACTGCGCCCAGTGCGCTGGATAAGGGTAAAACCCTTTCCCTTTCCTTTTTCTTTTTCTGTAAATTTGTAAAATCCATAAACAATTCAAATAGTGTCCAAATTTGATGATTCAAATTTCCAGACACTCCATAAATCAAGTCCTATTTAATAGGCCACAGTGGACATTTTTGTTGTCCTTGGTTTTCACTGAACCTTTTAAAAAGGTCATTTGTCCACATAAGTCCACTTCAAAAATCCATATTATATTCATTTCAACTCCAAATCCAGTGAAACCAATTTCTAAATGTTTCTAAAATCATGCCTGAATTAATGGGTACTTTTACTCATTTTTATATAATGGCATTCTGTGTACAACTTGTCGATCCATCAAATCCATTGATTCCATCATATTGAAATATTTAGAAATATCCATTGATCCACTTCCAATGAAATCACCTTGGTCATTCCTCATATGACCATAGGTATCCTAGAAAAGTCCAACTCACATTTTTAGAGCACTTTTATTCTTGCCTTGTCGTGTTGCTTATTATGGTTGCTTTCAACGATAGTTGACGAAGTAGACGAAATGCCCGAAGTTGGACCTGAGATATTTGAAGACCTCGAAGACTTTGTTAAAACAGGCAAGCAGCCCTTTGACCATGTCTATGAAACCCTTTTTATGCATGTCATATAACACTCTTATTGCTTGCATCAGAGACATGATACTGTGATGACCACATGGGGTGGTTTGCCACCGTTACTTCCTCATTGATACTTGCATTGTGCATGACCCTACCTTCTTATGAGGGTTATGCCGGTGGGAGTAGATAGGATGCTAAAGTAGATGCTACGAAAAAAGGGACGGGAATATGCATGATGAAGGAGACAGAGTGTTTTCAAAGGACTTTTCAAAAAACCCGTCGGGTGACACTTATGCCCGAGGGAGATGATGAGATGGGTAACCACTTGAAGACGAGGTGGTGTACCGAGGCAAGTGTGTGTTGTTTTCGAAAACGGATTAGATTTAAGATTTGTCGACTATCCCAACCTTACATGCGCATCCACTCTACCCTTATATGGGAAAGGGCATTATTGATTACCTAGGCCGATACTAGCTTGGAACCCGCATTACTAGTGACGGGGGAGAGTTGGTGCTCTCTCTCGGGACGGGGTCGTGCCAGGTAGGGCGGCCAAGAACATTTTTATGGGGCACCGGACACACCGTTGGTACCCCGTGCTTGTGATGTGAGATGATTTAGGAGCATGGCTCCACGAAAATGTTCTGTGATAATGTTGGGCACGGGGGTTACTACCAATCGAGTGGACTCCATGTTAGTGTCGTCTAGGGAAAGGTAGTGATCGGGTGCTTACCCCGGGTACTAGATGTATCGCAGGTCGTGGATGACACGGAAGTTCCCCGGATCTTGTGGGTAAAGTGTTCAACCTCTGCAGAGTGTAAAACTATTCGAATAGCCGTGTCCACGGTCAAGGATAGTTGGGCGGTGCTGCTTAAACTACGTCCAGAGTTTTACAAACCGTGTGTGTGTGTTGATAAAACTACTTGGGTCAAGTCAAGAGACTTGACATGATTGAGTTGGGTTGGTGCCCACTCTATGTATGTTGATATCTGTAATCTGTCCTCATGGTTACTTTAATTCTCCTGATGCATGTCTTACAAGTTGCTGAACATGTCATTGCACTCAAAACTAGCTTTATGCAAAAAAAATTACCTATATCATGCATTGTTGTATCTTGAACCAAAACATGGGTTGCTTGCAAGTACATTCAAAGTACTCATTGGCTTGCCACTGGTTATTTTATTGGCCAGGCATGAAAGAACAGGATATAATGAAGAGTACCTTGGTGACGAACATGCGAGCTAGGACGCTTCCCAGTCAGAATGCCTGTACGGTTAAGGCAGATGGCATGGGCCAAGTTGTTATTGAAGATTTCCGCTGCGATGATACACTCAAGACTTGACCATAACAGTCCTACTTGTGTAAAACGGTATGTATGGATGCAAGACTCTTGTTATTCAGCTTCTGTGTGTTCAGTGAGCATTGATCTCTGGGATCACTGTACACGTGCATTCGGTGATCTCGACTTATGAGTCGAGGTCCCCACAGAGCTGGTATCAGAGCCATCCTGACTATAGGAAGCCTTAGTTAGCATGGTCGTTAGTTAGGGCAAAGCTATTTTCAAAACTATTACTAATTTTCAAAACTATCTATACTTCTCTTCCCCTTCTCAGTTTTTCAAAAACTAAGGTATACTTTCCCCATCGATCTCTTCAAAACTATTGCAAACGGTCGCTAGCAACCTCAAGCCCTTGACCACGGGATTCCTTGTAATCCTTGTGGACAGCCTAGAAGTAGTACATCTTGCCAAACACTCACCCACCTCGATTCATGACACCACAACAAGACGATGCCACCAGAAGATACGCCTTTGAAGAATGAGGACATGAACACCTAGAGGATGGTGACACCTTTGAATTTGCCCCAGGATGATGCAACCTTGTCCTATGACGATCAGAGTGTAAGATATGCAAGACCATGATAGACATCGCTAATAGAGCAATCATGTCCTTACCGTTGTTGTATCGGCAACCACCGGTGGATGAGAACCTCACCATTTGGCCCGCCTCACTATAGTGAGCAGGAAAATGGTTCTCTTCATCCCCCACTCTTGGTGTCGATGTTTTCATCAACGTAACCGACATGTTGGACCTCTACTATGCCTTGTTAATATCATTTCATAAGGGATTACCTACCTGGTACCGTCGACGCCTTAGAAGGCAAAAGGGGTCGTCATGATTAAGAAGACAACAGAAGACCGAGTCAATGCCTGCTACGAGGAGCCACCTTCACCCCATCACTTCAACAGGCGAGAAGTTGTTGAAGAATCTTCAGGCTCAACCCGGAATTGTTTCATCAAACAACTACAAGAGACGTAGCAACACCTGAGGAAAACCCTAAAGACTGCATGAGGCACGAAGTAAAGCACGACTACTTAGTCCGAGAACCCCTAGGGTAGGATGAGTCGTGTACCCCCTATGCGCAGTCGAGTCCGTACGATGGTTCGAATAGAACCATGACTGTGTGTTGCTTGTTTTTATTTGTTTATGTTTTGATATAGGTCACACTTTTGCCCTAGGCGACAAGTATGCAACTATATCACCTTCCTTACCTTGCTTCTTCTGTTTGGCCCTTTTTGCACCTGTTTGTTTGCACTTGCACTATAGAACCCCCTTTAGGCATTCCCCTCCTCTATGCTACTTTCCCTCTCATCTCTTTCCTCAACTGAAGACAAGCAAGACAATATGCACCAAGGATTCCACCTCGGCAACCAACAAGCACCGAAGACTTTTGCTACAATCTCCTCGACCAAGTACAACCCCGTATGTTTACACCTCAAGACTAGAACCCTATCCCTAGACCCTACAGGACTTCACGAGATACCCCAGCTCGAAACCTTAACCATGAGCTTAACCTACGGAATCACAAGAGAACAAGTTAAGCTGCAGTAAGCCTTGCTTATCACTTGGTTCATTATGGAACTAATGGGCATAGTGAACGAGCACATTATCTTCCTAAGATAGCACCAGAAGTGACGATGCCATAGGAAGGACCAATCTGAGGATATAGGAATAGAGGACAAATGACTTGATGAGTTCATATCAATGACTTGAGGAATTATATGAGACTATTTGGTGGATTATGAGGCTTTGATGTTGGTAGATGAACTTGGTGGGATCATGAGTATAGATTAGCATAACTTTCATTACCCTTGAGTAAATTGGATTTAGTAGGATAATTGTGTTCGCAAGCTAGAATTCTTGGAAGTATTTGGATTTAACTTAGCCATGGGATATGGATAGGAGACAGTTGATATTACGTAAATGACTTGGGGGAACATGTAGGAATTCTCGTTGTACATGAGATTTGGATTTAAGTAGGTGATTCTAGTTGAATATAGATGATGATGTATGTCTACATGGTTTAGAGTAAATTGGATTTAGACTGATGATCTCGATCATGATACCATGTTTCTCGGTGGACGATAAACTAGGAGATTGGATTAATTGTCGGAGTTGATTTAGGGATATATATACGCCTGACTTTGGAGTTTACTCGACCATGGTAATGGAAATTGGTGGACTGACTATAGTAAGGCTGGACCTTTTCAAGGATGATAGAATTAGAGGATATTAGAAGATCTTGTGGAACACCATAGAGATTGGATTTGTAGAACTACTGGGTCATGTAGTGATTGGTGTAGTTAATGGGTTGTTGGAGTTGATTCATAGGAAGGAAACAAGGTCTTGGGGTGGCTTACGACGTGTTTCCTTAGATAAAGATGCTTTATCTTAGACCTTGGAAGAATAGGTTGAGCACTTGGATTGTCACGTTCAAGCTTAGCAGCTTGTATATTCTACCCATGGATTTTTAGGGGTAGACATACATATGAGTTTGGGGGTTGTAGACATATATGATTTTGTTAGACCTCCTCTCGAGAGTCATGAGGAATAATAATAGCATGAGTAATGATTGGAGATGACCTACACGAGTTGGTACTTTCGATCGTATAAGGTGATTTGTTTAGAGGACTAGATAGAACAATTGGCATCTCAGGAATTGTGCTCAAGGATAAACATTCACTCGCACCCTAGAATCCTTGAAACCCTTAAGCCCTACCAAGCTACAACATGGTCGGACAATGACCATGGGTCTTGACTCTAGATCAAGAACACCTTGGACCATACTCAATCGTGACCACCACCAATGCCCCAGCCTACCTTATGTACCCCATGAACAGAAACTTCATGGAGTACTTGGTCATGTTGGTTGTCACTTTTACTTGGTGACCTACTCGTCTAACTGAAGATGGAAGAAGAACCGTTCAGCTAGATAGAAGACAATTGAAGGCCGCGATGTCAAGAAGGAAGAACTACACCAACCACCATCGTCAAGAAGTAAACCTCCGCCTTGAAGACCAGGAGTCCTGCAAGCCACTTCTCTCGGAGGAATCAAGCATTTCCATGACAAGGAAACCCACACCAAGATTCACCGGCCCTCTTCGAGATCACTCCAAGATTTAACAACCCCCTTTGAGATCACTACGAGACGAAGAGAAGACAGTTACCAGATGGAGTTGCCACCTGAGTTACCCACTATGCACAACGTTTTCCCACACAACACAACCTCGGGAGTGTTTCCAACTTTCTAACTCTGGCCCGAGCTCTACAAGGACATCGATCACCGAGCCATCGATCCCCAGCCCAACCTGACCTACGCGAAAAATGCCTTAGCAACCTGGATCAAGCAGAACGTCATACATAAAGACACACCATTAAGTACTTCAAGCTCAAATAAGCACCACTCGGAAGCAGAAGCATTATGAGGACGTGAAGACTACCCCAGATCCAAGTTTCCATACTCCTTTCCGCGGAATCTCGGGGACGACATTCTTGTAAGGGGGGTAGGTCTGTCACACCCTGATTTTCAGGCCAAAACACTTAAGCTAATATATCATGATAAAATGTGGTTTAACAAAAACTTTTGGGTGTTTTGTCTTTGCTTTGATTGAATGTTTGACTGCTGTTTGCAAGTGCTCTAAAAATCAAATAAGTCCTCCAACCCTAATACTTCATGTCCTTGCCCCAAGCTTCTGCCCAATGATCATGCCATGTGTATAGAGCAACATAGTATTTTCTTACAAAAATAATTTGGCCAAATAGTATTTTCAAAAATTAGTTTTTCAAAAACCCCTGAGTTGAGGTTTGCACTACAAGTACTTCACTTGGGGTGTGAAAAATCATTCAAAAGGTATATTTGAATCCTATTAGATGTAGGACTCCCATAAACCACAAAAATATAATTTTAAAAGTTATTTTCCTATTTTATTTAAAAGCTTTTTCTTAAGGCTAGAAATGGTCTTTAATAGGAAAAAATCATTTTATTATTTCAAAAATATTTGACAAAAACCTAGGGAAACTCAGTGGACATATATTTTCCATATATAAGAGTTTCAACACATGGTCATGTTCAAAATATTGGTCAAATCCCTCAAAAACCCTTTATGGATATTTCAAGCTTTTGAAATATTTACAAAGGAAATATTCTCCAAAAATTGCAAGAAAATTCTAGCATGTCACATATGACATGCTGGATGATCTTGACAAGTATCATGTCATGGAGAATATTATAACCCCATGAAATCCCCTCAAAACCATTTCTGTCCATTTTGAAGTTTGAGCAACTTTACATTGCCAAACATGTCCAAATGCTCTCAAATCTTGTGAACATGCTCAAATGGTCTAATCATTCATCTAGACCAAATGGCACAAGTTGGAGAAAATGTTATATTGATCAAAGTGCCCCAAAACCCTCTCTCACCAGAATCTAATTTGAACAACTTTGTACTACCAACATTCTCTCCTTGACCCCAACTTTGCTGAGAATATTCACATGACCAAATGAGGCCACTACACAAAGTGGTGCATCAAGGAGAAGTGATTTGCTCAACTAGATCTACGCAAGTTCATTTTTGCTAATTTCTAGCGTTTACAAAAGTTGCATTGGCAACTTTGCCCAAATGGACTCAACCTTGGTGGAACCTATTATTATCTCATGCCATTTGACCCTGTCAAGCCTCATGACAAGAGGAGTTTATCTTATTGCCCAAACCAGCAACAAACACCTTCTGCCAGTTTACTAGAACCCTTATTTTGACCACTTCCACTCTTCTCCATGGCCTCAACTTTTTACCATAGTTCCTCCTAGTCCTATCCTACCTCCAGTAACCCTCCCCTGGCCATTTCTCAATGATTAAGGGGTGAAACACCCCCATTTACCTTCCTGGACAGCAACTTCTCTCTCTCTCTCAACCCCACCTCTCTCCCATTGGGTCACCAGGGCATCCAAGGCCTCCACCCCTTTGTTTACTCCTACCCTGACCCCCTAGACACTGGTGGCCACGCCCTGGGCGCCAAAAAGATGTCAATGCCAGCCATATGCATGCTCTGGAGCGTGCTACCGTGCACCAGGGCACCGTAGCCGCGTCCTGCCCGAGGCTTCTCACCACCTAGGGCCTTCCCCTTGTGTCCCCCGAGGCCGCCTCAGCGTCCGGGACACGCAACACGGTCGGCCCCCTCCTCCTTCTCTCTCCAGCGACCTCTGACATGCGTGCCCGAGTGCCGCTCGCGTCCGCCAGTCGCCGCACTTGTGCGGGACCTCCTGGAGCTCGCCCTGCTCCCTCTCTCCTCTCCTCTCGGCCTGGACCACGACCACGAGCACCCCAGGCACGCACCAGAACGCCATTTTGGCCTCTGGCAACGCCATGGGTCGTGGCCGTGCGCCCCGCCTACGGCACCTCCCGGCCGCGCCTGTATAAGGCCACCCCGAGCCTTCTCTCGTCTCCAACTTCTCTCTCTCCCTCCCGTGCACCCCCGGACCAACCCACTCCTCCTCCGTGCCTTATCCCTCCTCTGCCGCCATTGCCGCCTTGGACCCCCGCTCAAATTATAACCGCCCCGGCCTCCCTTCCTCCTCTGAACCGGTCTGTGACACCCCCAAAGCCTCCACTAACCTCCCCAACACCCTAGGACCCCTCCTCCGCAGCCAAAGCGGGCGCCACCACCAAGCCCGCCGCCGCCATCCGCTGGACCCGAAGCCCTGATCAACTCCAAGCATCGGCGCGTGCGTGCAGCACATGGATAGGTGTGCCTCGTCGCGCTGAGTCCGCCGGTGTGCCGGGCGCCGCCGGAGGTGGCCCGTGCTGCCCGGGAGAGGGCCGGCGCCCACTCGGCCTCCCCTCCCCTGCCTCTGCTCTGTTCGATCAGGAGGTAGGTGATGGCCTGAGCACTGGGCCCCGCGCATCAGCGACCCAGCGGCTGGGGCCCGTCGTTTAAGTGGAGACGGGCCCGAAGAAATGGGCCTCCGACATCACCCTCCTCACCCGCACGGGCGAGCCACTGGGCCGGCCCACTGCTAAACTGCGCCCAGTGCGCTGGATAAGGGTAAAACCCTTTCCCTTTCCTTTTTCTTTTTTTGTAAATTTGTAAAATCCATACACAATTCAAATAGTGTCCAAATTTGATGATTCAAATTTCCAGAGACTCCATAAATCAAGTCCTATTTAATAGGCCACAGTGGACATTTTTGTTGTCCTTGGTTTTCAATGAACCTTTTAAAAAGGTCATTTATCCACATAAGTCCACTTCAAAAATCCATATTATATTCATTTCAACTCCAAATCCAGTGAAACCAATTTCTAAATGTTTCTAAAATCATGCCTGAATTAATGGGTACTTTTACTCATTTTTATAAAATGGCATTCTATGTACAACTTGTCGATCCATCAAATCCATTGATTCCATCATATTGAAATGTTTAGAAATATCCATTGATCCACTTCCAATGAAATCACCTTGGTCATTCCTCATATGACCAGAGGTATCCTAGAAAAGTCCAACTCACATTTTTTAGAGAACTTTTATTCTTGCCTTGTCGTGTTGCTTAATATGGTTGTTTTCGACGATAGTTGACGAAGTAGACGAAATGCCCGAAGTTGGACAAGAGATATTTGAAGACCTCGAAGACTTTGTTAAAACAGGCAAGCAACCCTTTGACCATGTCTATGAAACCCTTTTTATGCATGTCATATAGCACTCTTATTACTTGCATCGGAGACATGATACTGTGATGACCACATGGGGTGGTTTGCCACTGATACTTCCTCGTTGATACTTGCATTGTGCATGACCCTACCTTCTTATGAGGGTTATGCCGGTGGGAGTAGATAGGATGCTAAAGTAGATGCTACGCAAAAAGGGACGGGAATATGCATGATGAAGTAGACAAAGTGTTTTCAAAGGACTTTTGGAAAACCCCGTCGGGTGCCACTTATGCCCGAGGGAGATGATGAGATGGGTAACCACTTGAAGACGAGGTGGTGTACCGAGGCAAGTGTGTGTTGTTTTCGAAAACGGATTAGATTTAAGATTTGTCGACTGTCCCAACCTTACATGCGCAACCACTCTACCCTTATATGGGAAAGGGCAATATTGATTACCTAGGCCGATACTATCTTGGAACCTGCATTACTAGTGACGGGGGAGAGTTGGTGCTCTCTCTCGGGACGGGGTCGTGCCAGGTAGGGCGGCCAAGAACATTTTTATGGGGCACCGGACACACCGTTGGTACCCCTTGCTTGTGATGTGAGATGATTTAGGAGCATGGCTCCATGAAAATGTTATGTGATAATGTTGGGCATGGGGGTCACTACCAATCGAGTGGACTCCATGTTAGTGTCGTCTAGGGAAAGGTAGTGATCGGGTGCTTACCCCGGGTACTTGAGGTATCGCGGGTCGTGGATGACACGGAAGTTCCCCGGATCTTGTGGTTAAAGTGTGCAACCTCTTCAGAGTGTAAAACTATTCGAATAGCCATGTCCATGGTCAAGGACAATTGGGCGGTGCTGCTTAAACTACGTCCAGAGTTTTACAAACCGTGTGTGTGTGTTGATAAAACTACTTGGGTCAAGTCAAGAGACTTGACATGATTGAGTTGGGTTGGTGCCTACTCTATGTATGTTGATATCTGTAACCTGTCCTCATGGTTACTTTAATACTCCTGATGTATATCTTACAAGTTGTTGAACATGTCATTGCACTCAAAACTAGCTTTCTGCAAAAATTTACCTATATCATGCATTGTTGTATCTTGAACCAAAACATGGGTTTCTTGCGAGTACATTCAAAGTACTCATTGGCTTGCCACTAGTTATTTTATGGGCCAGGCATGAAAGAACAGGATATAATGAAGAGTACCTTGGTGACGAACATGCGAGCTAGGACGCTTCCCAGTCAGAATGCCTGTAGGGTTAAGGCAGATGGCATGGGTCCAAGTTGTTATTGAAGATTTCCGCTGCGATGATACACTCTACACTTGACCATAATGGTCCGACTTGTGTAAAACGGTATGTATGGATGCAATACTCTTGTTATTCAGCTTCTGTGTGTTTAGTGAGCATTGATCTCTGGGATCACTGTACATGTGCATTCTGTGATCTCGACTTATGAGTCAAGGTCCCCACACCCAAGCTTGGCAGTTGCCAAGGGGATTTCCCATACCCCTGTGATTATGTCCTCGGAGGTGGTGAAGTAGGAGTTGTTAATGATGTAGGCTTGTCGTCCATCTTCCAAGGCATAGGCTCTCCATCATAGAAGGATGATCGAGTCTCCGGGATCCTTAAATCTGCAGCCAAACTCATCCTCTTGAATCTATATTTATACTCACAGTTCTGGTTTTGCAGGTCATAGATCTGGGCTTGGAGGTGCTCGATTTTCTCTTGAAGCTTGAAGATAGTCTCCCCAATAACTTTGGCATCCAGCTTGTGGTTGTTGGTGAACTCTGTGATCATCATCTGGTTGGTGTTGAGTCCATGCTCCACCATCCCTTGGCACTTGAAAACTTGCTGCTCCACGGCTTCGAGCTTTGTCTCCACGCTTCCGGTACGCCTTGGTCCCTCCACATCGCGGATGTGCAGCACCCCCTCACGCATCTCAATGGTTTGAGGGTGTTGCAGCACCTCCGCGAGATAGGGGTTGATAACCCTCTCGAAAAACATGTCCTTGGGAGTGCTTGGAGACGACATGATGCTTTAGATCTGAAACAGAAACAACTCGAAACGAAAACAGAGGATATTTGCATGATACGGTGGTCGAAAACTTCGGGAGTATATATAATGAATTTTTACCGACCGAAATATGTAGCATGCAAGAAAACGGAGTTCGGGAGGCACATGAGGTGCCCACATGACATGGGGGCGCGCCCAGTAAGGGGGGTGCACTCTCCACTCTCGTGGAGGCCTCGTGTCCCTTCCGGACTACTTCTTCCTTCCGAAAATTCTTAAATATTCCAAAACTGATAAAAATTGCCATTGGAGTTGTTTTGGAGTCGGTTTACTTACCGTACCACACACCTATTCCTTTTCAGAGTTTGGAACGTTCTGGAAAGTTTCCCTTATGTATTCCTCCGGGGTTACGGTTTCAACAATATTAGTTTCAACATTGATCGGATTACCTGAAATGTAATGTTTACTTCTTTCATCGTTTACCACCCTCGGACTTGTGACTTCGAAGTTGTTGATTTTTATGGCCCAGAACGATAGACCTCCTCGATAACGTAGGGACCTTCCCATTTAGAGAGAGGTTTTCCTGCAAAAAATCTTAAATTAGAGTTGAATAATAACACATAATATCCTACGTCAAACTCACGCTTTTGTATCCTTTTGTCATGCCTGCGTTTGACTTTTTCTGTGAATAGGTTGGCATTCTCATAGGCTTGCGTTCTCCATTCATCAAGTGAGCTAATATCAAACAACCTCTTCTCACCGGCAATTTTTAAGTCATAGTTGAGCTCTTTAATAGCCCAATATGCTTTATGTTCAAGTTCAAGAGGTAAATGACACGCTTTTCCATAAGCCATCTTATATGGAGACATACCCATAGGATTTTTGTATGCAGTTCTATAGGCCCATAATGCATCATCATGTTTTTTGGACCAATTCTTTCTAGATCTATTCACAGTCTTTTGCAAAATTAATTTGAGCTCTCTATTGCTCAACTCTACTTGACCACTAGACTGCGGATGATAAGGAGATGAAATTCTATGATTAACATTATACTTAGCAAGCATCTTACGGAAAGCACCATGAATAAAATGTGAACCACCATCAGTCATAAGATATCTAGGGACTCCAAACCTCGGAAAAACAACCTTTTTAAGCATTTTAATAGAAGTGTTATGATCAGCACTACTAGTTGGAATAGTTTCTACCCACTTAGTAACGTAATCAACAGCAACTAAAATATGTGTATAACCGTTAGAGGCAGGAAAAGGTCCCATATAATCAAAGCCCCAAACATCAAATGGTTCAATAACAAGAGAGTAATTCATAGGCATTTCTTGACGTCTACTAATGTTACCTATTCTTTGACATTCATCAAAAGATAAGACAAACTTACGAGCATGTTTGAAGAGACTAGGCCAATAAAAACCAGATTGTAGTACCTTGTGTGCAGCTCTATCTCCAGCGTGCTGTCCTCCATAGGATTCAGAGTGACACTTGCGTAGGATCTGTTCCTGTTCATGCTCAGGCACACAACGTCTAATAACACCATCTACTCCTTCTTTATGAAGGTGTGGGTCATCCCAGAAGTAATGTCTTAACTCATAAAAGAACTTTTTCTTTTGCTGGTATGTGAAGCTAGGCGGTATAAATTTAGCAACAATGTAATTAGCATAATCAGCAAACCAAGGAGCAGTACAAGAAGCATTAACGACCGCTAATTGTTCATCAGGAAAGCTATCATCAATAGGCAGTGGGTCATCAAGAACATTCTCTAACCTAGACAAGTTGTCTGCAACGGGGTTCTTAGCTCCCTTCCTATCAATAATATGCAAATCAAATTCTTGGAGCAAGAGAACCCATCTAATGAGTCTAGGCTTAGCATCTTTCTTTTCCATAAGATATTTAATAGCAGCATGTCAGTGTGAATAGTAACTTTGGAATCAACAATATAAGGTCTAAACTTATCACAAGCAAACACAACTGCTAAGAATTCTTTTTTAGTAGTAGCGTAATTTCTCTGGGCAGTATCAAGAGTCTTACTAGCATACTGGATAACATTCAATTTCTTATCGACTCTTTGCCCTAGAACAACACCTATAGCATAATCACTAGCATCGCACATAATTTCAAAAGGTAAATTCTAATCAGGTTGCTGAACAATAGGTGCAGTGATCAAAGCTTTCTTAAGTATTTCAAATGCTTCTACACAATCATCATCAAAGACAAAAGGAATATCTTTTTGCAATAAATTAGTCAGAGGCCTAGAGATTTTAGAAAAGTCCTTAATGAACCTCCTATAAAAACCAGCATGACCAAGGAAACTTCTTATACTTTTTATGTCCTTGGGACATGGCATCTTTTCAATAGCATCAACTTTGGCTTTGTCAACTTCAATACCTCTCTCAGAAATCTTATGCCCCAAGACAATGCCTTCATTAACCATAAAGTGACACTTATCCCAATTCAGGACGAGACTAGTGTCTTCGCATCTCTGCAAAATTCGATCAAGGTTGCTCAAACAATCATCAAAAGAGGATCCATAAACAGAAAAGTCATCCATGAATACCTCACAAATCTTCTCACAAAAATCAGAGAATATAGCCATCATGCATCTTTGAAAGGTAGCAGGTGGATTACATAAACCAAAAGGCATACGCCTATAAGCAAAAGTACCAAAAGGGCAAGTAAAAGTAGTTTTAGATTGATCCTTCGCTGACACAGGTATTTGAGAGAAACCAGAATAACCATCTAGAAAGCAGAAATGTGTGTGTTTGGATAGTCTTTCTAGCATTTGATCAATAAAAGGTAAAGGGTAATGATCTTTCTTAGTAGCTTTATTTAACTTACGGAAATCAATTACCATCCTATAACCTGTAATAATTCTTTACGGGATCAATTCATCTTTATCATTAGGAACAACGGTAATACCTCCCTTTTTAGGAACACAATGGACAGGGCTTACCCATTTACTATCAGCAACGGGATAAATAATACCTGCCTCAAGGAGCTTTAGTATCTCCTTTCTTACCACTTCTTTCATCTTGGGATTTAGTCGTCTTTGAGGATCTCTAACTGGTGTGGCATCTTTTTCCACTGTAATTTTGTGTTGGCATAATGTGGGACTAATGCCCTTGAGATCATCCAGAGTATATCCAATAGCTGCTCGGTGCTTCTTCAGAGTTTTCAATAATCTTTCTTCATCTTGCTCTGAAATGTTAGCACTAATAATAACAGGATATATTTTCTTTTCATCAAGATATGCATACTTAAGATTATCAGGTAATGGTTTGAGTTCAAACACGGGATCACCCTTGGGTGGAGGGGGATCCCCAAGAATTTCAACGGGAAGATTATGTTTCAGTATAGGTTCCTGTTTAAGGAACACTTCATCTATTTCCCTTCTTTCTTTCATAAACATATAGTTTTCATGGTCTAGCAAATATTGTTCTAATGGATTAGTACGAGGCACGACAATGGAAGCAAGACCAATAATCTCATCCTTACTAGGTGGTTCCCTATCACGAGGTTGTCTGCGAAACTTAGCAAAATTAAAATCATGAGACATACCATCTATGCCAACGGTGACAGTATCTTTTTCACAATCAATCTTAGCACTAGTTGTATTCAAGAAGGGTCTACCGAAAATAATGCGACAAAAATCATCTTGTGGGGAACAAAGAACAAGAAAATCAGCAGGGTATTTAACCTTCCCACACAAGACTTCAACATCTCTAACAATCCCAATAGGTTTAATGGTGTCCCTATTAGCAAGCTTAATAGTAACATCAATGTCTTCTAATTCAACGGGTGCAATGTCGTGCATAATTTCTTGATATAAGGTATAAGGTATCGCACTAGCACTAGCACCCATATCACATAAGCCATGATAACAATGATCTCCTATTTTAACAGAAATAACATGCATGCCTACGACAGGTCTATGTATCTTAGTATCTGGTCTAGCAATATTAGTAGTCTCACCACAGAAATAAATAACATGCCCATCTAAATCATCATCCAAGAGATCTTTAACCATAGCAATACTAGGTTCAACATTAATTTGCTTAGGAGGTGTATAAGTCCTAGTATTACTCTTACTAACAAGAGTCAAAGCTTTAGCATGATCCTTTATCCTAACAGGAAATGGGGGTTTCTCAACATAAGTAGTAGGAACAATAGGATCACTATAGGTGATAGTATTTTCTTCGACTGTAATAGGTGCAACTACTTTCACTTCAATAGGAGGATTATATTTAAACCATTTCTCTTTAGGGAGATCAATGTGAGTAGCAAAAGATTCACAGAAAAAAGCTACTATCTCAGAGTCAAGTCCATACTTAGCGCTAAATACACGAAAAGCATCGGTATCCATAAAAGATTTAACACAATCGAACTTAGGTGTCATACCTGACTCCTTACCATCGTCAGAACCCCAATCTTCGGAGTTGCATTTAATTCTTTCCAATAAGTCCCGTTTGAAATTAATAGTCTTCAGCATATAAGAACCAGCACAGGAAGTATCGAGCAGGTTGCAATATCAAGAGAAAGCCGAGCATAAAAGTTTTGAATAATCATTTCCCCGGAGAGCTCATGATTGGGGCATGAATATAACATTGACTTAAGCCTCCCCCAAGCTTGAGCGATGCTTTCTCCTTCACGAGGCCAGAAATTATATATGTAATTACGATCACGATGAACAAGATGCATAGGATAGAACTTCTGGTGAAATTCCAACTTCAATCGCTTATAATTCCAAGATCTTGTATCATCACATAGCCTATACCTTGTCAATGCATCTCCCTTCAAAGATAAAGGGAAGACCTTCCTTTTGACAACATCATCGGGAATACCTGCAAGCTTAAATAATCCACAAACTTCATCCACAAAGATAAGGTGTAAATCGGGATGCAATGTTCCATCTCCTGCAAATGGATTAGCTAGCAGTTTCTCTATCATACCCGAAGGAATCTCAAAGTAAATATTTTCATCAAGTTCAGTAGGTTGAGGAGCTACTGTTTTCTCTTCTGGTCGGGGTGAAGATACCCCGAACAAGACCCTTAGAGGATTAGTTTCCATAGTGACAAGTAACAGAAACTTTCAGCACACTATATAAATGTTTCCTTACCAAGTTCCACTCACCAAAAGCGCTACACTCCCCGGCAACGGCGCCAGAAAAGAGTCTTGATGACCCACAAGTGTAGGTGATCTATCGTAGTCCTTTCTATAAGTAAGAGTGTTGAACCCAACGAGGAGCAGAAGGAAATGATAAGCTGTTTTCAGTAAGGTTTTCTCTGCAAGCACTGAAATTGTAGGTAATAGATAGGTTTGTGATAAGATAAATAGTAATGATTAACAAGTAAATAAAGTAAATAAAGTGCAGCAAGGTGGCCCAATCCTTTTTGTAGCAAAGGATAAGCCTGGACAATATCTAATAATGAGGAAGGAGCTCCCGAGGACACATGGGAATTATCGTCAAGCTAGTTTTCATCACGTTCATATGATTCGCATTCGGTACTTTGATAATTTGATATGTCGGTGGACCGGTGCTTGGGTACTGCCCTTTCTTGGACAAGCATCCCACTTATGATTAACCCCTATTGCAAGCGTCCGCAACTACAAAAGAAGTATTAAGGTAAACCTAACCACAACATTAAACATATGGATCCAAATCAGGCCCTAACGAAGCAACGCATAAACTAGGGTTTAAGCTTCTGTCACTCTAGCAAACCATCATCTACTTATTACTTCCCCATGCCTTGCTGTAGGCCCAAATAATGGTGAAGTGTCATGTAGTCGACGTTCACGTAGCACCACTAGAGGAAAAGACAACATACATCTCATCAAAATATCGAACGAATACCAAATTCACATGACTACTAATAGCAAGACTTCACCCATGTCCTCAGGAACAAACGTAACTACGCACAAAGCATATTCATGTTCATAATCAGAGGGGGTAATAATATACATTAAGGATCTGAACATATGATCTCCCACCAAGTAAACCAATTAGCATCAACTACAAGGAGTAATCAACACTACTAGTAACCCACAGGTACCAATTTGTGGTTTTGATTCAAGATTGGATACAAGAGATGAACTAGGGTTTTGAGAGGAGATGGTGCTGGTGAAGATGTTGATGGAGATTGACCCCCTCCCGATGAGAGGATCGTTGGTGATGACGTTGGTGACGATTTCCCCCTCCCGGAGGGAAGTGTCCCCGGCAGAACAGCTCCGCTGGAGCCCTAGATTGATTCCGCCAAGGTTCCGCCTCGTGGCAGCGGGGTTTCGTCTCGTAATATTGCCCATGATTTTTTCCAGGGTAAAAGCTCTCATATAGCAGAAGATGGACATCGAAGGCCCACCAGGGGGGCCAGGAGACAGGGGGTGCACCCAGTAGGGGGGGCGCCCCCCACTCTCCTGGCCAAGGTGTGGGGCCCCTGATGTATTTCTTTCGCTCAATAATTCTTATTAATTCCAAAAACATGTTTCGTGGAGTTTCAGGATTTTTGGAGCAGTGCAGAATAGGTTTCCAATGTTTTCTCCTTTTCCAGCCAGAATTCCAACTACCGGCATTCCCCCTCTTCATGGTAAACCTTGTAAAATAAGAGAGAATATCCATAAGTATTGAGATATAATGTGTAATAACAGCCCACAATGCAATAAATATTGATATAAAAGCATGATGCAAAATGGACATATCATGCACTAACTCTCCTTTCAAGGTTGGAAGCAAATCCATGTGGGAATCTCACACGTGATAGGACCTCGCAGAATTCTTTGTTTTTACCTTGTCCAAGACATACGTAGCTGGTGCCATATCTCGTGGATTACCTTCATCTTGCACCTGCAAATCCTGTCTGATACCCAGGTGTGTCAAATCAATCCTAGATTTCCTTCGTCTTGCGTTCAATATTAAGAAGTGTGCCGATAATGTTGTTACATATTTTTTTCGATGTGCATCACATCAAGATTATGTTGCAGATCCAAATCTTCCCAATACTCCAAATCCCACAAAGTGGACCTACAGGTAAAAAATAATCTCTCTTCTTCCCTGCCACGCTTCCTTTTCCCGCTACCATTACCAGGATGGTTTCCTGGTCTAATATGCTTGTCCTTCTCTAATTCCACTTGCAACTCATCGGCGGTGAGCCTCTTTGGCACATCACAGTTTTCATGCTTTGCATGGAACACATGTCTTCGGTATTTTCTAGGATGCGGCTTGTCCTTGGTAAGGAAATGGTGGTGTCCAATGTAACAGATCTTGGTAAGTATTGCATATGATAGCGGATTCCTGTCATAGTGAACACATGCATTGTAACCATGTGTCGTTCTCCCTGACATAGTGCCCAAAGCCGGATAATCATGGATACACCAAATATAATAGCACGCGGAAAGAAATCAGCTGGTGGGGTTCTATATAGGTCTCGAGTGATAACACCCCTCCATAGCTATTGAAGTTCCTCCACAAGAGGCTCCATGAATAAATCAAAATCCTTTCCAGGACTTTTTGGACCTGGGATGAGCAAGGCCATCATGTAGTTTGATTCTTTAGTGCAGACATTTGGAGGCATGTTGTAAGGGATAACAAGCACTGGCCACATGCTATATGTGGTGCTCTGGTGGCCAAATGGGTTAAATCCATCTGAAGCTAAGCCAAGTCTAATGTTTCTTGGGTCAGCAGCAAACTTTTTGTGTTTCTGATTGAAGCTTTTCCACTCACTACCATGAGATGGATGGCTCATTACATTCTGATCTCTGTACTCCTGGTTCCTAGAATGCCATAGTACATCCTCTCTTGTTTCGTCATGATGAAACAACCTATGCAATCTTGGTACAATTGGAAAATGTCTCAGAACATTATGAGGAATCCTCTTCACAGCATTGCCATCTTTCCATCTTGATGATTTGCATTTTAGGCCTTCACTTAAGTTGGCATAATCCTTCCGGAACAAAACACAATTATTCTTACAAACAAGGATCATATAATATTCAATTCCAACTGCACGAAGGAAATTCTTCATATTACCGTAGGTGTGTGGCAGCTCAGACGCATCTGGGAAAGATTTGCGGAAATCAGCCAACATCGCATCGACTGATTTGTTGGTCATCCGCTCAGATGTCTTCACCTGAAGAAAGGTGACCATAGCTGAGAATACTAGCAGCTTATTTCCTGGGGTGACAACCACGTTGCATTGTTCCAACATGCGGGCCCACCATTTTTCTTCTACAGGTGAAAGTTCATGTAATGCATGAGCATTTCGTAGCATTGTTTCAATGTTGGTCAAACTCACTAGCTCCGCCACCACCAGCTCCTCCTCCTCTTCCACCTGAACATCAGGCAGATCAAGATGGTGATCTTCTGCTCCCACATAGTCAATAACATTGACGTTCACAACTTCACCATGATGAACCCACCTAGTATATGTGGCCGACATCCCATAAAAGTGTAAATGATTTTGCACAATTGATCGGGGTCTTGTAACTGAATTCATACAACTGCTACACGGGCAGAGCACGTCTGATTTCGGACCACTGTACTCAGCTCTGATAAAGTTCATGAAGTTTTCAACCCCCTCGGCATATGCAGCAGAGAAACTTCAAGCAGAATTTATCCAAGTCATGTCCATCTGTTAGACATACAATTAGTTCTTCTACTAGATATTACAGGAAAAAAATATGCTTTTTTATGAAGTCCGGAAAAAAATACCTAGGTCGACGTCTAAACCTATGGAAAGATATTTGGACGAGTAGATCTAAGTAACGAAATATATGTAAAGATAATTCAGCAAACAGATTTGAGTGCTAAATTATGGCAGGCTATGTTAGTAGTCAATGAGGCCGAACACACAGCCATCAAACTATCGAAGGCCATTGCAGCAACAAAGATTGAGTATAAAATGGTGTAGAGCTATTTCACCTAACAGATTGGCTCCTAGACCATGGCAATCTACGTCACAATAAATATATGGCAGGATATTTTAGCAACTAATCGGCCTTGGCATGCCATCTCAGCTAAGCATATTAAGTGTAGAACAGGGCAAGGAAGCTTCTTCAGCAGAGCATATTGACTGTAAACTACTTCGGCAAACAGTGACCTTAACATCGTCTATCAGCTAACATTCAGCGCTACACTGACATGCACGGGGCCTCAGTCTAGAAGCTGACCGCCGTGCGTCTCCACACGAACATCGCCAGCGGTGGCGGCGCTGACCGCCGTGCGCCTCCACAAGAATGTCGCCAGCGGTGGCAGCGCGGCTAGAGGACAGCAGTCTACGAGAGCGTACTGTGGGAGCGAGAGGATCGCCGTGCGTCCCCTTGACGAACCGCGGCGCTGACGTTTCGGTGCGGCGGGGAGGGCGTCTTTAGCGGAGGGAATGGAGTGGAGGGGGGTTTGAGGAATATTATTGGCTAGTTGGTCAAAGGGCGGTTTA
>NC_041393.1:279576222-279578767 GCF_002162155.2 Triticum dicoccoides | reverse complement strand
AAGGGCGGTTTAATTTTGGATTTGGGGGGGGGGGCAGGATTTTCGCGCGGTGGGCGGGGGGAGTTTGGTGCATGGTCGGTTCCTCCAAGTGCAATCCCATGTGTCAGTGAAGAGGCAAGCCGAAGCGCGTTCCGTTTGCGTGAGCCGTGTGCACGATCGAACGTGTGTGGGGTGCAATGCGACCTCGACAGGGGTGTTGTGAGTGTACCACTTTTTTTCCTTTTAAACTAGGTGCTTCGCCCCCTCAAAAAAGACTTGGTGCTTCGCGCGATCCATCGATACTACAACTAGTAATCTGGTAATCCCAAATAAAACGGTGCGGTCGGGTCTTTTCTCGCGCGATATGCTAGGAGGTTGGCTTAGTTGGGTTTTTAGGACGAGTAATGCTACACCAACGTAATGCCAGTTACATAATTAACGTAATGTGAAACGTGTGAGCTGTTGATTGTAGATTGTCGGGAGGGAGGGGCCGACCACCATGAAAATCAGGGCGGAGAGAGAGAGGCAATTTACATTAACCCTTTCATAGGTTCCCATAGATGTAGAAAGATGTGAAATGCGTGAATGTGTAGTGGACGTACTATTGGAGTGCCTAAGATAAATTGTGTATGTAGACCCTATGTGTTTATTTACTTTGCATGTTAGCTTTGTCTCGGTTCAATAAAAAGCAGAGTTGGTGATGATGGTGTGTGTGTCATCCTGCAATATAGGCCGTCCGATCTATATCTAACGGATACTAAGGAAACTATGACAATTTACTCGCACTCCTCTCCACATCTGCAGATAAGGCCTTCCCTCGTTCATCCTTTTCTCCCACAAGATCTTGATGTTCCTTGAAATGCACGGGCATCTTGCTAGTACTCCTACAATATACTATATTATTGTGAAATTTCGTATACACCGGTCGAGAATAATGCAAACACGGCAGATTTTCATTACATTTCGAACTTCTATAGGATAGAAAAATAAAAGAAACCTGACCCTAAACCTATTCTACAACGGCGACCAACGTTCTCCATCTGCGATCACTATGTACGGGGGCGGGGTTCAAGACCCGTGAAGTGAAGGTGCGGTGTCCGGCAAGGAAGAGTAGAACACGGGATACGGACCGACTAGTTGGCACACCATGCCCTGTCGCCTCCCATGCCCTACTCATCCTCAGAGGAGTTCCCGTCCTCGGCAGTGCCGGACGTTGGACCGCGGCAAGTAGGACGTGTGGCTGACAGTGCTCCCGTCGTCGGCCGCCAGCGTGGCCACCGCTTGTGCTGTCGCATCCGCGTCCGGCTACGCCGCTATTGCGTCGCGAGCGGCGACTTGAGCGAGGGCGGCCACCTTGAGCTTTATCCCCGAAGACAAGCTCTCCCGCAGAGTGTTCGCGCTCGTGGTCATGGCGGATGCGGTGCCAGGCAGCAGGATGATGCATTATGGTGTGGAGGTTAGCTGGGCGTTGCCGCTTTAAGTAGCGCATTCCAGTGAGGCCAAGCGTCCGGGTGCGTCATTAAGTCACTGGAGTTGGTTCCTCTAGCACCAAGCCTCTTAACGACGGCATACGGATGGATGACATGAATGCGGACATCTGGCACCGGCTGGGAACGCACCGGGCGACGGTGCGAGGGACGAGGGTTTTTGGTGTGCCAGGGTAGTCAGCTGCAGTCGTGGCAACATTGGAGATGCCCTTTTCTCACATGCGATCCCCACATGTCATTGAAAAAGCAAGACAACCCGGCATGGTCTCAGGTCTCGGGGATGCAGTTTGCCGCCCAACACCACTCCACGGACACATCACGGCACGCACGCACTTCGGTGCCCCGTGCATGCTCAACGAGCTGGTTGTTGATGTGCTAGTTGTGCCACAATGCTAACTCCAGCCTCGGCACACTGAAACCGACCGTGTCCATCGACGATGAGCGTGTCGCTCACCACGGTCACCGTGTCAAGAGGAAGTGTTGGATCTACACCACGTTGTTGGCCCCCACGACCCACATGAACGGTTGTTGGTGGCGAGGAGGTCGTGGGCCAGCTCCTCCATTGGACTAGTCTGCACTACGTCATCCCGATAGGTGTGCCCCACATGTCGGTTTCCTTGTTTTCCCGGTCTTATTTGAGCGTCAGTGCTCCGCGTGCGCATTAGGCCTTTCTCTATGTAGGCCAAACGAGACAACTTTGAGCCGTTCAAGTATAATCATGTGGTGTTTGCTTATTTCTCGTTCCTCTCCAACGATCTTCTCCATCGATCATGCCATCCTCCGGTCAAGTCCATCCTCCCACATGCCTCATTTGAACATTCCGCCGAGTATCATTTGCATGTGGGCCTAGACCATGCTTGTATTTCCAATGTTGTAATTTCTTCGACATGCATACAAACAAATAGTTCGTTTAAAGTTTCACTTTGCCTCCACTACGTGTTGCTTCCCATCTTAGTTTTGAAATCCCATTTGGTTCATGCCCGAAACATGTTGATGAGATTGATTGATGTTGAGAGATCAATTGCGTGTCGTGCAAGGAGATAAAGGTTTGGTCCGTTTCTATGATAGAAATGACCCGC
>NC_041393.1:279463299-279575917 GCF_002162155.2 Triticum dicoccoides | reverse complement strand
AGGAATGTATTGTACCCACCCTAGTCCTCTTTCAATCGATATTCGGACCCCGAGATGAAATTGAGAGAGAACGAGTGGGGGCATGTCTGATACCTAAGGCGGATTCAAAATTTTGAACCGGTGATCATAGCATCCGCAAATCATATATAAACGGTATTCAATGTTCATTTCTCTTTTGAACGCAAAATATACTCCCTCCGATCCTTTCTAGTTTACATATAAGTTTTATGTGTAGTCAAAGTATCTCTACTTTGACCAAACTTATAGAAAAAAGTATCAACATTCAACAACGCCCAATCAATATTGTTAGATTTGTATGTACTCCTAGATTTGTATTCACACAGAGATGGTTTCCAATTTGTTTTCAACAACGTGAATGTGTTTGTTCTCGTGCATGCTCTTCCTACTAGGATTTCGCCACGTATAGCTAGTCCAATAGCAACTTTTTTTAAGCTCCCTGTCCAATAGTACTAGTGGAGTACTCACGACATCTGTAGTAGAGTATGCAGTGCTCATAGTACTCCCTCCTTCCATTTATATAGGGACTATGTGGAGGAGAGAGATGTTAAAAAGTAAGGGGAGTGAGCTCTCATGCAAGAGGCTAGCTATATACGCATTCCAAGTTAAATACAATAAATATGAAGAAAGAGATAGAGAGGAGATGGAAAAAAGTACTAATACAATAGCCAACCTTATATTTTTTTGCGGGAAATAGCCAACCTTATAGCCCACACTACTGTATGAGTGCATATAGATGATTGCTATAGATGACCTAGCAGTTCCTTATAGCCATCGGCTGGCTATATTATTAACCATGCTCTAATGCGTTTTTCAAAACCGCCTTTAACTATTGACAAGATTAATAGTACATGAGATGTATAATGTGAAAATTATATCATTGGAAGCTCCTTTCACATATGAATTTGATCGTATGCTTTGTGTAAGTTGCATGTCATATATTATTACTCTAACATTTGGTCAAAGTTAGCTTCGAAAAATGCATTAGGCCCTATATAGTAAATGGAAGGAGGGACTAGTAGTGGAAGTGGATCCTCTGATGTAGGTATCCCTCCCTTACCCTCCCTTTCGATCACTTACTGGCGGACCCCATGCTTGCTAGGCCCCGCATGTCAGTTACTCAATGGTTCGGCCACGTCAGGGGATCCTCATCAGTAGTATACTCCCTTTGTTTTTATTTACTCCGCATAAAACGGAGGGAGTGGTAGTATAAGTGACGCGGGCGGGGGAGGAGGAGGGACGTCTGTTTTCTCTCAACTGCGGTCCCACAAGTGAGCGAAAACGCAAGACGAAGCGCGTTCCATTTGATGAGCAACGTGGAGGGTCCAGCGTGCCGGGGTGCAACGCGAACGCGACAAGAGCGATGTATAGCCAAAACCAATTGACTGGTCGTCACTGGAACCACTATTCACACCAGAACTTTCGCTGCTCGGCCTATGCCAGCCACTGCCCCAAAACCACACCTCCTCTCCAGCACATTCCCCCACCTTTCGATCCCCTAGCCCGCATCAAGCGTCCCCTAGTTCGCCGGAAAGCCATGGTGCCCCGCAAGATCACGTACTACAAGATGCTGACGCCGGAGCGCCGGCAAAAATCGCAGCGGCGGTCGGCACCACAGATCTCCGTTCCCAAGGTCGCTTTGCGGCGGGCCAATCCCCGAGTTCTTTGGAGCCAAGCTAAAAGGAGGAGAAAGCCGATCCAATGTTCATGGCGCAGGTCGCAGTGCAGAAGGCCCCCGATGGGTATGAGATGATGGACGTCGACTTTGTGCCGGCGTCCGGGTCCCCTATGGTGCAGGCAGACCAGTGGTTCAACCTGGCAATACTAAAGGAGGACCGGGAGGCAGAGGCTCAACTCGACACGAAGCGCGTGCATGCAGCTACCATCGAGGCTCTCCTGAAGGTGGAACCGGATGTCATGGATGTGAACCGGGCAGCAGAGGCTCAACTTGAGGCCGATCGCGTGGATGTTGCTGCAATCGAGGCCCTCCTGCAGGCGGAACTGGATGTCCTAGACTTGAAATGGGCGGCAAAGGCTCAACTCGACGTGGACCGCGCGGATGCCACTGCCATCGAGGCCCTCCTACAGGTAGAACCAGATGTCCTGGACATGAATCGGGCAGCGGAGGCTCAACTCGATGCGGAGTGCGTGAATGCCGCTGCCATGGAGGCCCTCCTGCACGCGGAACCGGATGTCCTCGACTTGAACCGGGCGGTGCTCTCGTCCGTGCAGAGCGCCCGCACGCTCCGCGTGAATGAGTAGTTGGAGGTCGAGGAGAACCACGGTGCGGAGACACACGTTGGCAGCTACGGCTGGTTCGCGCCTGCAGCCAAAGACGACGAGGCCGTCTTGTTTTGTGAGCAGTGATAGTTTTTCTTTATGTTTTTTTTAGGGATCTTTTGTTGTGTAAAAACATATATTGTTATGCAAGTTGCCTGACTTTCATCATTTGTGTCAGTCTACCATTTCAAGCGGTTGGATGAATATCATACGTATCCTAACCCTTCTTCCTCACATCTTCTTCTTCCCCAACAGACCATCGCATGGGCCATACGGAGCCTCCCCAACATGCGGTTGGATAAACATATTGTATGAACGAAAATTATGTGTCAGCGGTAGGATGGCTGAGTTTGGTTTGATCACATGCAGTAGCTCATGTCAGTGAGGGCACGTTCCCATGGTTGGGTTTGCAGCATGCAGGAGCGACTATGTAAGGGTGCGGTGCGACCGCGACGTGCAGGAGCGACCGTGTGAGGGTGCGGTGCGACTACGACAGCCGTGCCCGAGTGTACCTCCTTTTCATTTTGAAAACTTTAGGCAAGCTTGGCAAAAATGTGTGGGTAAGTATGGCAATGCAAGGCCTAGACCCAAACAGGAAAAGTACATACGTACTAGGAGTACAAGTGTTAAAAAAGAAAGGCGGGGTTTTCCTTCGCGGGATTAATCGATACAAATCATCGTTTGACGTGTCAATTAATGCGTATTTTTCTCCAAAGACCAAAGAGCTAGCCATCTCACTCGTCATCGCTTGATTAATGCAGCGCCATGCAAACAAACCTTCTCACTTCCACATGCATGCAAGGGTATATTAATGTCCTTGGTTGCTAGTACGAGGCAAACCCCATCAATTTTGCCTCGATTAGTGTTAGTGGCCTTTTGCAAATTGTAATTTTGATATAGTGGCCTTGTGTACAAAAAATGGAGGTAGTAACTATTTGACTTCTGTCGGGGAAACTGATCCACGAACACCTATGGGGCCGGCGGACCGGGCCCCTTTTGGTTCGGCGGGGGGTGGAGATCGCACGAAGAGCAGATCGAGGCGAGGCACACGAGCAGTTTACCCAGCTTCGGAGCTCTCCGGAGAGATAACACTCCTACTACTGCTTGTCTGATTGTATTATCTCGTGTTCTTGCTCGTGAGAGCTAAGGGTCTTCTGGCTTCGGAGTGAGTCGAGCTTTTTTTTCTGTCTGAACCCCCTCTACGTTGTGCATGGGCCTCCTTTTATACGCTAAAGGGGTCACCGACAGGTGGCAATGCAGAGGAGGGTACAAACGTAAAAAGCGAGGTAGTTGATACAGTTACTTGTACAGTGCACCCTACCTAACCCAGACGGCAGGGGACAAGGGCATTAAATGCCCGTCTGAGTCGCCCGAATAGTGCAGAAAAGGACCGTTAGGGGTGCCACCGTTCGCCACGATGGCGATCTTGTCAGCTTCGCATGCCACTGCGCACCGCTGGCTGCACAGCCTGCCACCACGCGCGCCCGGAGAGGCCCCCAGAGCGACACGTTGGTGGATGCGCTGGAGCGTGGGCACAGAGTGGCCGCCTGCCGCGGCCAGCGCCTTGCCGCTGTTGTTATCTTGTCGGGTCCAGAAGCTCGTCGCTCACCGGGCCTCGGGGTACCTTGTTTAGTCTTCCCGGCAAGCTCCTCTTGTCGGGGCCTTGTTGCCTTGCCGGAGTGCGTGGCGTGTCGCGGCAAGTTCCTTGGAGCGCCTTGGTTGGCCTTCCCGGCAAGCTCCTCTTGCCGGGGCCTTGTCTCCTTAGCTTACATACTTTGTTCTTGGATGGCTCCAAGGGAACCTTGGAGGATCTTGGCGTTCGCCCGGCAAGCCTTGCCGCGGGGTGCTGCAATTGCCCGTGCACAAGTTCAGGGTACTAGGGAACCCCTATTCTAGTACACCGACAGGAGCCCCTGGGCCTGGGCCAGACACTGTGCCGAGCGCTGTTGGGCCAGGCCCAAGTCAGGGCACGGGCACACGCGGACTGGGCCACACCGAATCTTGCTCCATATCCACCATGCTCTCCCATAACGGCACGCGTTGAATGCGGAATCGTGGGAGAGATCGTGGGTGGTTGTTTATTTGGAAGGCCGAAACGTCCGCCCCATCCCTCTTTATAAGCAGAGGAAACAGGGGCAGTTCCTTCCCCCTTGCTGGTTGCTGCTACTTCTTCTTCACGAACCTCCGCCGCCCCCCCCCCCTTCTTCTCGAAGCCGAGAGAGCAGCGCTCCACCCCCCATTGCCACCAGCATCACCACGCCGTCGACCTCCCTCACCACCTCCGCCATGGCCCCGAAAGCCGACAAGGGAAAGGGCGTGAAGTCGGCCGAGGCGCAGCGGCTCGCGGCGCTGCGGAAGGGGACGGAGACGGAGACGGAGTCGGCCGAGTACTTCTACCTCTTTTGGGCGACGGAGACGCGTGCGCATTCGCGCACGAGGGTACTCCCGGCCGCTGCTTCGGAGTTGGCTCCAAACGGGTACCCATTCTTCACGCTATTCTTCTATTGCGGGCTCTGCCCGCCCTTCTCGGAGTTCTTCTGTGATATCATGAGCACATATGGCTTCCGCCTCCTTGACTTCACCCCCAACGCTGTCCTGACCATGGAAATTTTCGCACGTTTGTGCGAAAACTTTGTCGGAGTCCACCCTAGTGTTGCCCTTTTCCGCCACTACTTCATACCTCGGGTAGAGAGAGGAGAGCCGCTTGCCAGAGGGATTTCTTGGATCTCGAGAGTCGGCAAGAAGGAGGCGTACTTGGAGGGTGAGCTCCGCAGCAAGTGGGATGAGTGGAGAGCGGAGTGGTGCTGGATTGTCGAGGAGAATCCGCAGCCCTTCACCGCCGTGCGCCAAACTCCAATAGTGCGCGGCAATGACTGGAGCAACGTGGCCCCGGAAGACGAGAGGCTGAAGATCGCCATCACTAGGATTCTTCACCTCAGGCTTGCCGGGCTCACCGTAGGTGCTGTCAGGGCAGATTTCCTCCGCCACCGCATTGCCCCCCTGCAGGAGAGGGGGAGGCCCGCTTGGGAATTCAAGAATTCGGCGGACATCATGAGGCTGCGGCCGGGCCTCAACTACAACTTCACCGTCTTGGAGCTGGATGCAATGCTCTTGGAGTTATTCAAACGCGACCCCCAGCATCCATTCACGCTGCCGAGGGGCATTGTTCCACTGTGCAACAATTCTTCGCTTGACCGGATCCGCGCCATGATGCCGTTGTGCGATTCACATGGAATCGTTCCAACTTGGCAAGAGCCTACGGATGACGTTGTGCAAGCATTCTTCGACAACTTGGAGGAGGTGCCGGTCCATGCTGACGAGCAGAAGAGCCTCACCTGTGACACCATCGACGAGGAGCTGCAGCGCATCGCCACTAGGGCGGAAGAGGTTGCGGCCGCAGCTGCCGCGGGCGCGTTTGGGTTCACTGTGGAGGAGGCGGAGGCTGCGGAGGCGGCAAACCTTGCCGAGCACGCGGTGTTCATGGGCGAGGAGGAGCCTGCCGGTTCCGAAGCCGAGCCGAGCGAGGCCGGCGAGGAGGAGCCCGAGCCTTCAGAAAACTTGCCGCAGGCGGAGCCCCCGGCCCCGCCAAGAAGGCGCCTTCGCAAGGCCGGGGACGCAGCGGGGCGGCAGCCGGGTCAACAGCCGCCGAGCCGTGCGACGCGCTCTACTGCGGCAAGCAATGTTGCCGTGGGAGCGCCTCACGCAACAGCGGCAACTGGAGCGGGATCTTCCCGGGCCACCGCCACTGCCCCCGCCAAGCGGGCAAGGGATCCTACTCCTCCACCTCGCCGCACCGGAGGAGGGCCGGACTTCGATCTTTCCGCGATCAGCTCCGACGAGGAGGAAGAAGAGTAAGTTTCTTTGGTGCTCTTGTAGTTCTTCAATCTTGTTGTTTATATCTTGTATCTGACTTGCTCCAATCTGGACTCCTTTCTTTTCAGGACGCTGGCCCAGAGAGCGGCGAAGAGGGCCAAGGCCGCGGTGATCGTCATCGAGGATGACCCCATCGTGTCAGCAGGAGGTGGGTCCGAGACCACCTTGACGGACCCGGCAATCACTCCTCAAAGCAGCCCCCAGCGCAGCCCTCAGCGTAAGTTCATAGTTTAGCCTTCTGCTGTCGGGCGCGCTTGAGTGCTTCTTCCTTTGTTGATATCTTGCTTGTTGATTTGTGTAGGAGCAGAGCAGCCACATCAGGAGCGCCCGGAAGCTGGTCCCGAGGTGCCATCCGCTTCGACTACGCCGCCAAGGGAGGGGTTCCTGGTAAGGGAGCGCTCTCCGGCAAGGGAGAACTCTCCGGCAAGGGGCAGCTCTCCGGCAAGGGACGGCACCGTTGATCCTGCGGCGACCGAGGCCGCAACTGCAGATCTTGGCACAGGTAATCCACTTGCCCAGAAACTTTCCCTTGGCTTCTTCTTCTTCTGTTTTTCCTCTCTTGGATTTTTGGTTGATTTTCCTCCCTTCTTCGCTCTTCAGACCCATCTGCGGCTGAGCCAATGGAGACAGAGGGCGCCGGCGAGGAAGGGGCCGGTGCTGACGAGGCCGCCGGCGAGGAGGCCGCCAGGGCTGCCGCCGCAGAAGCCGGCGAGGGGTCGGGCGATCGCACTGACGACCCTGAGGCCGCAGGAGCGCCAGGCGCTGCACCGACCGTCGATCCCTCTGCTACTTTTGCGGAGCCGGGCTCCGAGGAGCCCCAGCCCGGCGCTTACTTGAAGGCCGGCGACGGTATCTTCATCAAGCTACCCTGGGCGTCGAGCTCTAGGGCGCCGGTCGAGGGGGAAACTTTCGACGGGGAGGTGCTCGCCTCTGTTGGACTGTCGTTGGTCGACGCGCCCAGCAGCAGCAGCGACGAGCTTGAGGAGGAGCAGCTGATGCGGAAGCTGCTGTCACTCTACCGCGCCCGGCAAGCCAAACTAGCTTCCCGGGATGCGCTTGTCATGAAGGCGGGAGTTGACATGGAGAAGCGTGCGGAGGAGCTCCGGGGCCAAAATCAAGAAGCTCTCCGGTCCCTGGCGCAGGAGCGGGAGCGACTCGACGAGGAGCGCACGGCCTTCCTTCTCGAGAAGGCCGAGGCTGAGGAGGAGCAAAGGCTGGCCGCCGAGAAGCAGTCCGCGCGGGAAGGTGAACTAGTGCAGCGGAAGGTCTACCTCGACAGCGACGAGGAAGAGCTCGCCGAGCACGAGCAAGCACTTGGCGGGGCGCTTAAGGAGGCAAAGGACGCAGCGGCAATTGCAGAGGCCGCCAAGAAAGAGCTGGAGGAGAAGGTGGCGCAGCTGGAGGCCAACATTGGGAAGAGCGGCGAGGAGCTTGCCGCGCTCAAGCGTGAGCGTGAGAAGGATGCTGCCGCCCACGGTGAGCTGCAAGGTCTTCTCGCTGAGAGGGGCAAGGAGCTCAGCGCCGCCAAGCATTCCAAAGCAGACCTGGAGCTGAAGCTGGCCACGCTGACGCAGACGCTGGAGGCCGCCAAGGAGCGGGAGAAGACCTTGTCGGAGAAGGTCAAGGCTGATGCGGCGCTGCTGGAGAGCATTGCAGTTACCCAGAACTCGTTCAGAGACACTGTGGAGCACTGGACCGAGGGTCTGGTGAACATTGCCGCAGTCATCAACGAGGAGCTGGCGCAGCTGGGGATGGAGGACTTTGGGTATCCTTCCGACGAGAGTCTTCAACCCAGCGCCAAGCTCAGCCTGTTCTTCAAGGGCGTGGCGACGGCACTCCAGCGGCTCCGGGAGAGGATCCCAAAGCAGCTGGCCGATGAGTCGCGCAAAATCTGTGCCGGGGTTCTCCAGAAGGTGTTGATGAAGGTGGCCTTCCGCAACCCAGGCCTCAGCTTCACCAACGTCCTCAGATCCTTGCCGCCTGACGCCGATCTGGATGCGCTCAAGGCCCTTGTCGCACCCATTGTGGACAAGGTGAGCGAGATCAAGAGGGTCGAGGGCGGACGCGTAGACTAGGCCGTCCATTTCTTCTTTTCCCTCGCCGCTGCTAATCATGTTACGAAAACATTCTGTTAGAGCTGCGACAAGTTATCTTGTAATATAACTTTATTTCTGTTATCAATAGCTATGTTATTTCCTTTACTAGATTCCTTCCTTTGTATCTTTTTACCCTACGCTTCTAGGGAACTTGTCGGTGCAGGCACCCGAGCCGCGAGCGCTGAGTGCGGAACTTCAACAGCCTGCTGGCGGTGCTGCCTCCGACAAGAAACCTTGTCGCGACTAGATGCAGCACACTTAAGCTGTTGAGCGGACTCGAAACAAAGTAAGGGCGCAACTAGCCACGAGTCGGTTCCTCCGTGCACAGGTTTTCCATATAAAGCAGGGTCGTTCGAGGAAGATAACTCAAAAATTTAAAAATTGATTGCTCAAACTTTGGCAACTTAGCTTTTTTGTCGTTTGCTTCCCGGTAAGGCAAGTCTTTGCTTGAACAACGCCTGGCCCATACCACAATCTTCTCCTTCCCCCCTGGCAAACTTGTGTGCGAGAGAACCTTCTTTTCCTTTAAAAAAGGTGAAAGAAGAGAAAATAATAATATGGAGCTCTTCGGCTCGTTACTGCTTACCGGATGTAGGTGCTGCACAAAGTGTCAGATAATCGCATGCAAGAAAGGAACTAATGCATGAAATGGACAAGTTGTGCGGAGCACATGGGGTTCTTTTTATGCTCAGGATCTGCGCCCGGCTTTGTACAAAGGATTACATGCAACAGCGGCAAGACTTGTACAAAAGGTGGTTGCCGGAACGGGGTTCCGACAACCGCGCCCTATGGGAAAAACTTACGAAGATGTTCTATGTTCCAGGAGTTGCTCACCGGAATGCCATCTTCGGTCTCAAGGCGGACAGCGCCAGGCCTTGTGACTCATCTCACCCGATAAGGGCCTTCCCACTTCGGCGTCAACTTGTTGAAATTCTTGGCGGACTGAACGCGCCGAAGAACAAGGTCGCCTTCCTCAAAGCTTCTGGCCTTAACTTTGCGGCTATGGTAGCTGCGCAAAGCTTGCTGGTATCGAGAAGCTCGTACAGCAGCCTTAAGACGATCTTCCTCAAGGAGCAGCGCGTCGTCTTGCCGCAGCTGTTCTTGCTCAAGCTCATCATAAGCGAGCACTCGAGGCGATCCGTATACGAGTTCCGTGGGGAGAACTGCCTCTGCTCCGTAGACTAGAACGAAAGGTGTCTGGCCAGTGGCTCGATTTGGCGTCGTTCTGATTGACCAAAGAACCACCGGCAGCTCCTCAATCCAGTTTCTTCCGCACTTGCGCAGCCTGTCAAAAGTTCTGGTCTTGAGCCCGTGCAGCACTTCAGCATTTGCCCTCTCTGCTTGACCGTTGCTTCTCGGATGAGAAACAGAAGCGAAGCAGACCTTGACGCCAAGGTCTTGGACGTACTGAATGAAGGTGCGTCTCGTGAATTGCGTGCCGTTGTCGGTGATGATACTGTTAGGGATCCTGAAACGGCAAACAATTGACCTGAAGAACTTGACTGCTGACTGTGCTGTCACCTTCCTCACTGGCTGCACTTCCGGCCACTTTGTGAACTTGTCGATTGCAACGTACAAGTACTCAAAGCCTCCGACAGCTCGTGGGAAGGGGCCGACGATATCGAGCCCCCAGACCGAAAATGGCCAGGATAAAGGAATCGTTTGGAGAGCTTGAGCTGGCTGGTGTATCTGTTTGGAGTGGAACTGGCACGCTTCACACTTGGTTACTTGTGCAGTTGCATCCTGGAGGGCTGTCGGCCAGAAGAAGCCTTGCCGGAAAGCTTTGCCGGCAAGTGCCCTTGCGCCTATGTGGTGGCCACATATGCCTCCATGTATCTCTGCCAACAGCTTTTGTCCATCTTCCCGGCAAATACACTTCAATTTCACACCGTTGAGTCTTCTTCTGTACAGTATGCTATCGACAAACTGGTACATACTTGACTGCCGGGCTAATCTTTCCGCTTCTTCTTGCTCTTCGGGAAGTTCTCCTGTCTGAAGGAAATGGACAATCTGTTGTGCCCATGCTGGAGCTTGTGGCTCGACAACAAGGACTAAAGGCACATCTGCTGCTGCGGGAACATCCGCTTCTACGGCAAGGACTTGCGGCCCTGCCGGAGCTTGATGTTCCTCGGCAAGCTTGCCGGAACAAAACTTGTTGGGAGCGTCTGCTTCAACGGAACAAACCATAAGGTTTGCCGGAGCAGACTGCCCCTCAGCATCCTTGGTGTTGATCTTGGGGACTTTCTTGGCGGCGGCTTCGGGGGGCTCTGCCGGAAAGTAGTCACCAGAAACCAACTTCCTCTTCTTGCTTTGTCCAGTTAATGGTGTTACGGATGGTTGAGTCAACTTAAGCACAAAGATCCCTGGTTCCACAGGTAACTTTAGTGCGACGCACTTTGACAGGCCATCAGCAATGTCATTCCGAGCTCTTGGGATATGCTCCATTTGTAGGTCGTCAAAGTGCTCTTCTAGCTTCCTCACTTCATCAACATACGCTTCCATCAACGGACTTTGGTAGTTCTTGTTCACTTGTCGGACGACAAGCTGTGAGTCACCCCTGACAATGAGCTTCTTGATCCCAAGGTCTGCTGCGATTCTGAGACCGGCAAGCAATCCTTCATACTCTGCAGTATTGTTGGTTGCTTGCTCTTTGGGAAAGTGCATCTAGACTACGTACTTGAGGTGCTCTCCGGTGGGTGTGACAAGCAGCACGCCTGCACCGGCGCCTCGCAGCGAGAAGGCACCATCAAAGTACATCAGCCACTCTTTGCTTGCCTCTTTGACGGGGATGCTCGTTTCTGGAATTTCTTCATCTGGGGTTGGCGTCCACTCTGCTATGAACTCTGACAATGCTCTGCTTTGGATAGTTGAAGTGCTCTCAAACTTGAGGCCAAAGCTTGATAGTTCCAGCGCCCACTCGACAATCCTGCCTGTTGCTTCTGGATTTTGCAGTATCCTCTTCAGCGGAAAGCGAGTGACGACTGTGATCTCATGTGCTTGGAAGTAATGGCGCAGCTTTCTCGAGGCCATGAGGAGGCCGAAAAGCAACTTCTGCACACCAGAGTACCTTGATCTTGCCCCCTGCAGAAGAGAACTGACAAAGTAAACTGGGCGCTGCACCATTCTCTTCGGCATCTTATCATGCTCTTGCGCAAACCCATGTTTGTCGGGACCAGAGCTTGTCGGTGAAGCCCCCTGCTTGTCGCTGGATGGATCTGCCGTGGTTGCTGGCTCATCATCCGCCTCCCTCTCCGCCACTAATGCAGCACTAACCACTTGATTGGTTGCCGCTATATATAGCAGCAACTTCTCTTGTGGCTTAGGTGCGACAAGCGTTGGAGTGGAGGACAGGTATCTCTTCAAGTCATGCAGCGCAGCCTCCGCTTCCGGAGTCCATTTTACTGGACCTACCTTTTTCAAAATTTTGAAAAATGGCAGGGCGCGCTCAGCAGATCTAGAGATAAACCTGCTGAGAGCAGCCACGCAACCGGCAAGCCTTCGTACATCCTTGACGCGCTTTGGTGCTTCGATCTGCTCAATGGCCTTGATCTTGTCGGGATTGGCTTCAATTCCCCGCTGAGACACGAAGAACCCGAGAAGCACTCCTTTGACAAGGCCTGCTGCTTCCAACTTCTTGATTTCTTCTGCGATGAATTCTTGGCGCTCTACTGCCTGCTTCCCGACTCTCTGCTTGACGGGCCGTGCATGAGGACAGACGGCAAGGTGGTGCTCAATTACTTTCCTGGGAACACTGGGGATATCAGACGGTTGCCACGCAAACACGTCGACATTCGCCCGCAGGAAAGCAACGAGCGCGCTTTCCTATTTGGGGTCAAGAGTGGTGCTGATGGTGAAGGTACCACCAGTGCCGCCCTCCTTGGCGGACACCTTCTTGGTCTCAGGTGGAGCTGCCATTGCCTTCTTACGCTTGCCGGTGGAGCTCGATGGTGCGTCCTCGACAGTAGCGCAGCACTCCGAAGAGGTGCGCTTGCCGGAGTGGGCATCAGAGCTCTTGCCGGACTTGGCCTTCTTCTTCCCCCCGGGAGCTTCAGCGGCAAGTGTCTTGCGTTCTGCTGCGGCTGCTGCTTCCTAGTAGATCTTGTCAGCACAGACAAGAGCATCCTTCTTGTCGCCAGGGACAGAGATGACACTTATTGGGCCTGGCATTTTCAGTACATTGTACGCATAGTGAGAGGCTTCCATGAACTTGGCGAGTGCCGGACGGCCAAGGATTCCATTGTAAGGTAATGGAAAGTCGGCTACATCGAATGTGACCCTCTCAGTCCTGAAGTTCAGTTCGCTGCCAAATGTTACCGGCAACGTGATCTTTCCCTTTGGCTTGCTCCTTCCCGGGTTGATTCCTTGAAATGTGCCGGTCTCTTCGAGCTCGCTGTCAGGGATCTGGAGTTTCTGGAGCACCGCGGAGGAGATCAAGTTCAAGCCGGCCCCACCGTCAAATAGCATCTTAGTGACCTTGAGGTTGCGGATTGTTGGTGAAAACAACATCGGCAAGCACCCGACCGCAGTTATGCCATCCGGGTGGTCCCCAATATCAAAGATGATAGGTGTGCCGGACCATTTCAGAGGCTTGCATGACTCGACGGGTGGTTCTGCTGCATTAACTTCCCGCACCCACTACTTGAGCTGACGGTGCGAGGTATGCAGAGAAGCACCACCGTCAACGCACAGGACCTCTGTGGCTTTCTGGAACTCGTGCTCATCAGTCTCCTCATCATCCATATCCTCATCGTCGTCGTCATCTTCATCCTTGTCGCGGCCGCGGGGAGGTCTGTCTCCTTGCTGCTGCTTGGCCTTGCCGTGGCGTCCTCCTCGGCCAGGACGTTTCTTGCCGGATCCCCCAGTACCTTCCTGGGCCTTCTCCTTGTCGCGCCGCTCGTATTCAGCTTTCTGTTGCTTAACAAGTTGTTCGACTTTCTTACAGTTCTGGAGATCATGGCCCTTGGTGCGGTGGATCTTGCAATACTGCTTGTTGGTGCCGTCCTGCTTGTCGACGACCGCCACCTCCGCGGCAACCTCCTTACGGAGTCACCAGCTTTGGCTTCCTTGGCGCCGCCACCGTTGCCGGACTGCTCAACAACTAGCACTTCTTTGCCTTTCCTCCTTCTGTTGTTCCGCCGCCGGTTTTTCCTTGTCGGGGCAGCATCTTCACTGTCAGATCCTCCCGCTCCTATATTTTCTCCGGGGAGTCTCCTCCCTTCCTCAGCACGTGCACACTTGTCGGCCAGTGCATATAACTCACTGACGTTCCTGATCTTGCACATCGTCATTTCCTCCCGCATCCTGCGGTTTCGCACGTTCTGATGGAACGCGCTGATCACCGCGGCAGGGTGGACGTCTGGGATGTTGTGCTGCACACTACTGAATCTCTGAATGTACTTGCGTAGGGGCTCTCCTTCCTTCTGGGTGAGCAGATGAAGATCACTCTCCTGGCCATGAGGCTTGTGTCCGCCTGTGAAGGCACCGACAAACTGATGGCACAGATCAGCCCAAGAGGATATGGAGTTGTCCGGCAAGTGCATGAGCCAGGATCTGACGTTGGGCTTGAGCACCAGCGGGAAGTAGTTGGCAAGGATCTTGTCATCTCATCCCCCGGCAGCCTGTCCCGCAATGGTGTAGATGCTGAGGAACTCCGACGTATGCGTCTTGCCGTCGTACTTCTCCGGTACGTTTGGTTTGAAGTTCTTTGTGCTGGGCCACTGGACTTGCCGCAGCTCACGAGTGAACGCAGGACAACCTACCGCGTACGGCAGATCGCCTGGTTCCCCTGGCGCATGCATGTCAACAGAGGGCCCAGCGCGCTGGTCGGATTGACGTCGCGCCTCTCTTCGGCGCTCGATGCGGGTTCGAGCGTCTTCTTGTTGTCGATCATGAAGAACTTGGCGCTGATCGCGACGAGCTCATGGATCCATCGATGCAGTGGAGTCCCTGTCGAGGTGGATCCGGTGAGTCGGCGATCTTGGCCTTCGGGGCGGTGATTGCATGGTAGTTGCACCTCCGCCCGTTTCGTCGCCACCGGCTCGTGTCCGGCAACCTTGCCGCGGCAGCGACGCGCTCGGCCGCCGTGGATTGTCGCCATTGGCATAGCCGATGAGACTCTGAATGGTGGCCCTCCATTCGTCGATCTTGTCCGACGTCGGAGGGTAATCTAGGAGAAGTTGAGCTCGTGCCAAAGCTTCTGCTGGAGTGGTGGGTAGCAGTGGCGGACGGCGCGAGGAGCGGGACGTGCTCGAACTTCTAACTATGTTAGAAGGAGCAGTATCCCGTCCAGGAGACCGTGCCCCGCTCGTGCCAGCACGCTGGCGTGCATGCTGGTCTTGAGCGCCCCGAGATCCACCAGCTTGGTCTTGGCCTATCGTGCGTATGGCACTGCTAGTGCCATGACGCTGTTGATCTTGCGCCTCCTGAGAGTGGCGTGGAACATGTACAGTCGCCGAGGTTTGTGCAGCCTTGTTCTTGGACCTGGCGGCATCATGAGCTTCCTCGTCGACGTCCATTCTTCCGCCGGCATCCATTCCACCACCCGTTTGCTCCAACGGTGGCGGAAGTGACGTGGACGGAGCGGCTGCCGCCGACGTCTTCTTCTTCGGTGGCATGTTGATGAAGGGAATGAAGATCTAGCTCGTGTGAACGCCGGATCAGGTTCACACAATCTCGACGCCCCCTACCTGGCGCGCCAAAGATGTCGGGGAAACTGATCCACGAACACCTATGGGGCCGGCGGACCGGGCCCCTTTCGGTTCGGCGGGGGGCGGAGATCGCACGAAGAGCAGATCGAGGCGAGGCACATGAGCAGTTTACCCAGCTTCGGAGCTCTCCGGAGAGATAACACTCCTACTGCTGCTTGTCTGATTGTATTATCTGGTGTTCTTGCTCGTGAGAGCTAAGGGTCTTCTGGCTTCGGAGTGATTCGAGCCTTTTTTTTCTGTCCGAACCCCCTCTACGTTGCGCATGGGCCTCCTTTTATACGCTAAAGGGGTCACCGATAGGTGGCAACGCAGAGGAGGGTACAAACATAAAAAGCGAGGTAGTTGATACAGTTACTTGTACAGTGCACCCTACCTAACCCAGACGGCAGGGGACGAGGGCATTAAATGCCCGTCTGAGTCACCCGAACAGTGCAGAAAAGGACCGTTAGGGGCGCCACCGTTCGCCACGATGGCGATCTTGTCAGCTTCGCGTGCCACTGCACACCGCTGGCTGCACAGCCTCCCGCCACGCGCGCCCGGAGAGGCCCCCAGAGCGACACGTTGGTGGATGCGCTGGAGCGTGGGCACAGAGTGGCCGCCTGCCGCGGCAAGCGCCTTGCTGCTGTTGTTATCTTGTCGGGTCCAGAAGCTCGTCGCTCACCGGGCCTCGGGGTACCTTGTTTAGTCTTCCCGGCAAGCTCCTCTTGCCGGGGCCTTGTTGCCTTGCCGGAGCGCGTGGCGCGTCGCGGCAAGTTCCTTGGAGCGCCTTGGTTGGCCTTCCCGGCAAGCTCCTCTTGCTGGGGCCTTGTCTCCTTAGCTTAAATACTTTGTTCTTGGATGGCTCCAAGGGAACCTTGGAGGATCTTGGCGTTCACCCTTCAAGCCTTGCCGCGGGGTGCTGCAACTGCCCGTGCACAAGTTCGGGGTACTAGGGAACCCCTATTCTAGTACACAGACAACTTCCTTCCCCATTGCGGTGACGTTGATGATATCTCGAACCTTGTGGTTTGGCGAAGTGCGCATGACGGAGAACACCATCGAGGGAGACCACGGTAAGTCGTTCGCAAGTGCCGCCTACAAGCCGAGACAGCCGCCTTACTTGCATCCAGGAAGTCCGTTGAACCAAAGGACGCGTAAATGTACTAGTACTACTAGTACACAATAGCGTCGTCCGTCCAGCTTATTGCAGTGAGGTGGTTTCTCAAAGAAGACGATGGAGAAGGAGAGTCAGCGAAGAGTGAAATGATGGTTGCTTCATCCGTGCTTTGTGATTTGACGCCTCACTACTTTATGATTTATGATAGAAGGGATAGGGGAGTAGACTCTGTGCTCTATACTGTACATGCGTCCAAGCAGGGGAGAAAGAGGAGAGACATTGCATTTTTCTATTCCTTCAATCAATCAATCAGGGAGCTTCGGTTCCATCTTTTTGGCTTTGGCAGCACCGTCCACAATGGTTCCAATCGATGCCAAAAGCTATTTCACATTTGGCTACACATTGTGGATGCCCTTAACCGTACAACTTAGTTTTGCTCCTATGTGCTATCTATACAAATCTCAATTATATTGATCTAAATAATTATAGAATCAAGATTAGTAAAAAGGAGGTGATTTTGCCGCGCGGATGGCGGGGAGGTTTCTTATTTTTTGGAGGACGTTGGCCTGGCAGTTTGCTAACATGCGGTCCCACGTGTCCGTGCTTTACCAAGCTGATCCGCGTCCCACATGAGGCAGAACAACGACAGAAGCAACACGTGGTTAACTTGAAGAAGATGAGGTAGAAGCGGATTCAGCAACGAGTGAAATGATGGTTGCTTCATCCCTCCAACTTCTTTTTTAGCATTATTACTTCATCCCTCGAACTTAACTGCGGGAAAGGTGCAGCTTTGTGATTTGACGCCTCATTGCTCATTACTACTTCGGCGCCATGACTGGGGTGCTTCACCCCTGCTGCTCTGCATTGTATTTTGGTATGGCACATGGACCCGGTAGCTTGATGTCCCACATGTCGGTGAAAGGGACTTGAACATTTATGAAAGCGAGCTCTCCATTCTTACGACGGAGGAGTACACGACACGGCGGCCCAGGGAACTGTCACTTGTACTGTATAGTACTATAGTTTTGTTGTTTCGCACGATCCATTGATACAAATTCAATTAAACAAGAAAGTGCGGGATTTTTCCTACGTGGTATATGATACTAGCCATATATTTCAAAGGCAATTTTAATGTATGCAAACTGAATAATTAAGTAACAATATGATATCTAGTAAAACTAAAAACACATATGATTTATTGTGTTAGTGTAGTAGTAGTGTTGTACTTCATAGTTGTTAGATGTAACATGCGAGAACGTGTAGAGATGTAGTTTTGGAGGGCCTACAGAGAGAAAAACGTAATACGGTCACCGAACTTCAGAATATGCTGATTACGGTCACTATATACGTTTTGCGGTGATTATATGGTCACTTGCTCACGGTTCAGCATCAGATTTCACTCTATTGACCGGCCAAATAGTCTGCGTGGAACCATGTTGACTAGTTAAATTGACCATGTTCCTTGTGGGTCCCACCTGTCAGTTCGCATAGTAAAAAGGTCAGATAAACACAAATTTATGCAAGCGCGACAAGACTCCAACCCATGCGCGGGAATCACCTGCTTGTGTATGTGTCTGTCAGGACCTGATGTGTGCACATGCATGTGTAGGTTGAGCACTTGAGCGTGAGAGTGTGTGTTGGTCGTGTGGTGTGTGGATGCATGCGTGCGTGTGTGCATGTGAGTGTTGCATGCGTGCACGGCTGCATGTGTACGTGTGAGTGTTGCGTGCATGCACGGGTGCATGTGTTCGTGTGAGTGTTGCGTGCATGCAGTTCGTGTGCATGCATGCATGTGTGTATAATCACCACACCAGCTCCTGTGTATTAAAACAGACGGCTCAGCATACCAATACAAGGCCACCTTGTCTGATGTGCCCGCGGTCATGACTTCGAACACCATCCAATATTTTTGTTTGTTTTCATCCTTACTAGCAAGATGCCCATGCATTGCACGTAACATCAAGATGCATTTGTATGACTAGTTTATCTTGTGAGAGAAAAGGATGAACGAGGGAAGGCCTTATTTGCAAATGTGGAGAGGTATGTGGGTACTTTTTTGCAAAATTGCCATAGTTTCCTTCCTATCCGTCAGATATAAATCGGACGGCCTATATTGCAGGATGGCAGACACACCATCATCACCAACTTTGTTTTTTATAAGAGTGTAGAGTAGATACAAGTCGACAGGTGGGCCCAATGGTAGTGAGATAATGTGATGCAACACTAGAGGTGCCACGTGGAGCGTTTAACTGGTCAACTAGTCGTGTCATGAGCAAATACAAAGCTGTATGGTGAGCCCGTGACTGTATAATAACCACAAAACATAAATAGTGACCGTAATGAGTGGATTCTGAAGTCCAATGTATGTATCGTGCTTTCGCTTCAAATACCATGATCATCACGGTATATATCGTGAGAGAAAGATGAAACATGTGTGAATGTGCTGGGGGCTTACTTTTGGAGGACCTGGAGATAGTTTGTGTACGTACGTGAAAGGGGTGTAGAGGGGGTGAATGCGATGGAGAGAAAGATGCTCTTCGTTTCTCTTAATTATGACTAACTTTTTGTAAAGTATAAAAATATACAAATTCACAGTGCAGAATAAATATCATTGTGGGCACCATGCAATGGAAATTAACGTTCATACTCCTCCATATAACTATGTAATGTTGTATATATGTAGAAATTCTAAAATAATTTTTTGGCCACACTTTATTCAAAAGGAATGTTGTATGCGAAATAAACGTGAAGAGAGGGCTTTTTAGATCAATGGGGTACGTGATTTAACATGTATGAATGTGTAGTTAATGTATTTGGCAGGGCCTAGAGAGGTATGTGTGTGTATTACGTATTCGAGAGAGGCATGGATAGAGGGGCCGACGGGGGGGGGGAGAGATAGCACGAGAAATGAGAGTGGTCTAGAGAGAGAGAGACGAATATGATGTCACGGCGAGAGATTCCCTTGAGTGTGTATATGCAAGGGGGGAGGGGATAGAGGCACCAGTAGAAATTTCTTCTTTGTGGTGTCTGTGTTGGTATGTGTGGGTGTGAGAAGATAACGAGACCTGGGGCAGAGGGTGTGTCACCGCATGAGGTGCGGTGGGTTGAGGTGATGCCCTTGGTTTAGTTCCGTCCTGCGCCACATTGGTTGGCCCGTGACACATTTAGGGAGACCCATGGATGACTAGTCGTACAAGACAAAGATAGCAGAATTGTGAAGGACTCTATGTCCACTGACAAAGCCGGCTAGGATTTGTAACCCTAGGTTCTCGGACTAAGGTAACCCCTTATCTATGATATTACTATTCATCCAACCTAACTTTAAGAGGCATCCTATAGAATGCTCTTCTAGAATCATATTCATCGATTAGGAAGAGAGGTGTGAGACAATGCGTGAGAGACATGCCTAAAGATAATGTGCGTAAAGGAGACACGTAAGTAGGTCTATGTTTATAGAAAGGGTCGATGGGGATTATGCGTGTGTATGCTTGTGAGAAGAAGAGTGCTTGTGATAAAGGTTAGTGAAAACAGTCGTAAATGGTTACGAGAGGGAGGGAGGGTTATATCGAGAGCATGTCTGCGAGAAAGATCCCTCGGGAGAGAGTGTGTGAGCATGTACAAGAGACCACCGATGGAGAGTGAAACTACACGTAAAAGACTGATGTACACATTGATTAAAGATATAAATTGTATCCAAATATTAGGATGGGATCATGATATTTGCAATTCGCGTAAGGAACGGTCATTGATCCATCAGACATCTTGATTCTATCGAATTTGAGCATGTCTATGTTATTATTCAACATAATTGATCCACATAGTTAGTATTTTGAACTCCAGACAATGCATCGCTTTAGCAATCGAATATAAACGTGAGTATAGTTCATGTTGTGTGTGTAAAGCACATTATACATACCAAAGTTACACAATGAACATTATTAACAGCTACCTATGAACTAGCATACATTTGAATTCAACTTAAGGTGGTTTAAAAAACGAATTCAACATGAAGTCCATTAAATTATTTGAATTCGATATCATGGCATTTGTAAATCGTAAGTAAATTATGGGGGCACCAATCTTTGCTCTGATTTTGTACATAATAGCATATGTAGTCGTGCACAAAATAGATTCAAGTTAGTTCCTCCATTCCAAAATAAACGTAGTTATAGGATTTTCAAGTGTCAAAATTTCAAAAAGAAGTGGATAATTTAATGAGGTTTTCAAACATACAAGGTCAAATTTAACATTGTCTACTTAGGTCAATCCTCAAAGTTCAACAATACTCTAAACATGAATGCTTCTGTTTCAAAATTTTGAACGAAGCGCCAAACGAGCCTCTCCTCGCCCGAAACCGCGTGAGACCAATGTTTGGTAGTACAAGGAAATTACTTTTCTAACTCTGACCCGTGAAACCTACCGGCCCGACATCCACGGGTCTAGACCGAGGTAGATTTGTAGCTTCATCTAGACGTCATGCAGCCGCCTCCAAAAAACATTCATACACAATGGCCGCCTAAGCACACATGCGCGCGACCGAAATCATTCCCGCCCACTATTTGGGATACCTGGGATTACCATCCTACCCCCAACCCGCAGTAGGTCCAAAATTTAAGTGGGGGGAAAGGTTTGTAGTTTCCCCAAATTTCAAACAAGCCCATCCCATCTGTTCAAAAAAGACAAAAACAAGCGTGTCCCAGACGGAAACATGGTTCTCCCTTAGCTCCCCCCGCCCCCGCCCACCCGTCCGATTCCCCATGCGTACTCCATGGGTGCCAAAACTACCTCTCCACCACCCGCGAAACCCCGGCATCCTCCGTCTGCCACCCCATCCCACCCATCAACCGCCGCCCTCCTCCATCACGCCGGAGCCGATACCCCGACATCATCGTCCACCGCAACCTCAACCGCAACGCCCTCCATGGCTAGTAGTTGAAGCCGAGGCCGATCCGTTCATACCCGAGCCAGTTCAACCATGCCGTCCAGCGCCTCACCGCTGCCGCTCCAACTTCGCCATTGTTCACTGCACCGGAGTTGTTCCTGCTATGCCATCCTTCGCCGCCTCGGATCTGATTCCCCTCCGCCGACATACGGCCACAGCAACACAGTCAACAATTTGGCCATGGGTTCGTCCAAGGCTCCACAGTCCTCCGAAACATCGGTTCCCCCGGCAAAAAGAAGAAGATCACCGTGACATATGGAGGAGACCACACTGGCAACCGGAAATGGTACTCCTCTTCCCTTATTCGTGCAAATCTTATGTTTCTGCTTCCATGGTATTCATCCCACAGAAGACACTAGTTGACCGCTTCCTCTTGATACTAGATGTTCCTAGTAACTCACGATGCACAAGGTTTCTCCTCATATACTATTTCACCTTAGCTAGAGGTCCGTCGCCCCCTAGATTTCAATTCCTGGTCAGTTGATTCCCAATTAACGGAAGCATTCCCCAGCATAACAGGTGCTAGTCCGCCTATTATGCTGGGGAAGCAGCTCCTTGGTGTTTATCTTAGGGGAGTGCGGTGCCTAGAGCTGCTGGCGCCCGATATGGAGGTTGGACGGGATTTAAGGGATGGCCTGGGGGCGCAGCCAAGCACGGCGGTGGTGTGAGGTCAAGGAGAGGGCGGGGCGGCGAAGGTAGGGGTCTGGGCCGGTGGTCGCTGGCGGTTCAAGAAAGATCGTCAACAGTGACTGGCGGGAGGTGGACGAAGGACATCTGACGTTCCTTATAGATCAGACGGTTCATAAAAAAGTCGACTGACCTATTTATTTTCCAGTCGAATATTATCTTGATATGACCACATGTGGTGGTGTGCTGGAGGAGTACCTGCATTTCCTGTGCTCATATATTACAAAATCATACAAAGTAGACTCTAATTTTGTTTGCCATGCAATGTTGTGAGCTCTCATATGTCTCCTGTCATTTATTTTTCAGCCACCTGCTATCTGCTACTTTTACAATGCACTAGTTCTGCACACACTTCACCCTTACTCTGCTGCCATGAGAGAAGCAAAAAGAAAAGAGAGACATCGCTCCAACATCATACGCGGATAGGCCAGACATATTTCACCCTTATAAAGGGTGCAGTGTCAGCAGATGGAGACAGTAAACGTAGCTCTGGAGTTGATGACCTCGCTCTCAATGAACCACCATCCCAAGTGCTTGCTTTAACTTAGCGGTGTCATATGTGGTTGCATGTTCCATATGGTGTCTAGCTTGTATTCGAAAGGCCGAAGTCGGTCTTTATTAAGATAAGGAAAGATATTTTTTACATGAACCACCATCCCGTGAGCACCAGAAGACAAATAGCTAGTCAGGGCACTGGCCGAGCCAGTGACAAGCCCAGCATAGACATGCATCACCTGGAAGCCAACTAAAAATCCATGATGGTGGCAAAGCAGCCCGCCTTCCACCAGGCTCTCAGGTCCTAGATGATCATGCTCACCACTCCAGCCAGATGTCTAGCTTGTATTGCTTCCAATTTGGTTAAATTGCATATGCTTAGCTTACACATTATACCTTTGAATATGACATGCCTTCCTGTTTTTGATACATACTAGTACATCTGTCTATTAACCATGTTCTTACATCAATCTAATGTTCTTATGTATCCCTCATCAATCACTGATGATGAGGCAGTTAGGCCAGTAGACTACTGTGAGTAAAGATCCTCATTTAAAGAATGCATCGTCAGCCTCCCGACATGATTCTCAAGAAACAGCAAGGCTGGATGAAGATAGTGAACGTAGCTCTGTAGTAGATTACCGCATTTCCCCTACACTAGCATCGTAGGTGCTTACTCTAACTTGGCAGCATGATATGTGGTTGCATGTTGCATATGGTGTCTAGATTGCAATTCTTCCAATCTTGTTAAATTGGATGTGCTATTCTACTTAGTTTATACTTTATACCTGTTAATGTGACATGCCTTCCAATTTTTAGTACATAGTACATCTGTCTATTAAGCATGTCCTTACATAAAACTATTGTTTTTATTGTATCCCGCATCAATCAATATGATGAGACACCTTTAGTATATGCAGTGCGATATTAGTTGCATCTTTCTTATGTTTTATAGCATGCGCTGCTTCTAATTTGTTGAAATGCCATTTATGATAGGACGCTTTTAACTTGGCAGAGTCATATTGGTTGCATCTTTCATGTGGTGTCTAGCTTGCATTGCTTCTTATTTGTTGGAATGGTTTCTGCTTAGTTTACACAAACACTTGTGAATATGCCATGTCGTCCTGTTTTTCGTACATATTCCATCCTGGTATCATGTGTTTGCCTTACATCAAAGTAGTGATTGTCAGTATCATGCACGAATGAGTTCCGAAGAGAGAATTTTATTGCTTTTTTCTTGTCGGTTTTACTTGACAATTCAAAATCAATAAAGTAGAAGGAAGTTAGCAAGGCAAGGGATAAAGGTGATCCTTCCAAATGGAGGGTCTCTACAGATTCTACTCCTCCATCCCCCCAAGATGATTTGCAAGACAACACATGCATAGACACTCAACGTAGTTGTGTTGATGATGAGCACGTCTCCCCTAGTGCACCATCATAGGTGCTCCCTCTAACTTGGCCCTGTTATATGTGGTTGCATGTTATGTATGATGTCCAGCTCGTATTTCTTCTAATTTTGTTGAATTCCATCTGCTTACTTTACACATTATACTTGTGAATAAGACACGTGTTCCTGTTTCCGGAACATATAATATCTGTCTATCACACCATGTTCTTACATCAAAGTACTACTGTTGTGTAACCTGCAACAATCACTTATCATAAGATACGTTTGACTTGGGAGTGTAATATAGGTTACATCTCGCATTCTTTTCTATCTTGTACTACTTCTAATTTGTTGAAATGGCACTTATGACGAGACAGTTTTAACTTGGTAGAGTGATATTCGTTGCATCTTTCATATGGTGTCTAGCTTCCATTGCTTCTAATTTTTTGAAATGCCTTCTCCTTAGTTTGCACATCATAAGCTGTGAATATGCAATGCTGTGAATATGCAGTGGCACTAATGACGAGAGACCTTTAACTTGGTAGTGTGGTGTTGTTTGTATCTTGCATATGATTTATTTCTTGTACTGCTTCACATTTGTTTAAACGCCATTTATGATGAGACACTGTTAACTTGGAAGAGAGATATCTGTAGCATCTTTCATATGGTGTCTACCTTCCATTGCATTGCTTCTAATTTAGTGAAATGTCTTCTGCTTAGTTTACACATCATAGTCCTGGTTATCTCATGTCGTCCTGTTTTTCATACATATTACATCCTCCTATCATGTGGTTGTCTAACATCAAAGTTCAGTTCGTCTGTATCACGCATCAATTTGTTCTGAAGAACTAAATTGTTATTCGTTTTTCTTGTCGGTTTGACTTAACATGGCACAGAGAAAGAGGAAGAAACACAGAATGACAGGGAATGGGAAGCGGAAGAATCCAGCAGATTCTGCTCGTACTGATGGTGCAATAGAAGGTCAAAGTCCAGCGGAAAATTCTACAAATAGGGTATCCCGTGCTACATGAGCTGCAGAACAAGCCAAACATAAACAAATAGTTGCCACCAAACAAGTAGAGACAACCCTAGTTGTTGCAACACCTTCCATAGTACCACCAGCTGCACGAGTTACTCGTTGGTCAACTCAGCTAGCAGCACATTTCCAAGCTCCCTTGCCACCTGACACTACTTCCGAAGCACTCTTGACACAAGATGAGTTGCAAGATCGGATGAACTTTGTGAGCTTCAACAGCAAGAAGGTAGTTGCTAGAGTCAAGTTACAGTTGCATGCTTCCTTATATGTAGTCTCACAGTTTGATGTACACTAACACTTCCTATGTTCGTTGTTGGACTAGCACCTAGGCGCAAGAGGAAACAAACATCTGGGATAATGCTCAATAGGTTAACTAAATCTAGAGGAGGAAGAATGGAGATCCATTTTGAGGCAGGTTTAAAAAGGCCACGTGATGCTACAGACTCAGCCAAGTTAGTATCAGAGGCAGCGGTTGCTGTTAGGTATCATGTATGTATCCTCCCAACATCGATTCAGTATAGGGATGACAAAGATGAAACCCAGTTCAACACCTTCCTCGACCATTTATCTGTAAGTATGGTTATGTATGGAAACTAGTAATACTGTCTTGCTCTGTCCCATACTTTCTAGGTTGCTGATAATGAGACTCCCATAATTTTCAATAGATGAGGTTGAAGTTGGATAGCCAAGATGATGCAACCAGACAAGCTTGCACCCATGTTTTCAAATCTGCTTTGCGACAGTATCGGTATAACTTGAGGAAAACTCACTTTGAAGGCAAGGCTAACAGTGAACTTGCCCAAACATCTCCAGTGGAAAATATATCGGATGAAGACTAGAGAGGCCTCGTTAAACACTGGTCTGATCCGAAGTATCAGGTACATTATATATATGTGACAAGATCACATGTTGAAGTCCTATTTACACATGTGCCACACAAATCTATCTTCTTGTAGGTGAACTGTTCAAAGAACAAGGTCAACCGTATGAAAGTGAAATTCCAACAGATGACAGGATGTCGTAGCTACTATGAGGCTCTTGTAATTAGCTGTTGTTTCACTCTTTTTGTTGTACCATATTATCAGATCTATATTGACTTGTTCCAAATGCAGAGGAAAGCCCGCAAGGACCAAAAAGTACCTAAACCAAATGTTGTGGAAATCTTCAAGGACTGTCACACCAGCAAGAAGAAGGGCATGACTACACCAGTCAAAGCCGCTATTGTAAGTCCTTAATCCTCATGCCTTTTAACTACTACTTACTCTGACTTGTACCTTGAACTACATGGTTTGCAGCCAATGTCTATTACTATTTTCAATTTTATAGACAATTGTCTTAGCGTATCATTGCACCTTACAAGGTTTAAAAGAGAGGAGTGATGTTCCTTTGATCTTGACCTGTAATCTAGTTCCGTGCTAGACTTGCCCACACAATGTTACAATTGCCTGTTTGTCTATTCTCAGTTGTTTTGTCATATGAATGATGTCATACTATGCTTACCGTATTATAAAATTTGTCTCTTTATCCTTAGTTGTCAATACAATGTGAAGAAATAGACAATACATTAGTGATGGTACATGGTCATATGTTTGGAACCTAGTTTTATTATGTACTTTGCAGTAAAATACAACTAATATTTTACATGGGTTCACCTAGAATAAGTTCTGTATATAGACTAAAGCTACTTTGTTTGGTTTTGCTGCCTCCTTAATATCTTCTGTTCTGGTACTACTAATGTAAAAACTCAACTTTTCAGCAAGCTATGGAAAAAATGGTGGAACCGCCACCTTATGAAGGTGGCGAGGCAACTATAACCGCAATGTCAGCTCTTGCTGCAGTGGGTAAGTACATTTCCACTAATAGTGCCAAAAGCACGTTCCTGCGTAATACTGGGTTGGTTGTTAAGGCAATCTCGTCCAAACTGCCTCATGATCAAGATATGCAAGCTCAAAACAATGTTATATCTGTGCTCCAGACACAAGTCCATTCCCTAACAGAGACCCTTTGTGCAACAAGGACAAACATTGTCTGATGTTGTCAAGATATGCATGGTTTTGAAACCAGACTATTAGGCATTTGCTCTGTTGTTCAGGAGCCTAGGAGAAATGAAGGCGAAGGTTATGGTGCTCCATCGGACAATACAACATGAAAACATAACAGTCAGGTCAAATGAACTGAACTTCTAAACTTCTGGTGGTGCATTTATCTGCCAGACTGTTAACTTTTATGCCAACCTTCCTTTTGTTTTATAGTTGTAATTTCTTTTGTTGCCATACAAAATTTGTTCTTAACTTGTAGCCACCGGCTGAAGAAAACAACAAGCCATTTTTGTATAGTGTAGGGTGTTCCCTATATTTGCACTGGTGGCGATCTTTGATGCCGAGTGGATGTAATCTGTGCAATCGCCTTAATAGCCTAGCATTAGTTTCGGGCTTATTTATTTCCTAGTCTTCCTTTTCCCTGGTTTGCTAGTGGCCGCAAGAATCATGGGCCATATACAGACCGTGGTAACCTTGACCCTACTACGCCGTAGGATCCATGGGTCTCCTATGGGATGTGAATAAACGGGCCTCCAACAGGGCAGTTGAATCGGTGGGCCTCGGGCCGCCGGTTAAATCGGTGTAATTGGTATTGGCCCAACATGGTAACAGGCCGTCAACAGGCCGAAGGACAACGAAGGCTTAATTCTGTCACAGGCATAATGGGTCGTTAATTGGCCAGAATATAGGACGGACTGGAAACGACGCAATGGGTTAATAGGCCAGAAACGGGTCGACTCTAGCCACGGGCCGTATTTGGCCCATTAGGGGAATAGGCTAGTAACGGGCCGGAAGTAATCGAGGGCCGTAAAGGAGCCAAGAACATATGGGCTGTCAGTAGGCTAAAAGCTAACACGGACTGGAAACAGCCCATGTGAATCATGGGCCGTTAATGGGTACAAAGAAATTTACTGTTCATTATGGGCTAGAGTCACCGTGGGCCTCTAAGGGGCCTAAAGATACGAATGTCTTATATGGGCCAAAATACGTCATGGGCCATAAATGGGCCGAAAGTGAAACGGGCTGGTGTTATATTCGATGGCCCACATGACGTTGTTGGGCCGATTTTGGTTAGGCCCTAACGGGCCTTAAAATGTGCTATTTGCGAAGAGACCGTTAACATCCTTTTCATGGGCCAGCCCGCTAACTTTTGACCAAGTCAAACGGGTCGGCCTTTGTAAGCTAAATGGGCTAGTGGTGGGCCGTCACACATGTCGACATATCATAGGCGACTATCTAACCCACTGACGAGCTGACACGTGTTTCCTCCGGCCAATTAGAATTTTACACGTGAAAATTTCCCATTGGTCCGGGCTGTTAATGGGTTATCGGATCCAAAACCAGACCCAACAGCTTAACAGCGTCCCGTTACGGTGGATGCCACATGTCGATCACCCTTGATGAAAGCACTTCTGTGACGCGTGATTTATCGTCATGGAAGTGGACACTTCCGTGATGATAATTTTGGTAATGTCACGGAACACGTCTACGATAGCACAGGTATGACTATCTTGATTCTGTCATAAAATCGTCGTGGATGTACATGCATGACACAAAACGCGACCTACTGTGACAAACACGTATCATCACGGAAGTTTTTTTAGTGTCTGCAGGGCCACCAGGTGGGTACAACCCACCTGGGCACGCCAGGAGAGGGGGGCACGCACTGGTGGGTTGTGCCCACATAGGTGCCCCACCCCTGCAGGTCTTAGCTCTAGAAATTCTTATTATTGATATAAAAATCCTCACAAAGTTTCGTTCCATTCCGAGAACTTCTATTTCTGCACAAAAACAACACCATGGTAGTTCTGTTGAAAACAGCGTTAGTCCGGGGTTAGTTTCGTTCAAATCATGCAAATTAGAGTCCAAAACAAGAGGAAAAGCGTGAGAAAAAGTCGATACGTTGGAGACGTATCAACTCCCCCAAGATTAAACCTTTGCTTGTCCTCAAGAAATTCAGTTGATAAACTGAAAGTGAGAAAGAAAAACTTCTACGAACTCTTTTGCTCTTGTTTGTATAAATAAGCTTAAACAGCACCCAGGTTTTCAGCCAACATTATAACTCACCATGTCAACAATAACATGATTGTAATGACTCATATCAATGAGATAATCAGCTAGCGAGCAATAATAAAATATCTCAAACAACAACACATTGTTAAAACAACCATGATATAATATGACAATAGTGGTATCTCGCTAGCCCTTTCTGAGACCGCAAAACATAAATGCAGAGCACCTCCAAAGTTCAAGCAACGACTAAACATTGTAATTCATGGTAGAAAAGATCCAGTCATGATGCACCCAACATTAGCTACACATAATGCATAAATCATGAAAATTGTGCTCTACACAGTTTCTAGCACTTGTTATAGATGGTGGTGACACAACATAAAAGTAAATAGATAGTCCCTTCGCAGAGGGAAGCAGTGATTTGTAGAGGTGCCAGAGCTCAATTTTTAAAATAGAGATAAATGATGTTTTGAGACATGCGCCCTTCTTATTCACTTCACGACCATCAGTTATCAATATCTTCCATGCTAAGCACGCCAGTGGCGGTTCCCAAGAGGAAATGTAAAGGTTTTGACTCCATTGGGAGTTTTTGTTTGATTATTTCAGAGATGAACTCCTTTTCATGTTTGCAGTTTGGGACTGGGCATCCCTATTACCACCCATTTTCTTGTGCGATGGCGAGTGAATAAACACTCGACCTGACAATAACCCGCTTAGCATGGAAGATACCGACTACCTCCTGTCGTTCCACAAATGATCCAGGCACACAAAAAGGATAATTTTTAGAAGTTTTTAGATGTGGCACATGCAAATTTACATAGGACGGTAGGGTAATACCGCATATTGATACGTCTTAAACGTATCTATAATTTTTTTATTGTTCCATGCTATTATATTACCCCTTTTGGATGTTTATGGGCTTTATTTTACACATTTATATCATTTTTGGGACTAACCTACTAACCGGAGGCCCAGCCCGTATTGCTGTTTTTTTTGCGTATTTCGGTATTTCGAAGAAAAGGAATATCAAACGGAGTCCAAACGGAATGAAACCTTCGGGAGCGTGGATCCAGAGGACTTGGAGTGCAAGCCAAGAAGCAGCCGAGGTGGCCACGAGGGTGGAGGGTGTGCCCACCCCTACAGGGCACGCCACCTTGGGCAGCCACCGACCTAGTTCTTCCTCCTATATATACCCACGTACCCCGGAAACATCCAAGGAGCCAACGAAAAACAATTTCCACCATCGTAACCTTCTATATCCGCGAGATCCCATCTTGGAGCCTTCACCGGCGCTCCGCCGGAGGGGGAATCGACCATGGAGGGCTTCTACATCAACACCATAGCCCCTCCGATGAGTTGTGAGTAGTTTACCATAGAGCTTAGGGTCCAGAGTTATTAGCTAGATGGCTTCTTCTCTCTTTTTGGATATCAATACCATGTTCTCCCCCTCTCTTGTGGAGATCTATTCGATGTAACTCTTTTTGTGGTGTGTTTGTCGAGATCCGATGAATTGTGGGTTTATGATCAAGTTTATCTATGAGAAATATTTGAATCTCCTCTAAATTTTTTATGTATGATTGAGTTATCTTTGCAAGTCTATTCGAATTATCAGTTTGGTTTGGCCTACTAGATTGATCTTTCTTGCCATGGGAGAAGTGTTTAGCTTTGGGTTCAATCTTGTGGTCTCCTTTCCCAGTGACAATAGGGGTTGCAAGGCACGTATTGTCTTGTTGCCATCGAGGATAAAAAGCCGGGGTTTATATCATATTGCATGAGTTTATCCCTCTACATCATGTCATCTTTGTTAATGCGTTACTCTGTTCTTATGAACTTAATACTCTAGATGCATGCTGGATAGCGGTCGATGTGTGGAGTAATAGTAGTAGATGCAGGTAGGAGTTGGTCTACTTGTCGCGGACGTGATGCCTATATACATGATCATGCCTAGATAATCTCATAATTATTCGCTTTTTTATCAATTTCTTGACAGTAATTTGTTCACCAACCATAATACTTATGCTATCTTGAGAGAAGCCACTAGTGAAACCTATGGCCCCTGGGTCTATCTTTTATCATATAAGATTTCAATCTACTTTCATTTGTATCTTTACTTTTCCAATCTATATCATAAAATACCAAAATGTATTTATCTTATCATATTATCTCTATCAGATCTCACTTTGCAAGTGGCCGTGAAGGGAATGACAACCCCTTTATTGCATTGATTATGAGTTCTTTGTTTGTTTGTGTAGGTGCGTGGGACTTTTGAGGAGCCTCCTACTGGATTGATACCTTGGTTCTCAAAAACTGAGGGAAATACTTACGCTACTATTGCTGCATCACACTTTCCTCTTCAAGGAAAACCAACGCAAGCTCAAGACATAGCAAGAAGGATTTCTAGCGCCGTTGCCGGGGAGGTCTTCGCTCAAGTCAAGACATACCGAGTACCCATCACAAACTCATCTCCCTCGCATTTACATTATTTTCCATTTGCCTCTCGTTTTGCTCTCACCCACTTCACCCTTACCGTTTTAGTCGCCCTCTCTTTCCCAATCTTCTCCTCTCTTTTTTGCTTGCCTTTTTCTGTTTGCTTGTGTGTTGGATTACTTGTTGCCATGGCGCAAGATAATGCCAAATTGTGTGATTTCTCCAATACCAATAATAATGATTTCCTTAGTACTCCGATTGCTCCTCTTAATGATGTTGAGTCTTGTGAAATCAATACTACTTTGCTGAATCTTTTTATGAAAGATCAATTCACCGGCCTTCCTAGTGAAGATGCCGCTACCCATCTAAACAACTTTGTTGATTTGTGTGATATGCAAAAGAAGAAAGATACGCATAATGATATTGTTAAATTGAAGTTATTTCCATTTTCACTTAGAGATCGTGCTAATGTTTGGTTTTCGTCTTTATCTAAAAATAGTATTGATTCTTAGAATAAGTGCAAAGATGCTTCTATCTCTAAATATTTTCCTCCCACTAAGATCATCACTCTTAGGAACGATATTATGAATTTTAAACAACTTGATCATGAGCATGTTGCCCAGTCTTGGGAAAGAATGAAATTTATGATTCGCAATTGCCCTACTCATGGTTTGAATTTATGGAGGATCATACAAAAAATTTATGCCGGTTTGAACTTTGCCTCTAAAAATCTTTTAGATTCGGCCACGGGAGGCACGTTTATGGAAATCACTTTAGGAGATGCTACAAAACTTCTTGATAATATTATGGCTAATTATTCTCAATGGCACACCGAAAGATCTACTAGTAAAAAAGTGCATGCTATAGAAGAAATTAATGTTTTGAGTGGAAAGATGGATGAACTTATGAAGTTGTTTGCTACTAAGAATGCCTTTGTCTACTTTTATTGAGAATAATAATGAATCTATGGATGTGAATTTTGTTGGTAGGAATAGTTTTGGAAACAATGCTTGTAGAGGAAACTTTAATCCTAGACCGTTCCCTAGTAATTCCTCTAATAATTATGGAAATTCCTACAATAATTCTTATGGTAATTTTAATAATATTCCCTCTGATTTTTAGAATAGTGTGAACGAATTTATGATCTCTCAAAAGAATTTTAATGCTTTACTCGAAGAAAAATTGCTCAAAGTTGATGATTTGGCTAGGAACGTTGATAGACTTTTGCTTGATGTTGATTATCTTAAACATAGATCTACTCCTCCTAAGCATGATATCAATGAGTCTCTCAAAGCAATGAGAATTTCCATTGATGAGTGCAAAGAAAGAACCGCTAGATTGCGTGCTAAGAAAGATTGCTTTGTAAAGGCGTGTTCTTCTAGTTTCAATGAAAATAATGATGAAGATCTTAAAGTTATTGATGTGTCTCCTATTAGATCTTTGTTTTGCAATATGAATATTAATAATAATGGGACTGGAGATGAGTCAACTTTAGTTATAAGGTGTCCCAATAATTGGGAGCTTTTAGATCTTCATGCTAAATTTGGTAAAAGTGGGAATGGAGAGGTAATGACTTTAAATAACATTGAACCCACTATCTAAGATTTCAAGGAATTTGATTATGATAATTGTTCTTTAGAAGGTTGTATTTCCTTGTTGCAATCCGTTGTTAATTCTCCTCATGCTTATAGTCAAAATAAAGCTTTTACCAAACATATTGTTGATGCCTTGATACAATCTTATGATGAAAAACTTAATTTGGAAGTTCCTATACCTAGAAAACTTAATGATGAGTAGGAACCTACTATAAAGATTAAAATTAAAGATCATGAGTGTTTTGCTTTATGTGATTTGGGTGCTAGTGTTTCCACGATTCCGAAAACTTTATGTGATATTCTAGGTTTCCATGATCTTGATGATTGCTCTTTAAATTTGCACCTTGCGGATTCCACCATTAAAAAGCCAATGGGAAGGATCAATGATGTTCTTATTATTGCAAATAGAAATTTGGTGCCCGTAGATTTTATCGTTCTTGATATAGATTGCAATCTTTCTTCCCCTATTATTCTTGGTAGACCTTTCCTTAGAACGATTGGCGCGATTATTGATATGAAGGAAGGGAATATTAGATTCCAATTTCCATTAAGGAAAGGCATGGGGCACTTTCCAACAAAGAAAATTAAATTACCTTATGAATCTATCATGCGGGCTACTTATGAATTGAGTGCCAAAGATGGCACTACATAGATCTATCTTCGCTTTTATGCCTAGCTCGGGGCGTTAAATGATAGCGCTAGTTGGGAGGCAACCCAATTTTATTTGTGTTTTTTTGTTTTTGTTTCTGTTTTGTAATAAATTTTGCATCTACCTTCTGTTTAGATGTGTCTTTATGTTTTAATTAGTGTTTGTGCCAAGTAGAACCTATAGGATAACCTATGATGATAGTTAATTTGATTCTGCTGAAAAATAGAAACTTTGCGCACACGAAATTAGTTTTTTTAAATCACAGAAACGTGATTTTGCGTTGATTATTTTTTCTTCTGGTAAATATACAAATTGTCCAGGAATTCCTATTTTGGTAGGTGTTTTAGAGTTCCAGAAGTTTGCGTTAGTTACAGATTGCTATAGACTATTCTATTTTTGACAGATTCTGCCTTTCGTGTGTTGTTTGCTTATTTTGATGCATCTATGGCTAGTATTAAGTGGTATGAACCATAGAGAACTTGGAATACAGTAGATTTAACACCAATATAAATAAAGAATGAGTTCATTACAGTACCTTATGTGGTGGTTTTGTTTTCTTTCACCAACGGAGCTTATGAGATTTCCTGTTGAGTTTTGTGTTGTGAAGTTCTCAAGTTTTGGGTAAAGATTTGATGAACTATTGAATAAGGAGTGGCAAGAGCTTAAGCTTGGGTATGCCCATGTAACCCCAAGATATTCAAGAATAGCCAAAAGCCTTAGCTTAGGGATGCCCCCGGAAGGCATCCCCTCTTTCGTCTTCGTTCATTGGTAACTTTACTTGGAGCTATATTTTTATTCGCCACATGATATGTGTTTTGCTTGGAGCATCTTGTATGATATTAGTATCTGATTTTTAGTTTTCCATAATCATACTTGCTGTACACACATTTTGGGAGAAGCCCACTTGTTTAGAATTTAATAGAAGACTCTATGTGCTTCACTTATATCTTTTGAGCTTGATAGTTTTTGCTCTAGTGCTTCACTTATATATTTTAGAGCATGGCGGTGGCTTAATTTTGTAGAAATTGCTAGTCTCTCATGATTGACTTATATTATTTTGAGAGTCTTTTAGAACAGCATGGTATTTGCTATGGTTATAAAATTGGTCCTAGAATGGTAGGCATCCAAGTTGGGTATAATAAAAACTATCACAGGAAGTGAATTGGATGCTATGATCAATTTGATACTTGATAATTGTTTTGAGATATGGAGGTAGTAATATTAAAGTCATGCTAGTTGGGTGATTATGAATTTAAAGAATGCTTGTGTTGAAGTTAGCAAGTCCCGTAGCATGCACGTATGGTTAAATTTGTGTAACAAATTTGAAACATGAAGTGTACTTGGATTGTGCATCCTTATGAGTGGCGGTCGGGGACGACCGATGGTCTTTTCCTACCAGTCTATCCCTCTAGGAGCATGCGCGTAGTGCTTGGTTTTTGATGACTTCTAAATTTTTGCAATAAGTATATGAGTTCTTTTGACTAATGTTGAGTCCATGGATTATACGCACTTTTACCTTTCCGTCATTGCTAGCCTCTTCGGTACCGTGCATTGCCCTTTCTCACCTTGAGAGTTGGTGCAAACTTCGCCGGTGCATCCAAACCCCGTGATATGATACGCTATATCACACATAAACCGCCTTATATCTTTCTCAAAACAGCCACCATACCTACCTATTATGGCATTTCCATAGCCATTCCGAGATATATTGCCATGCAACTTTCCACCATTCCGTTTATCATCATGACACACATTACTTTTGTCATATTGCCATTGCATGATCATGTAGTTGATATCGTATTTGTGGCAAGGCCACCATGCATAATTTTTCATACATGTCACTCTTGATTCATTGCACCATTCCGGTACCCCGTCGGAGGCATTCATATAGAGTCATATCTTGTTCTAGTTTTGAGTTGTAATTCATGTGTTTTAAATCAATAAAAGTGTGATGATCATCATTATTAGAGCATTGTCCCCAAAAAGAAAAGAAAAAGGCCAAAGAAAAAAAGAAAAAAATAATAAAATAATAAAATAAAAAGGGGCAATGTTACTATCTCTTTTTCCACACTTGTGCTTCAAAGTAGCACCATGTCCTTCATATAGCGAGTCTCATATATTGTGCTTCAAAGTAGCACCATGTTCTTCATATAGCGAGTCTCGTATGTTGTCATTTTCATATACTAGTGGGAATTTTTCATTATAGAACTTGGCTTGTATATTCCTACGATGGGCTTCCTCAAAATGCCCTAGGTCTTAGTGAGCAAGCAAGTTGGATGCACACCCAATTAGTTTCCTTTTGTTGAGCTTTCATTCATTTATAGCTCTAGTGCATCTGTTGCATGGAAATCCCTACTCCTCATGTTGACATCAATTGACGGGCATCTCCATAGCCCGTTGATTATCCTTGTCAATGTGAGACTTTCTCCCTTTTTTGTCTTCTCCACAGAATCCCCATCATCATATTCTACTCCACCCATAGTGCTATATCCATGGCTCACGCTCATGTATTGCGCGAAAGTTAAAAAAGTTTGAGATTATTGAAGTACGAAACAATTGCTTGGCTTGTCATCGGGGGTGTAGAATTTGGGAACATTTTTGTGTGATGAAAATGAAGCATAGCCTAACTATATGATTTTGTAGGGATAAAGTTTCTTTAGCCATGTTATTTTCAGAAGACATGATTGCTTTTATTAGTATGCTTGAAGTATTACTATTTCTTTTGTCAATATGAACTTTTATATTGAATAATTTGGATCTGAACATTCATGCCACAATAAAGAAAATTACATTGAGAATTATGCTAGGTAGCATTCCACATCAAAAATTCTGTTTTTATCATTTACCTACTTGAGGATGAGCAAGAATTAAGCTTGGGGATGCTTGATACGTCTCCAACGTATCTGTAATTTTTGATTGTTCCATGCTATTATATTACCCCTTTTGGATGTTTATGGGCTTTATTTTACACATTTATATCATTTTTGGGACTAACCTACTAACTGGAGGCCCAGCCCGTATTGCTGTTTTTTTGCCTATTTCAGTATTTCGAAGAAAAGGAATATCAAACAGAGTCCAAACGGAATGAAACCTTCGGGAGCATAATTTTTGGAACGAACGTGATCCAAAGGACTTCGAGTGCAAGCCAAGAAGCAGCCGAGGCGGCCACGAGGGTGGAGGGCGCGCCCCCCTATCTCATGGGCCCCTCGGGCGGCCACCGACCTACTTCTTCCTCCTATATATACCCACGTACCCTGAAATCATCCAAGGAGCCAATGAAAAACAATTTCCACCGCCATAACCTTCTGTATCCGCGAGATCCCATCTTGGAGCCTTCGTCGGCGCTCCGCCGGAGGGGGAATCGACCACGGAGGGCTTCTACATCAACACTATAGCCCCTCCGATGAGTTGTGAGTAGTTTACCACAGACCTTCGGGTCCATAGTTATTAGCTAGATGGCTTCTTCTCTCTTTTTGGATCTCAATACCATGTTCTCCCCCTCTATTGTGGAGATCTATCGATGTAACTCTTTTTGCGCTGTGTTTGTCGAGATCCGATGAATTGTGGGTTTATGATCAAGTTTATCTATGAGAAATATTTGAATCTCCTTTGAGTTCTTTTGTATATGATTGAGTTATCATTACAAGTCTCTTCGAATTATCAGTTCGGTTTGGCCCACTAGATTGATCTTTCTTACCATGGGAGAAGTGTTTAGCTTTGGGTTCAATCTTGCGGTGTCCTTACCCAGTGACAATAGGGGTTGCAAGGCACGTATTGTATTGTTGCCATCGAGGATAAAAAGGTGGGGTTTATATCATATTACATGAGTTTATCCCTCTACATCATGTCATCTTTCTTAATGCGTTACTCTGTTCTTATGAACTTAATACTCTAGATGCATGTTGGATAGCGGTCGATGTGTGGAGTAATAGTAGTAGATGCAGGCAGGAGTTGGTCTACTTGTCGCGGACGTGATGCCTATATACATGATCATGCCCAGATAATCTCATAATTATTCGCTTTTCTATCAATTGCTCGATAGTAATTTGTTCACCCACCGTAATACTTATGCTATCTTGAGAGAAGCCTCTAGTGAAACCTATGGCCCCCGGGTCTATCTTTTATCATATAAGCTTTCAATCTACTTTTATTTGCATCTTTACTTTTCCAATCTATATCATAAAATACCAAAAATATATTTATCTTATCATAGTATCTCTATCAAATCTCACTTTCGCAAGTGACCGTGAAGGGATTGACAACCCCTTTATTGTGTTGGTTGCAAGTTCTTTGTTTGTTTGTGTAGGTGCGTGGGACTTTTGAGGAGCCTCCTACTGGATTGATACCTTGGTTCTCAAAAACCGAGGGAAATACTTACGCTACTATTGCTGCATCACCCTTTCCTCTTCAAGGAAAACCAACGCAAGCTCAAGACGTAGCACATATAGGTAGGTATGGTGGACCCATCTGGAATAACTTTGGGTTCAAGGTTTTTGATGAACAAGCAGAGTTCCCACTTAGTACAGGCGAAGGCTAGCAATTAAGATTGAGAAGCGTCCAGCTAGAGAGCAACAACGATCATAACCATGCATTATGCATAAGTCACATTAGACACTAGCATGCGTAGGATATGAACGCCATGAACATAAATATCATAGAGGCTATGTTGGTTTTGACTCAACTACATGCATGGACATGTGCCAAGTCAAGCCACTCGAACATTCAGAGGAGGATACCATATCATCATACTAGATCACAGTCATTTTAACGCTATGTTGATATCCAAGATAAATCATTACCAACTCCCAACTACTTATGCATGGCATGAGAAACTATAATATCTAATTGTCATTGCAAACATGTTTAATTATAATGAGTTGAATCATGGATACTAGGTTAAACATATTTACAAAAATAGAACAAGTCGAGTTCATACCAGTTTCTCCCTGCAACGGCCAGTTCGTCGGATGTCATCCTTATTGCCTTTCACTTGCACGACCGAATCATATGAAAATGATAATAGTGCAAGAGTGTCGTGCACTAAGCTGGAATCCGCAAACATTTTATTCAACAGGAGAAGACAAGGTAAAATGTGCTCTTTATTAGTCCAACAATTATTCATATGAGAGCCACTCAACATTTTCATCGTGGTCTTCTCCTTGGTAAGACTCGAATAAAAGGAAAAGAAATTCAGAGAAACCCACTGAAATATTTTTGGAGTTTTTGATTTTCTAGAACGGGCAAATAAAAGGGAAAAGTAAAAACGAGAAAAATTATTTACACAGGAAAGCTCCCAACAAGCAAAAGAAGAACAAGGAAATCTTTTTGGATTTTCTTTTTAATTCTATTACTAAGTATGCATAAAAAGTAAATTGCTACAACTAATTTTTTTGGTTTTTCTAAAGTTTTTCAAACACACAAGAAGAAAGCAAGAAAATAAATCTAAGCATGGATGATACAATGAAAAAGTGTGAACACCGACTAGTGGAATGATATGTGGACATGAATATAATGTCGGTGGAAACACGTACACCCCCAAGCTTAGGCTTTTGGCCTAAGTTGGTAATCGATCAGTAGCATCGAGGGTAGTAGGGGTGCTGAGGAGCAGGCATCCACTCATCCCACTGCTAAGGCTCCTCCTGTGCTTCCTCCGCAGCCTGAGCATTCCGATAGGAGATGATGTCTGCAGGCATAATCCTATATCCGCCCCTGGCAACAGAATCAAACAAAGTAGGAGCAGGCAATGGAATAATATCACGAGTTCTTACACTAAAAACCAAGTTATAAGGAATAGGGATGTTAGGAGATCTGTCATCGGTAAAATGGTGGTGACATATGGCTGCATGGTCGAGGTAAATTGTGGTCAGAGGGTAATCATGAGGGCATATCTCGACCTCGAAGTGAGCCGCCAAACGAGTAGCATAAATCCCGCCATGTTTTTTGCCCTGAGATTTATTAAGATGGAGGAGACGAGCCACAATAGCTCCCAAGCTATAAGTGTTGTCACCCTCTAATGAACAACGTAAAACAGCAAGGTCTGGTGAACTAAGCGCACCCACCTTCTCCCTAGCTAGCAGACATTTGCAACGAAAAGTGCAAAGTAACGAACAACAGGAAAATGTAAGCCAGTTGTAGTGATGGCTGACACTCCTCTCTCATCCCCCACCGTCAAAGTGCGATAAAAGGCCTCAAATTCGGTCGGCCTAGGCTCAGCCAAGCTCCCATTAGAAGGGATCATGCATATGTTACAAAATTCAGTAAGTGGTATCTGATGGTTTTCAGCATATAAATCAAAGCTCACTTCAGGAGGATTATTCCTAGGCAGGAAAGTAAAACTTTGAACAAAGATATTCGTGAGAATTCGGTACTGGTCACACTCATCTATAATAAAGTCAGTGAGGCCGGTGTTAGCAATATAATGCATGAACTCCTCAAAAATTCTAGCCTCTTGTAGGAACTGGGTGTGCGGCCATTCGCATGGCCATACTTCCGCCAACCTCCGAGGGTGGAGATCACTGTCAGAAGTCTCCCCAATAACACCCGTGGAGTTCTTCCTCGAGACAAACTTCCTAAAGATATTCATGTTTGTGTACAATTTTCTGAAAATAAAAAATTTGAGGTGACAAAATTTTTCAACAAAACTTTACAAAATTGATAGCAACTACTCCTAGGGATACATAGAGGGCATAGCAAGCATTCAAACTACTTAGAACACTAAGAACTCAACATGCAAGATCATCTACAGCAGCACCAAGAGTAGCTAATTATTCAAAGTATAAACCACTAAAACAAAAACTAATTGAACAAATGGTGGATTCACATACCAAGCAACAATCCCCCAAAACAGTTTCAAAAACGGAGCTTCGAGCAAAGATTTCGAAATCCGCGGGTCTGAGCTCAAGAACACGGGAGAGAGAGCAATGGGGATTTTTTTTCTGGAGGTAAGTGATGATGTGGGCTAAAGAAGTGAGGGGGCCCATGTGGGGACCACAACCCACCATGGCGCGCCTGGGGGTCCTGGCGCGCCCAGGTGGGTTGTTCCCACCTGGTGCACCTCCCTCTGGTATTATTTGCACCATAAATTCATAAATATTCAAAAAAACATTGTGTCAGGTTTTCAAAGCGTTCTGAGAACTTTTATTTTGGGATCATTATTTTATTGCACGGAAAATTCAGAAAACAGACTAAACATGGTATTTTATTGTATTTAACTAATAAAAACAGAAAACAAAAAGTAAAGACGGTAGTGCTTACTAAATTCAGCAACTTTATACCGCTCAAAAATGATTCATTAATAAGGTTGATCAGTTCTTATTAACAACCACTTTCGATTAGCATGAAACCAAAGAACTTTTGTAAATCACTAAGTTACCTCAATGGGGATATGAATGTGCCCAACAATAAGCATTTTATATTTCTTTTTGACAGTAGGTAGATGTTGGATTTCGGGTTTCGGCAGACCCTTGAGGTTCGAACTCTAGGGTGCGCATGAAGATCTTTCCCCTACCAGCTCACGTCTCGAAGTCTCACAAGGATTTAAGAAAGAAAGATGAACACACTAGGGATACGAGATTTATACTGGTTCAGGCCACCATTGTGGTGTAATACCCTACTCCAGTGTGTGGTGTGGTGGATTGCCTCAGGGGCTGATGATGAACAATACAAAGGGAGAACAGCCTCGCGAGGGGCTGTTCTTGAGCTGGTGCGATGAACTGCTAGGGTGAGTTCAGTCGCTTCTCTCTATCTCTCCGATCGATCTGTTCTCTAGATGTCGATCCCATCCCCCTACTCTGTGGTGGATAGTCCTATTTATAGAGGGAAGCCCTGGGCCTCTTCCCAAATAATGAGCGGGAAGGGCGCCAACAATTGGCCATTTTGAAGGGGAACATCTAGTACACTTATCCTGACTAAAGTTGGTCTTCGGCTACCAAGGGCTCTGACGATGACGCCGTCCTGGGCTCCACGATGACCTCCATCCTGATGTTCTGCTGGTCTTGGTCTTGTTGCACCGAAACGGTAACCTTTGCCTGATGCCTTGGCCTATGCTTGCCCCCTTTGCACCGAAGGGGAAACAAGGACACTGCACAGGTCGGCGCCCGCCTGGTCTCGATCGTCATGGCTTGCGTCACGGGCTCCTCGCGAGGTACCCTGCCTTGATCTCTCTGCCTCCTCACGAGCCTGCCTGAGGAAGCTGCTCCTGAGGAAGCTTCCTGTCGTCCGCCCCGCGAGGCTTCACCCCTAGCAAGGGTCTTGAGCTTGAGCTGATGAAGCTGGGCTGCATTGGGCCCCCACTTGAGCCACGCTGCAGGCCGCAGGCAGGCAAGTCTGGGGACCCCCGTTCCCAGAATGCTGGCAGTAGAGGTATTTGAAAACTTCCAATAGTGATTGTTGGAGATTTTTCAATAACATTAATACCATTCACTAGGAATTGTTTCTTCGGAAAGTGCACTGTATGCTCACTACCATTAATATGAAAAGTGACCTTGCTTTTATTGCAATCAATAACAGCCCCTGCAGTATTCAAGAAGGGTCTACCAAGGATAATCGACATGTTGTCGTCCTCGGGCATCTCAAGTATAACAAAGTCAGTCAAAATAGTAACATTAGCAACAACAACAGGCACATCCTCACAGATACCGATAGGTATGACAGTTGATTTGTCAGCCATTTGCAAATATATTTCAATAGGTGTGAGTTTATTCAAGTCAATTTTTTTGTATAAAGAGAAAGGCATAACACTAACACTGGCTCCTAAATCACACAAAGCAGTTTTTACATAATTCTTTTTGATAGAGCAAGGTATAGTTGATATTCCTGGATCTCCATGTTTTTTAGGCACTCCATCTTTAAAAGTATAATTAGCAAGCGTAGTGGAGATTTCGACTACTTGTATTTTTCTCTTATTTGTGGTGATGACGTCTTCCATATACTTTGCATAAGGAGGCATTTTAAGGATATCAGTCAAGCGAGTACGCAAAAAGACTGGCCTCGACATTTTAGCAAAGCGTTCGAATTCTTCATCATCTTTATTTTTAGTTGACTTGGGTGGAAAAGGTATAGGTTTTTGAACCCATGGTTCTCTTCCTTTACCGTGTTTTCTAGCAACAAAGTCTCTTTTATCATATCTTTTATTCTTAGCTTGTGGGTTATCAAGATCAATAGGTGGTTCTATCTCAACGTCATTATCTGGTTCTTTATCATTATTTGTTTGAGTGTCTTCATGAACCTCATCATTGTCCTTTTCATTATCACTAGGTGCATGTTCATTACCAGTTTGAGATCAGCATCAGAGATAGAACTTTCATTTTCATTATCAGGAGGTTTGTCTATTTCAGGTTCAATAGAAGCATGCAAAGTCCTACCATTTTTCTTTTTCTTTTTATTTTTAGAAGGACTAGGTGCACTAGTGTTATTTCTTTGCGAATCTTGTTCAATTCTTTTTGGGTATCCCTCAGGATAAAGTGGTTCCTGAGTCATTTTACCTCCTCTAGTTGCAACTCTAACAGCAAAGCCATGTATATTATTATTCATTTCATCAAGTAATTCTCTTTGTGATTTAGCAACTTGTTCTAACTGGGTTTGAACCATAGAAGCATGTTTTCCAACACCTCTAACACCATTTGAGATTCTAAATAACAAGTTACTCAAGCGAGCAATCATATCAGAATTATATTTCAATTGTTTCATAACATTTGCATTGAAGTGATCTTGCTTTCTAATGTAATTGTCAAACTCATAAAGGCATTGACTAGGATGTTTATTATGAGGATCATCACTATCATTGAATTTCATTAAAATTTTACCTCTACCACCTTGGGTGGTGGTGGTGGTGGTGCTTCAAGCCCATGTATTTCTTTGATAGGTGGCAAATTTTTAACATCCTCGGCCTTAATACCTTTTTCCTTCATAAATTTCTTTGCCTCTTGCATATCTTTAGGACTGAGATATAATATACCCCTCTTCTTCGGAGTGGGTTTAGGCGGTGGTTCAGGAATAGTCTAATCATCATAATTTTTCAATATGTTATTCAATAATTCTTTCTCTTGAGCAATAGTTCGTTCCCTAAAAAACACAACCAGCACAACTATCTAGGAAGTCCGTAGAAGCATCGGTTAGTCCATTATAGAAGATATCAAGTATTTCATTTTTCTTAAGAGGATGATCATGCAAAGCATTAAGTAACTGGCAAAGCCTTCCCCAAGCTTGTGGGAGACTCTCTTCTTTAGTTTGAACAAAGTTAAATATTTCCTATAAGGTAGCTTGTTTCTTATGAGCAGGAAAATATTTTTCAGAGAAGTAGTAAAACATATCCTGGGGACTACGCACACAACCAGGAGCAAGAGTATTGTACCATGATTTAGCATCACCCTTTAATGAGAAAGGAAATAATTTGATAATAAAGTAGTATCAAGTTTTCTCATCATGAGTAAAAAGGGTGGTTATATCATTCAACTTAGTAGGATGTGCCACAACAGTTTCACATTCATAACCATGGAAAGGATCAGATTCAACCAAAGTAATTAACTCTGGGTCGACAGAGAATTCATATCTTTATCAGCAATAACAATAGGTGAAGTAGAAAACTCATGATCACATTTCATTCTAGCATTCAGAGATTTTTCTTTATACTTGTGTAATAATTTCTCTAGATCATCTCTATCCTTACAAGCAAGAATATCTCTAGTTGCCTCTTCACTCATAACAGAGCCTTCCGGTACCTTAGGCATTTCATATCTAGGAGGGCTAGCTCTATCAAGTTTTTCAGGAGTTCTAGTTTCAAGCTCATCATCAGATTCAACAACATCATGTTGTATTACTCTAGCAATTTGTTCGTCAAGAAATTCACCAAGTGGCACATCATCATTATCGAGCATGGTAATAGCATCATCATAAGCATCCATTCATAGTAGGAGTAGCATCATTAATAACTTGCGACATATCAGAATTAATAGCATGTGGTGGTGTTGCAAGTTTACTCATAATAGAAGTTGAATCTAAAGCAGAACTGGATGGCAGTTCCTTACCTCCCCTCATCTTTGAGGGAAATATCTTAGTCTTAGCATCCTTCAGATTCTTCATAGTGATAAATTGGTAATAATCCCAAGTGACTCAACAAATATAGCTATGCTCCCCGACAACGGCGCCAGAAAAAGGTCTTGATAACCCACAAGTATAGGGGATCACAATAGTTTTCGAGGGTAAGTATTTAACCCAAATTTATAGATTCGACACAAGGGGAGCCAACGAATATTTGAAGGTATTAGCAGCTGAGTTGTCGATTCAACCACACTTGGAGATTAATTATCTGCAGCAAAGTGATTAGTAGCACAGTAGTATGATAGTTTTGATGATAGCAGCAGTAGTAATAGTAACAGTAATAGTGATACAAGTGATATTGTAGCAGTAACGATAGCAGTAGCAATAGTAGTAACTTAGCAAGAACAATATAAGATAAATTTGTAGGCATTGGATTAGTGACTTGTTGGATGATATTCATCATGTGATAGTTATAACCTAGGGCGATACGGCACTAGCTCCAGATCATCGATATAATGTAGGCATGTATTCCATAAATAGTCATACGTGCTTTATTAAAAGAACTTGCATGACATCTTTTGTCCTACCCTCCAGTGGCAGTGAGGTCCATATTGGAAACTAAGGGATATTAAGGCCTCCTTTTAATAGAGAACCGGAACAAAGCATTAACACATAGTGAATACATGAATTCCTCAAACTACGGTCATCACCGAGAGTGGGCCCGGTTGTTGTCACTCCGGGGTTGTCGGATCATAACCGTAGTAGGTGACTATAACTTGCAAGATCGGATCTAAAACATGGATATAATGATGAATTAATAAATGGTTCAGATCTGAGATCATGGCACCTGGGCCCAAAGTGACTAGCATTAAGCAGAGCAAAGTCATAGCAACATCAATCTAAGAACATAGTGGATACTAGGGATCAGGCCCTAACAAAACTAACTCGATTACATGATGAATCTCATCCAACTCCTCACCGACCAGCGAGCCTACGAAGGAATTACTCACTCCCGGTGGGGAGCATCATGGAGTTGGCGATGGAGATGGGTTGATGATGACGAAGAACAAAGATCCCCCTCTCCGGAGCCCCAAACGGACTCCAGATCTGCCCTCCAGAGGAAGAACAGGGCTTGGCGGCGGCTCCATCTCGTGGATCGTGATAATTCTTTCTCCCTAATTTTTTCTGGAAATATGTGATTTTATACTATCAGGGGGGTCGTCTATGGGGCCACCAGGTGGGTACAACCCACCTGGGCGAGCCAGGAGAGGGGGGCACGCCCTAGTGGATTGTGCCTACCCTGGTGCCCCTCTCCTGCAGGTCTTGGCTCCAGAAATTCTTATAATTGATATAAGAAATCCTCACAAAGTTTCGTTCCATTCCGAGAACTTTTATTTCTGCACAAAACCAACACCATATTAGTTCTACTGAAAACAGCGTCATTCCGGGGTTAGTTTCATTCAAATCAAGCAAATTAGAGTCCAAAACAAGAGGAAAAGCATGAGAAAAATTCGATACGTTGGAGACGTATCAACATCAGATGAAGATGTTGAACACTACATCGAAATCCAAGAGCAAGGGTGAGGAGGTGCACTTACTGATCCACGGCGACGTAGTTCCTCTTTAGCCCCACAAGCGCGAACTTCTTGGGCGCGGGCGGCGCTACGCTCTCAGGATCAGACGAGCGCGCGGCCGGCCACACGCTGGATGATGGCGGTGAAGCAGGAGCACTGCTCAAGGGAATTAGGACCGACTTGTCCCTTTTCGGGACCCCTCGCCTCTGCTTCTTCAGACGGGTCCCCCGGATCTGTGGTGACCCCGACAGAATGCGCAGACTCCCTGACTGGGTGCACACCAGCGTCATCGTCATCGGAGAAGTCGCGGAGGAGGTTGTGATATGTCCATTTTGCATCATGATTTTATGTCAATATTTATTGCATTATGGGCTGTTATTACACATTATATCTCAATACTTATGGCTATTCTCTCTTATTTTACAAGGTTTACCAAGAAGAGGGGGAATGCCGGCAGCTTGAATTCTGGTTGGAAAAGGAGCAAACATTGGAAACCCATTCTGCACAGCTCCAAAAGTCCTGAAACTCCACGAAACAACTTTTTGGAATTAATAAGAATTTATGAGCGAAAGAAATAGACCAGGGGGCCCACACCCTGTCCAAGAGACAGGGGGTGCCCCCCCCTATAGGGCGCGCCCCTATCTCCTGGGCCCCCTAGTGGGCCTCCGGCGTCCATCTTCTGCTATATTATCACTTTTACCCTGGAAACAATCATGGGCGAGCTTACGGGACAAAACTCCACCGCCATGAAGCGAAACCTTGGCGGAATCAATCTAGGACTCTGGCAGAGCTGTTCTGCCAGGGGTACTTCCCTCTGGGAGGGGGAAATCATCACCAACGTCATCACCAACGATCCTCTCATCGGGAGGGGGTCAATCTCCATCAACATCTTCACCAGCACCATCTCCTCTCAAAACCCTAGTTCATCTCTTGTATCCAATCTTGTATCAAAACCACAAATTGGTACCTGTGGGTTGCTAGTAGTGTTGATTACTCCTTGTAGTTGATGCTATTTGGTTTACTTGGTGGAAGACCATAGTTCAGATCCTTTTTGCATATTATTACTCCTTTGATTATGAACATGAATATGCTTTGTGAGTAGTTACGTTTGTTCCTGAGGACATGGGTGAAGTCTTGCTATTAGTAGTCATGTGAATTTGGTATTCGTTCGATATTTTGATGAGATGTGTGTTGTCTTTTCCTCTAGTGGTGCTATGTGAACGTCAACTACATGACACTTCACCATTAATTGGGCCTAGAGGAAGGCATGGGGAAGTAATAAGTAGATGATGGGTTGCTAGAGTGACCGTAGCTTAAACCCTAGTTTATGCGTTGCTTCGTTAGGGGCTGATATGGATCCATACGCTTAATGATGTGGTTAGGTTTACCTTAATACTTCTTTTTGTAGTTGCGGATGCTTGCTATAGGGTTTAATCATAAGTGGGATGCTTGTCCAAGTTAGGGCAGTACCCTAGTACCGGTCCACCCATATATCAAATTATCAAAGTACCGAACGCGAATCATATGAATGTGATGAAAACTAGCTTGACGATAATTCCCAATGTGTCCTAGGGAGCTCCTTTATTATTATTAGAAATTGTCCAGGCTTATCCTTTGCTACAAAAAGTATTGGGCCACCTTGCTGCACTTTATTTACATTATTTACTTGTTTCTCGTTACTATTTATCTTATCACAAACCTATCTATCACCTACAATTTCAGTGCTTGTAGAGAAAACATTACTGAAAACTGCTTATCATTTCCTTCTGCTCCTCGTTGGGTTCGACACTCTTACTTATATAAAGGACTACGATAGATCCCCTACACTTGTGGGTCATCAAGACTATTTTCTGGCACCGTTGACGGGGAGTGTAGCGCTTTTGGTGAGTGGAACTTGGTAAGGAAACATTTATATAGTGTGCTGAAATTTTCTGTTACTTGTCACTGTGGAAACTAATCCTTTGAGCGGCTTGTTTGGGGTATATTCACCCCAACCAGAAGAGCAAAGATTTTCTCCTCAACCTACTGAACTTTATGAAAATATTCACTTTGAGATTCCTTCGGGTATGATAGAGAAACTGCTAGCTAATCCATTTGCAGGAGACGAAACATTGCATCCCGATTTACACCTTATCTTTGTGGATGAAGTTTGTGGATTATTTAAGCTTGCAGGTATTCCCGATGATGTTGTCAAAAGGAAGGTCTTCCCTTTATCTTTGAAGGGAGATGCATTGACATGGTATAGGCTATGTGATGATATGACATCTTGGAATTATAAGCGATTGAAGTTGGAATTTCGCCAGAAGTTCTATCCTATGCATCTTGTTCATCGTGATCGTAATTACATATATAATTTCTGGCCTCGCGAAGGAGAAAGCATCGCTCAAGCTTGGGGGAGGCTTAAGTCATTGTTATATTTATGCCCCAATCATGAGCTCCCTCAAGAAATGATTATTCAGAATTTTTATGCTCGGCTTTCTCTTGATAATCGCAACCTGCTTGATACTTCCTGTGCTGGTTCTTATATGTTGAAGACTATTGATTTAAAATGGGACTTATTGGAAAGAATTAAACGCAACTCTGAAGATTGGGGTTCCGACGATGGTAAGGAGTCAGGTGTGACACCTAAGTTTGATTGTGTTAAATCTTTCATGGATACCGATGCTTTTCGTGGATTCAACGCTAAGTATGGACTTGACTCTGAGATAGTAGCTACTTTCTGTGAATCTTTTGCTACTCACGTTGATCTCCCTAAAGGGAAGTGGTTTAAATATAATCCTCCTATTGAAGTGAATGTAGTTGCACCTATTACAGTCGAAGAAAAGACTATTACCTATAGTGGCCCTATTGTTCCTACTGCTTATGTTGAAAAACCTCCTTTTCCTGTTAGGATAAAGGATCATGCTAAAGCTTACTGTTGTTCATAAGAGTAATACTAGGACTTATACACCTCCTGAGCAAATTAATGTTGAACCTAGCATTGCTATGGTTAAAGATCTCTTGGATGAGGACTTAGATGGGCATGTTATTTCTTTCTTGGGTGAGACTGCTAATATTGCTAGACCTTATACTAAGACACATAGACCTGTCGTAGGCATGCCTGTTATTTCTGTTAAAATAGGAGATCATTGTTATCATGGCTTATGTGATATGGGTGCTAGTGCTAGTGTGATAACTTATGATCTTTATAAAGAAATTATGCACGACATTGCACCCGCTGAATTAGAAGACATTGATGTTACTATTAAGCTTGCTAATAGGGATACCAAACCTATTGGGATTGTTAGAGATGTTGAAGTTTTGTGTGGGAAGGTTAAATATCCTGCTGATTTTCTTGTTCTTGGTTCCCCACAACATGATTTTTGTCCTATTATTTTTGGTAGACCCTTCTTGAATACTGCTAGTGCTAAGATTAATTGTGAAAAGAATATTGTCACCGTTGGCATAGATGGTATGTCTCATGAGTTTAATTTCGCTAAGTTTAGTAGACAACCTCGTGAAAGGGAACCACCTAGTAAGGATGAGATTATTGGTCTTGCTTCCATTGCTGTTTCTCCAACTGATCCGTTAGAACAATATTTGCTAGACCATGAAACGATATGTTTATGAAGGAAAGGGAAGAAATAGATGAAGTGTTCCTTAAACAGGAACCTATGCTGAAACATAACCTTCCCATTGAAATTCTTGGGGATCCCCCTCCACCCAAGGGTGATCCCATGTTTGAACTCAAACCATTACCTGATAATCTTAAGTATGCTTATCTTGATGAAAAATAAATATATCCTGTTATTATTAGTGCTAACCTTTCAGAGAAAGAAGAAGAAAGATTATTGAAAACTCTGAAGAAGCGCCGAGCTGCTACTGGATATACTCTGGATGATCTTAAGGGCATTAGTCCCACATTATGTCAGCACAAAATTTTAGTGGAGAAAGATGCCAAACCAGTTAGAGATCCTCAAAGACGATTAAATCCCAAGATGAAGGAAGTGGTAAGGAAGGAGATACTAAAGCTCCTTGAGGCACGTATTATTTATCCCGTTGCTGATAGTGAATGGGTAAGCCCTGTCCATTGTGTCCATAAAAAGGGAGGTATTACCATTGTTCCTAATGATAAAGATGAATTGATCCCGCAAAGAATTATTACAGGTTATAGGATGGTAATTGATTTCCGTAAGTTAAATAAAGCTACTAAGAAAGATCATTACCCTTTACCTTTTATTGATCAAATGCTAGAAAGGCTATCCAAACACACACATTTTTGCTTTCTAGATGGTTATTCTGGTTTCTCTCAGATACCTGTGTCAGCGAAAGATCAATCTAAAACTACTTTTACTTGCCCTTTTGGTACTTTTGCTTATAGACGTATGCCTTTTGGTTTATGTAATGCACCTGCTACCTTTCAAAGATGCATGATGGCTATATTCTCTGATTTTTGTGAAAAGATTTGTGAGGTATTCATGGATGACTTCTCCGTCTATGGATCCTCTTTTGATGATTGTTTGTGCAACCTTGATCGAGTTTTGCAGAGATGCGAAGACACTAGTCTCGTCCTGAATTGGGAAAAGTGTCACTTTATGGTTAATGAAGGCATTGTCTTGGGGCACAAGATCTCCGAGAGAGGTATTGAAGTTCATAAAGCTGAAGTTGATGCTATTGAAAAGATGCCACGTCCGAAGGACTTAAAAGGTATAAGAAGTTTCCTTGGTCACGTCGGTTTTTATAGGAGGTTCATTAAGGACTTTTCTAAAATCTCTAGGCCTCTGACTAATTTATTGCAAAAAGATATTCCTTTTGTCTTTGATGATGATTGTGTAGAAGCATTTGAAACACACAGGAAAGCTTTGATCACTGCACCTATTGTCCAGTCGCCTGATTGGAATTTACCTTTTGAAATTATGTGCGATGCTAGTGATTATGTTGTAGGTGATGTTTTAGGGCAAAGAGTCGATAAGAAATTTGAATGTTATCTAGTGTGCTAGTAAGACTCTTGATACCGCCCAGAGAAATTATGCTACTACTAAAAAAGAGTTTTTAGCAGTTGTGTTTGCATGTGATAAGTTAAACCTTAAATTGTTGATTCCAAAGTTACTATTCACATTGATCATGCTGCTATTAAATATCTTATGGAAAAGAAAGATGCTAAGCCTAGACTCATTAAATGGGTTCTCTTGATCCAAGAATTTGACTTGTATATTATTGATAGAAAGGGAGCTAAGAACCTCGTTGCAGACAACTTGTCTAGGTTAGAGAATGTTCTTGATGACCCACTTCCGATTAATGATAGCTTTCCTGATGAACAATTAGCGGTCATCAATGCTTCTCGTACTGCTCCTTGGTATGCTGATTATGCTAATTACATTGTTGCTAAATTTATACCGCCTAGTTTCACATACCAGCAAAAGAAAAAGTTCTTTTATGATTTAAGACATTACTTCTGGAATGATCCACACCTTTATAAAGAAGGAGTAGATGGTGTTATTAGACGTTGTGTGCCTGATCATGAACCGGAACAGATCCTACGCAAGTGTTACTCTGAATCCTATGGAGGGCACCACGCTGGATATCTTATGACTGATGGTGGTTCACATTTTATTCATGGTGCTTTCCGTAAGATGCTTGCTAAGTATGATGTCAATCATAGAATAGCATCTCCTTATCACCCGCGGTCTAATGGTCAAGTAGAGTTGAGCAATAGAGAGCTCAAATTAATTTTGCAAAAGACTGTGAATAGATCTAGAAAGAATTGGTCCAAAAAACTTGATGATGCATTATGGGCCTATAGAATTGCATACAAAAATCCTATGGGTATGTCTCCTTATAAGATGGTTTATGGAAAAGCATGTCATTTACCTCTTGAACTTGAACATAAGGCATATTGCGCTATTAAAGAGCTCAATTATGACTTCAAACTTGCCAGTGAGAAGAGGTTGTTTGATATTAGCTCACTCGATGAATTGAGAACCCAAGCCTATGAGAATGCCAAGCTTTTCAAAGAAAAAGTCAAACGCTGGCATGATAAGAGGATACAAAAGCGTGAGTTTAATGTAGGAGATTGTGTGTTATTATTCAACTCCCGTTTAAGATTTTTTGCAGGAAAACTTCTCTCAAAATGGGAAGGTCCCTACGTTATCGAGGAGGTCGATCATTCTGGTGCTATAAAAACCAACAACTTCGAAGGCACAAATCCAAGGGTGGTAAACGGTCAAAGAATTAAACATTATATTTCAGGTAATCCAAGGAGGTTGTTTGATATCAATGTTGAAACTAATATTATTGAAACCGTAACCCCCGAGGAATACATAAGGGACACTTTCCAGCACGTTCCAGACTTTGAAAAAGCATAGGTATGTGGTACGGTAAGTAAACCGACTCCAAAACAACTCTAAAGGCAATTTTTATCAGTTTTGGATTATTTAAGAATTTTAGGAAGGAAGAAGTAGTCCGAAAGGGACATGAGGCCCCCACGAGAGTGGAGGGCATGCCCACCCCTGTAGGGCACGCCCCCTGTCTCGTGGGTACCTCGTGTGCCTCCCGGACTCCATTTTCTTGCACGTTACATATTTTGGTCGGTAAAAATTCATTATATATACTCCCGAAGGTTTTGACCACCGTATCACGCAATATCCTATGTTTTCATTTCGAGCTGTTTCTGTTTCAGATCTAGAGCATCATGTCGTCTACAAGCGCTCCCAAGGACAAGTTTTTTGAGAGGGTTATCTACCCCTATCTCGCGGAGGTGCTGCATCATCCTCAGACCATTGAGATGTGTGAGGGGGTGCTGCACATCCGCGATGTGGAGGGACCAAGGCGTACCATGAGCGTGGAGACAAAGCTCGAAGCCATGGAACAAGAAGTTTTCAAGTGCCAAGGGATGGTGGAGTGTGGACTCAACGCCAACCAGATGATGATCACGGAGTTCACCAACAACCACAAGCTAGATGTTGAAGTCATTGGGGAGACCATCTTCAAGCTTCAAGAGAAAATCAAGCACCTCCAAGCCCAGATCTATGACCTACAAAACTAGAACTATGAGTATGAATATAGATTCAAGCGAATGAGTTTGGCTGCAGATTTAAGGATCCCAAGAATCAATCATCATTCTATGATGGAGAGCCTATGCCTTGGAAGACGGATGACAAGCCTACATCATCAACAACTCCTACTTCACCACCTCCGAGGACATAATCACATGGGTATGGGCACTCCCCTTGGCAACTGCCAAGCTTGGGGGAGCTGCCCCGGTATTGTATCACCATCACACTCCTATCTTTACCACTTTATTTAGTTTGATCCTTTTAGTAGTATCTTGATCAAGTAGTTTTGAGTTTTGCATTGTGATCCCTTTATGTAATCGAGTCCGTGAGTTATATATAATAAAGATTAGTGTTGAGTCAAGGGCTTTGCTATGTTGCTATGATCTTGAGAAAGTAGAAAGAATAAAAGAGTTCATATTGATCTTATGGATAGTGATGAATTCACACATAGAAAGTATGAGGCATAAAAAATGTTGAGAGTTGATAAATGTAGCCTTGGTCATCATTGCAATTAATAGGAAGTGATAAGGAAAGAGGGGTTCACATATAAATATATTATCTTGGACACCTTTTATAGTTATGAGCACTCATTAAGTATGACATGCTAAAAGAGTTGATGTTGGACAAGGAAGACAACGTAATGGTTTATGTTTTCCGACATCTCAGTTAAAGTATATTGTCATTGATCTTCTGAAAATGTTGAGCTTGCCTTTCCCCCTCATGCTAGCCAAATTCCTTGCACCAAGTAGAGATACTACTTGTGCTTCCAAATATCCTTAAACCCAGTTTTGCCATGAGAGTCCACCATACCTACCTATGGATGAGTAAGATCCTTCAAGTAAGTTGTCATCAGTGCAAGCAATAAAAAATGCTCTCTAAATATGCATGACTTATTAGTGCAGAGAAAATAAGCTTAGTACGAACTTGTTGTGGAAGTAATAAAAGCAACGGACTGCATAATAAAGGTCCACATACAAGGGGCAATATAAAGTGACGTTCTTTTGCATTAAGATTTTGTGCATCAACCCTAAACGTGCATGACAACCTCTGCTTCCCTCTGCGAAGGGCCTATCTTTTACCTTATGTTTTTACCTTATGCTTGAGTCAAGGTGATCCTCACCTTTCCCTTTTTTATTTTATCCTTTGGCAAGCTCCTCGTGTTTGAAAGATCATGATATATATCCAATTGGATGTAAGTTGGCATAGGCTATTATTGTTGACATCACCTAAAGGTGAATACGTTGGGAGGCAACACAATAAGCCCCTATCTTTCTCAGTGTATGGCTGAAATTCTATAAACACAAGTACTGCGTGAGTGTTAGCAATTATAGGAGACTACAAGATAGTTGAGTATGTGAACTTGCTGAAAAGCTCTATTATTGACTCTTTCTGATGTTACAATAAATTGCAATTGCTTCAGTGACTGAGATTATAGTTTGTTAGTTCCCAATGAAGTTTTTGAACCATACTTGACATTGTGAATTGCTTATTACTTGAGCATAGGAAATCATATGACAAAATCTATATATGTTACTATTATTAGAATGATCATGATGCCCTCATGTCCGTATTTTATTTTTATTGGCACCTCTATCTCTAAACATGTGGACATATTTTTTGATTTCGGCTTCCGCTTGAGGACAAGCGAGGACTAAGCTTGGGGGAGTTGATGCGTCCATTCTGCATCATGCTTTTATATCAATATTTATTGCATTATGGGCTGTTATTACACATAATATCTCAATACTTATGGCTATTCTGTCTTATTTTACAAGGTTTACCATGAAGAGGGGGAATGCTGGCAGCTGGAATTCTGGCTGGAAAAGGAGTAAACGTTGGAAACCTATTCTACACAGCTCCAAAAGTCCTGAAACTCCACGAAACAAGTTTTTGGAATTAATAAGAATTTTTTAGCAAAAGAAATAGGCTAGGGGGCCCACACCCTATCCAGGAGACAGGGGGCGCCCCCCCCCCCTATAGGGCGCGCCCTATCTCCTGGGCCCCCTGGTGGGCCTCCGGCATCCATCTTCTGCTATATCATCACTTTTACCCTGGAAAAAATCGTGGGCAAGCTTACGGGACGAAACTCCGCCGCCACGAGGCGGAACCTTGGCGGAATCAATCTAGCGCTCTGGCAGAGCTGTTCTGCCGGGGACACTTCCCTCCGGGAGGGGGAAATCATCACCAACATCATCACCAACGATCCTCTCATCGGGAGGGGGTCAATCTCCATCAACATCTTCACCAGCACCATCTCCTCTTAAAACCCTAGTTCATCTCTTGTATCCAATCTTGTATCAAAACCACAAATTGGTACTTGTGGGTTGCTAGTAGTGTTGATTACTCCTTGTAGTTGATGCTAATTGGTTTACTTGGTGGAAGATCATATGTTCAGATCCTTTTTGCATATTATTACTCCTCTGATTATGAACATGAATATGCTTTGTGAGTAGTTACGTTTGTTCCTGAGGACATGGGTGAAGTCTTGCTATTAGTAGTCATGTGAATTTGGTATTCGTTCGATATTTTGATGTGATGTATGTTGTCTTTTCCTCTAGTGGTGTTATGTGAATGTCGACTACATGACACTTCACCATTAATTGGGCCTAGAGGAAGGCATGGGGAAGTAATAAGTAGATGATGGGTTGCTAGAGTGACAGAAGCTTAAACCCTAGTTTATGTGTTGCTTTGTTAGGGGCTGATATGGATCCATACGCTTAATGTTGTGGTTAGGTTTACCTTAATACTTCTTTTTTAAGTTGTGGATGCTTGCAATAGGGGTTAATCATAAGTGGGATGCTTGTCCAAGTTAGGGAAGTACCCAAGTACCGGTCCACCCATATATCAAATTATCAAAGTACCGAACGCGAATCATATGAACGTGATGAAAACTAGCTTGACGATAATTCCCAATGTGTCCTCGAGAGCTCCTTTATTATTATTAGAAATTGTCCAGGCTTATCCTTTGCTACATAAAGGATTGGGCCACCTTGCTGCACTTTATTTACTTTATTTACTTGTTGCTCGTTACTATTTATCTTATCACAAAACTATCTATCACCTACAATTTCAGTGCTTGCAGAGAAAACCATACGGAAAACCGCTTATCATTTCCTTCTGCTCCTTGTTGGGTTCAACACTCTTACTTATTGAAAGGACTATGATAGATCCCCTACACTTGTGGGTCATCAGGATGCTCTACCGCGGGGGAGAGGTCTTCCCCTCCCCCTCTCAGGTGGCTCCGGAGGAGTGGTCGCCGGAGGACACATCCACCAGAGCGCCCGCTGGCAGGGAAGGCTCCAACGAAACGAGACCGCGCTCGTTGAATCCAGGCATGGCAGAGACTATCTCCTTCCCGTCATCTCGGTGGTACAGCAGGAGGTGGTCATCCAGGGGGCCACCCTGGTCCTTCCCAAACAAGGAGTGCATGACCTTGCTCAGCTCCTCGTAGGACAGGTTTCCGAGCGCAGCTGGAGCTTGTCTGTTGTGCCCCCAAGCTTCAACAAGGGGCAGGAGCGCGCCTGCAGCGGCGCGAGGCGCTGCGTCAGGAACTCCCTGACGATCGTGGCCCCCGTCAGCTTCTTCGTCTTCAAATCAGCCGCCATCTTCTTCAGCAACGGCTTCGCCAGGGGGTCAGTGAGCTTCTCATGAGACTACCCCTCCCCGGACGTCGGGAGCCCAGTTGGCAACTCCAGCAGGGCGTGCGAGCGCTTGGTGTCCATGAAGATCCACTCACTACAAAAAAAGACACATCCGTGACATTTTGGGCCGAACAAATATTTTTTCTGTCATACTTATGACACTTCTATGACGATAATTGTGACAAAACCCGGTATCATTATAGATGTGGTGGGCTCCTACTTCTATGTCAAAATATCATGACAGAAAATGGGCTTTTCGTCCTGGGCGGGCCGGAGACGTAGCTGCATGACATTCTTTGGGCCATCCATGACGGAAAAAATGGTGGTAGAAGCGAGGGCGAGGAAAATTTCGGGGAGTTCCCGGTTACGGTGGGTGGTCGGGGGCTGAGCGATGCACGTTTCTCTCCTACCGTACGCACATGGGTGCGAGGCACCCGAGCGAGGCGTCGCCTAACTGAACCCGAGCGATTGCACTGCAGGCTACGCGTTACTGAACCTAAGCGATCGAGTGATTCCTTCGCTACTGCTGCTAACTAAAGCCGATCAATGCTGCCTTTGGATGAATAGTGAGCATTGCTAGGGGGTTTGGATGAACAGTGAGCATTGCTGGGGGTTTGGATGAACAGTTCCCGGTGGGGGTGGATGAACAGGACCCCGATCGATCGAGTCGGTTGGGGCTGGATGAACAGGACCCCATGGACGGCTGGATGAACAGGATGACCCCGTGGAGGGCTGGTTGAACAGTAGTCGGTGGATGGCTGGATGAACAGTAGCCAGTGGAGGGCTGGATGAACAGTAGCCGGTGGAGGGCTGGATGAACAGTAGCCGGTGGAGGGCTGGATGAACAGTAGCCCGAGGAGGGGTGGTTGAACAGTAGCATGTGGAGAGGGTTGGTTGAACAGTAGCCGGTGGAGTAGCGCCCGGTGGAGGCTGGATGAACAGGAGACCGTGGATGAACAGTCGTAGGTGGAGGCTGGAGGAGGTCGACGGTGGATGAACAGTAGCCCGTGGAGGCTGGAGGAGGTCGACGGTGGAGATGAACAGTATCCTGTGGAGTCCCGTTTTGCGGAACGCCACACCCCTCCCAATGAACAGGACCCCTGTTTCGACCATAAGGCTCCAACACAAGTACGTTTCCTCCATTCTGCGGTAAGCCACACCCCACCCGATCCAGAGGAACCTATTTTGACCTTAGGAGGTCCAACAGAAGTCCATTTCCTCTGTTTTGCGATACGCCAGACCCCTCCCGATGAACAAGATCCCGTTTCAAACGTGGCCGGTCGAACACAAGGCCGTTTCCTTCGTTTTGCGGTACGCTAGGCCTCGTTTCCATCGGCTGTTCCGTCCAAGTCGGTTGGCTCCCACGCATTCCGTTGCCTCCCGATGAACACCAGCATTTCGTTGGCTCCCCATGAACACGACGATGAAGTTTCTCCATTCCGACCCAGCCATGTACATGAGCCCTGGCCGTACATATGCGCGAGTAGGCGTTCGAGACCCCGCCCCTATGGACGTACGTGGCCGTATTTACTTTCTTTCACCCTGACCGTTGTACGTACGTGTACATGCTACGTACGCGCCTCTACTACGACACGTTCACGTCTACATCGACCAGTATGTGCGTACACGTTCCCGACCTGAATGACAATGCTATGTACGCTTCGACCAGGTGGGACCTGACTGTCAGGCACTTCCTTCCGTGTGATTATGTAGCTGGTGGGTCCCAGCAGTCAGGGGGGTGAATCATTTTTTTGCCCGTAATATGGACGCACTTCATTCCATCTGAAGATGTAGCTGGTGGGTCCCAGCAGTCAGGGGGAAACGTTTTTTTCAGGAAATACGGTGCCCCGTCTGATGGGTCCCTGCTGTCAAGTGGAGGAATAATTATTTTGCGCGTAATAAGGAGGCACTTCCTTGCGGCTGCTGTGGACACAGTTGTCAGCCTCTCCATGTACAGTACTCTTCCGATGGAAGTCGGTTGTTGACCACATTGACCACACCGTCCCGAGAGCACCACGGCGGTGGACGACGGCGAGGCCTAGGAAGGGGACGACGCGTAGCCAGGGACGACACGGTCGTGGATGCCCATGCGGAGAGGAGTACAAGGGTTCATTGGTTTGGCTGTCATGTGAGGTTGTCATCACCGCAGAATAACTGGGGGTCTGGGTGAGTGGAGGGATGGCCTGGCCAGCGGTGGGAGTATTAGGGGGAGGTGAGGCCTCCACGGCAGCACAGTCGGACACGGGAGGCAGGAGCAGGCGGCACGACCGGCGTTACTTTGGGCGGCTAGAGCAAGAAGACCAGAGGTTGAAGAAGCACTATAGCCGTTGAATTACATCGTACGGTCACTGGAGCTAGAATCGTTCATATTGACTATGTTGAGAAATCCCTCCGTCCCCGTCAACTTAGTAGGCCCACAAGTCAACCACCCACTATGGTGGATCCCAGCTAGCAGGGGGTATACATTTTTTTTGTGTGTAATAAGGAGGCACTTCCTTGAGTGCAAAGATATAGCTGGTGGATCCGACCTGTCAGTGAGGGGAACGTTTTTTCGTGAAATACAGAGGCCCTTCCGGTGGGCCCTTGCTGTCTGGTGGAGGAATCATTATTTTGTGTGTAATAAGGAGGCATTTCCTTGCGTGCGGACGTGGACCCAGTTGTCTGCCTCTCCACGTATAGTCCACTTCCGATGGATGTCGTTCATTGACCACGTTGACCAGGCCGTACGATGGGACGAGTCTTCAATCATCGATGACCAAGGCAACAGTGCCCCGCCCATGCCTCTGGTCAGCCGGAGCGTGCCAACAGTGCCCCTCACCTACCCGCTGACTAGGGCTGGCGTGGCTACAGTGCCCCCACCCTCACCGCTGACGACAGCAAGCGGCGACCTGACGGAGAGCCACTATACACGACTCGACTCGGCCACACCTTGACTATCGACAAGACTGCGCACAGTCCACCTAGGCATGCGGGGCCCGCACTTAGGGGAACCCGGTGAACCGCAGGCCCTCAGTGGGTCCCAGCATGGGTCCCCGGACGTCGACAACCCCGACCCACCGACTTGTAACATTACCATTGTACCCCTGGGGGGTTGGTCTATGAAACCCCCTAGGAGCCCTCATGTGTAGGAGGGGGGAAAGAAGGGGAAAAAAGCCAGTAAGCGCAGAACTAGCCATCGAGACAGCAACACCAAAGAGAAGGAGCAGCCTAAGCCTTGGCCAGCATCCTTCCTCCCCCATACAGCTCCAGGAGCAAGATTGTACTATCAAACATCAAACTACACTCGGCAGGACTAGGGGTGTTATCGCTCAAGAGAGCCCCGAACCTGGGTATGTTCGGTGTGCCGCGCCCGCTTATACCAACCTCGCCTCTAGAGCCCACCAGCACCCTCGAGCCTCCTTCTCTCTTTAGCCATCCCTTGGCATCTGCCGTGTGCCCACCACGAGAGTTGGCGCCCACCGTGGGGCAGCTCGAGGAGCTGGCCAGGAGCATGCTTCAGACGGGGCCCTTCTCCTACTCCGACGAGTCCGTCACGCTGGCAGACGACATCGTCGGCACGCTCGTCGCCTCCTTTGCCACGCTACGCATCTCTGATGCATTCACGGCCGACGAGTACCCCAGCGAGGTGCTCAGCTACTCCGACTCCCCCCCTCTCCCTCGGTGGCGGCATTTCCGCCGGGGCGATGGACGTCTATGTGGAGGTCTTCGTCAGCGGCGATGGCGCCTCCTCCTTGTCGAGCAAGACAAGGAAGGCTACCGAAGCCAGGGCCACAGCAGAACGGACCGAGCCATCCGATCCGTTGCGCGCCATGATGCAAAGCCTCCGCATCCCCATCAGCACCGATGTAGACGCCACCAACATCGCTAAGGCCCGAACCCAGCTTGAGGAAAGGCGCCAGCAGATGCTGGACTTGTCCGAGATGCTCGCCGCCACCCAGCGTCGCATGAATGCCGCTCAGCTGGAGTGCAATGCCGCCTACGGATTCACGCCCGCCATGGCCGAGCCAAGCCGGGTCGCTGATGTGCGTGCCCGGGGAGGAGCGATCGGTCGGGCACTTGGCACCATCCCGACCGTCTATGAGACCCCAGCAAAGAACATGTGGGCTGCCCAGGCAGCCACAGTCGGCCTGGACCAGCTCACTGGTGAGGACCTGAAGGAGCGCATCGGGAGGATGCGCGAACTCCTCAACGCGGCCAACGCCCAGCAGAACCGCCTCAACCAGCTTGCAAAGCCGGCGGGATCCGGCTCCGCCCGCCTTGGTGGATCCGGTGAACTTCTGCACACAGCTTCCTCGCCACCCAGCGAGGCGCACTCCGGCCGAGCCCAGACTCGGCGCGACTCGGCCGCCACAGCCGCCGGCGGATTGGGCGAGGGGGCCGTACCAGAGATCCAGCGCGGACCCGGCCAGCATGGCCGGCATCTGGCTCCAACCGGCCCGGCCCACCGTGGCCTGGCCGCCCGTGCGCCATCGACGATGCCGACGCTCGCCACCGCCTTAATCAGCTCGCTCGCTCCCTGGAGGTGGAGGAGAGCGGCGCTATCGGGCCGACATGCTTCGGCCCAGGCATCCGGGAAGAGCCCTTTCCCAAAGGGTTCATGCTCCCCTGCGACACCCCCAAGTACAACGGGACCGTAAAGCCAGAAGACTGGCTCACCGACTACACCACGGCCATTGGCATCACCGTGCCAATCGTCGTCTCGCCATGCGCTACGCACCGCTCATGCTCCAGGGGTCGGCCCACATGTGGTTGAACAGTCTGCCGACGGGCTGCATCAACATGTGGATCGATTTCGAGCAAGCCTTCATCTGCAACTTCACGGGGACCTACAAGCGACCTGGCCGCCCTAGCCAACTCGCCATGTGCGTGCAAGGGCCTACGGAGACCGGTCGCGAGTACCTCGCACGCTGGACCGAGCTCCGGAACAGCTGCGAGGGCGTCCATGAAGTCCAGGCGATCCAGTACTTTGTCAGTGGGTGCCGAACGACACCCTCCTCAAGCACAAGCTCTTACGCTCCGAGCCGGCGACCATGGCGGGGCTCATGGTGACGGCGGACAAATACGCCAACGCCGACTCCGCCATGAAGATCCAGGTGGCGCTGGATGACACCGGCAAGGCAAAGTCGGTTCCCCCTCCGAAGCCGACCGGCGAAAGCAGCCGGCAGCACCATCAGCAGAACAACAAGCGCAAGGCCGACCAGCCGGTGCAGCGCCACGAAAACCGACTCGTTGCAGCCACCGAGCCCGCGGCGAACCCGGCGGCAAAGCGCCGGCAGACCAGCAAGACGGCGTGGCAACCCGCCATGAGTTTCGAAGAGATGCTCGACGCCCTTGCAAGCACCACAGCAGCGTGAGACCCTCCACGCACACGCTTCGATAGTGCGCCATCACCAAGCGCATCATGAGGGGTAACGTCCCGCCTCCTCCGGCTCCGGCTCCAGGCGCGGGGCAGCCGCCTCCGCCTCCACCGCCGCCTCCAGCCGGCAGCGCGATGCGTGACGACGCCTACCCGGATCGGAACACGGCCTACGTCATCTTCACCAGCCTCGGCGGTGATAAGCGTAGCGAGCGCCTCCTTCGGCAGGAGGTGAACACCGTCGTCCCGGCCAAGCCGGAGTTCATGCACTGGTTGTCGTGGTTCTAAGCCTGACAGTAGAGTGGGGGTAGGTATGGAGAGGCAAGGTCCTAGCTATGGAGAGGTTGTAAACACAAGGGATGTACGAGTTCAGGCCCTTCTCGGAAGAAGTAATAGCCCTACGTCTCGGAGCCCGGAGGCGGTCGAGTGGATTATGAGTATATGAGTTACAAGGTGCCGAACCCCTCTACCTGTGGAGGAGGGTGGCTTATATAGAGTGCGCCAGGACCCCAGTCAGCCCACGTAGGAGAGGGTTTAAGGTGAGTTAAGTCCGGGGCGTTACTGGTAACGCCCCACATAAAGTGTCTTTACTATCATAAAGTCTACTTAATTACAGGCCGTTGCAGTGCAGAGTGCCTCTTGACCTTCTGGTGGTCGAGTGAGTCTTCATGGTCGAGTCCTTCAAGTCAATCGAGTGAGTCCCTCGTTGGTCGACTGGAAGGCGACCTCTTCTAAGGGTGTCCTTGGGCAAGGTACTTAGATCAGGTCCATGACCCTACCCTAGGTACATGACCCCATCATTAGCCCCCGAATGGATTGAGGCTTCGAGTGAGGAAGGAGTTGATGTTGCTTCCGATTAACCTTTGCGCACTGGTTGTGCGTTGTTCTGGACCAAAGAATCTCTTCGTCGATAGGGAGCAACTTGTCTTCAGTCGACTCGATCCATTCTCTACTTTCGTCGAGTGATCTTTCGGGCTTCGACGATCTCCGAGCGACGGATCGCGGGAAATCCCGCGTCTGACAGACCGATCTGCCGTTCGCGGATTCCGCGGGACGCGAAATTTGGGGACGCGCGCGAAGCGGAGCGGACCGCGGCGTTTGGATGGGACGGGACATAGATGCCTCGATCTCCGTGCCGCTTTCTTCGCCACGTATCCCGTCTTCATAACTGTTCCTGGATATGATTAGATCGACCGGGCCCACCTGTCATCCACTGGGAAGGGACCTTATAAATGCGCCCGGTGAGGATTTTTTGTACTGTGCCTCAGCATTCTCTCTCTCTCTCTGCTCCCTTCGTCCCCGTCCAGCGCGCTCGCTCTCGCCCCCGCACAACTTCCCCTCGCGCGTCTCGCCGGCAACCATGGACAAGGAGAAGACGGCGGCACTGGAATGCGCGAAGAAGGCGTCGGCGTCGGAGAAGGCGAAGGGGAGATCTACCAGCCGCGGCGGGTCTTCGTCCAGATCCCGCCTGCCGAAGGGCTGGGTCCAAGGAGACTGGATCCAGTCGACCATCACAGAGAAAGATCTCCTCGACATGGCCAACGAGGGCTTGATCCCTCATGGAGCTACGAGGCTTCCGGGGAAGGAGTGGCAGCCCCAGCCAGAAGAGGGTGAGTGCGTGCTCTTGGCCACCCATGTTGATCGTGGATTTTCTTTGCCGCCGAGTATTTTCTTCCGCGGCTTCTTGAACTTCTTTGGAGCGCAGCTCCACCACTTTACCCCAAATTCTATCGCCTATCTTGCCGCGTTCGTGTCCATGTGTGAGGGTTTCCTGGGTTGTCGACCGCACTGGGGCTTGTTCAAGCATATATTCACGTGTCGCTCTCAGACTGTGAAGAAGGCGAGCCCAGGCGATGAAAGAACCCGAGTCGTCCAAATGTGTGGGGGTCTGGGGATCCAGGTGAGGAATAAGAGCACCTTCCCGCCCATGACCTTTCCCGAGTCAGTCAGAGGCTGGCAGTCGACCTGGTTCTACTGCCAGGACCAGTCGACGCCGGGGCAGTCGAGTGGACTCCCTCAGTTTACCATGGACCGAGTGAACAAGCCCTCCTCTCTGAAGTTGATTCCGGAGGAGAAAGCTGACGTGAAGATGTTGATGGAGCGCGTGGTGCAGTTGGTTCGGGAGGGAGTGACGGGCATGGATCTCCTGGAGGTCTTCCTTAGGCGTCCTATCCAGCCCCTTCAGTTCCAGAGCCACTGCATGTGGTTGTACTGTGGGACTGAAGACGAGACTCGAGTCCATCCAGAAGCAGTCGACGATGTCACTCTGGAAAGATGGATGGCCGCCGTTACCGGAAACAAGGACAACCCACGCGGAGCCAGAAGGATTCCTCCACTCGACCACAACAGCGATCCAAACAAGGTATGCCTGCTCTGCTCTCCACTGTGTTCTTGTCACATTCGTTTCTGTTTATCCTGCCGACTGGTCGATTGATCCTTGTCTTGATATCTACTAGGCCTTCACCGAGCTATACTCGATGCCCAATGGGGCACAAGCTCCGACTGAGGAGGGTGAGGCGAGTAGGGGCGAGAGCCAGGAGGAGGAGGAATGGGACTCGGACGTTGCTGAGGATGATGATGACGATGATGATGATGACGGTGATGAAGATGACGTTGAAGACGAGGAAGAAGAGGAGGAGGAGGTCGTACCACCGCGCTCAGAAAGGCGGTCGAAGCTTGTCCACGACCCTTCGCTGAACGTGGCAAGGGGGTTGCGACCGTTGCTCAGTCGACCAAGCGCCCTCGGACCACCTCTCCGGTGCCGACTGAAAAGGCGCCGAAGCAGCCCAGGGCGGCCCCATCGAAGCCGATCAAGCTCCTGCCGAAGATGAAGGTGTCCATCCCCACCATATTAGGGTAATCGTGCTTCTTAAGTCTTCTTATTTTGTGTGAACTTTGTCTCTGGTTGACGCTGAAGTTAGTCGACTGATTTTTTGGAGTTGCAGTGTTGCTACTTCTAAGACCTCAGCCCGGGCTGATGACCATGAGATGGAGGACGCAGCAACTTCAAAACCAGGTACTATATTCTTAACGCCGGTTTTAGTCGACTGACTCGCGATCTCTGATCCTGATTCTTCTCCGTAGCTCCACCCAATGCTGTTATCAATCTCCCTGATGATGATGAGGATGAGGAACCGCTGAAGCGCAGAAGGAGTAGGAAAGCGTCCGCCAGCAAGGTGCCCCAGGATGTGACGGCGCCTGAGATTCTGATTGCGGAGGAAGAGAACACCACTCGACACACGGTGTCCTTCGCAGATCCACTGACAAGTGCTCAGCAGCCCTCCCTCTTCACGACGCACCACGTCCCAGAGGACCAAGCTGGCGCGACGAAGGAGGCGATACGCCAGACAGGAATCATGATGGAGCAGTTGAAGACCATCCGGGATGCGAGCTAGGCAGCTTATGACGCCAGTTCTGCCCTCCAAAGCAATGTTCAGGTCAGTCGACCACCGTTTGTTCTGTTGGATATGCTACCAAAAACTTTTCCTTTCCAGAATTTATAGTAGTCACCCACTGGGTGTGTCGATTAAACTCTGTGTTAGCGGGGGCACGCTGAGTGCACCCGCTGGGTGTAGTCCCCAAGGCTAAGGTCGACTGCTGGCAGTCGGCCTTAGGCTTTATGATGTCAATCTTTCTGTCAGTCGACTATGTCGACTGGATTTCACAAACCGGTGGGGGCACGCTGAGTGCACCCACTGGGTGTAGTCCCCGAGACTGTGGTCGACTGCTTGCAGTTGATTACAGTCTTAAAGAATACATCTCTCTTTTTTTTGAGGTCGACTGGTCGACTTTATCTTCAACAGGATTAGTGGGGGCACGCTGAGTGCACCCACTGGGTGTAGTCCCCGAGACTACGGTCGAATGTTTGTATTCGGCTGTAGTCTTAGAAACGTGTGATTTTTCCTTTTTCACTCGGAAGTGAATTATATTTGACATTTAGTCGATTGGTTCTTCGCAGAACTCCTGTGATCTTGTGGCTCGCTACTCTGAGCTGGAAAACAAGCACACTCAACTCGAGCTGAGCTTGAAGCTGGTTCAGGAGAAGCTGACGAAGGCAAAGGAGGAGACCGAAGGTATGTTTGGTGAGACCCTGACGACTGCTTTTCCCCTTGCTTGTTTCAAAATCTGATCTTGCTGTAACTTGCAGGTAAGGTAAGGGAGGCCCAACAGAAGAAAGACCTCGAACTAGCTGAGAAGATCAAGCTTGCTGACGAGAAGTTAGCTTCAGTCACCAAGCTTGAACAAGACAATACCAATCTGAAAGCTGCTCTTGGGATCGCCAACAAGGAGGTCAGTCGACTGAAAACTGATAAAGCTGTCCTGACCGACCAAGTCAGTAAGTTGACTGGGAAGAAAAATGATCTGGAGGCCTTCCTGAGTGGTCTTGCCAAGAAGCTGTTTCTTATGCTTGAAGGTAAACCTCTATGCTCGGCAAACATTTCCAATCGTGGTTTTTCCATTCGACCATCCCCTTGACTCAGTGATCATCCTTGCAGAATTTTGCCAAAACTTTGAAGAAGAAACTAGCCGGCTAGAGCCAAACCTCGACCCCATCAATTCTCCGGTGAATGACGAAGTTGCCATGGATGTTTTCCGACTGGAGTCTCGTGTTGCAGCTGTCGTGGACTATCTCGCAAGGCTGAAGGCCGCCACATCTCGCATCGACTCGATGCTCTGGCCTGGGGAGACACTTCAGAATGACCTTGAGTCGCTGATGGCCCGCTTGAACACGATCCCTGGTCGAGTGCAGGAATGGAAGAAGTCCTCGGCTCGGTGTGGTGCAGATGTTGCTCTGTAAAGATGCGCGAGAAGAGAAGCTGGCGGCCCTTCGGGTGGCCAACACCAAGAAACACGACTTCAGGTCCTTTATGGAAACTTTCCTTGCGGCTGCCACTCGGATCACCGACGGAATTGACCTTGATGAGTTTGTTGCACCTTCCAGCCCTCCACAGGAGGGGTAAAAAACTTCTTCTAGCTCGATGCTTTAAATTTGCCTCGGTATGCCGAGTGGAATTGTAACCGATAAACCTTAACAGGCTTAATCGCCTGAGCACTTTCGGTTCCTTTAGATGTCGATTCAAACTTGAATTTGGTGCTTGAATACGATTGCTTTTGGCTCGAAATGTCTTTTGCAGGTTCAAAGCAAGGCGCCTTTACTGCAATCGACTTATTCTTTAGTCCACTTAGGCGAGCACTGGGCTGCGGCTAAGCCTCCGAGTGGAAGTCCGGCTTACCACTCGGTATGATTTCTATAACTTAGGCGAGCACTGGGCTGCAGCTAAGCCTCCGAGTGAGGGGTTTACTCTTCACTCGGTAGGGTTTTTATATCTTAGGCTAGCACTGGGCTGCAGCTAAGCCTCCGAGTGAGAGGTTTGCTCTTCACTCGGTAGGATTTTTATAACTTAGGCGAGTGCTTGGACTGCAGCTAAGCCTCCGAGTGAGAGGTTTGCTCTTCACTCGGTAGGATTTTGATAACTTAGGCGAGTACTTGGACTGCAGCTAAGCCTCCGAGTGAAAGGTTTGCTCTCCACTCGGTAGGATTTTGATAACTTAGGCAAGTACTTGGACTGCAGCTAAGCCTCCGAGTGGAAGTCCGGCTTACCACTCGGTAGGATTTTTATATCTTAGGCGAGTGCTTGGACTGCAGCTAAGCCCCCGAGTGAGAGGTTTGCTCTTCACTCGGTAGGATTTTTACAAACTTAGGCGAGTCCTTGGACTGCAGCTAAGCCCCCGAGTGAGAAGTTTGCTCTTCACTCGGTAGGATTTTTACAAACTTAGGCGAGTCCTTGGACTGCAGCTAAGCCCCCGAGTGAGAGGCTTGCTCTTCACTCGGTAGGATTTTTATAACTTAGGTGAGTGCTTGGACTGCAGCTAAGCCCCTGAGTGAGAGGCTTGCTCTTCACTCGGTAGGATTTTTTACAACTTAGGCGAGCACAGGGCTGCAGCTAAGCCCCCGAGTGGAAGTCTGGCTTACCACTCGGTAGGATTTTGATAACTTAGGCGAAACGGATTCGCAGCTAAGCCTCCGAGTGGGAGTCTGGCTCACCACTCGGTAGGATTTTTACAAACTTAGGCGAAACGGATTCGCGGCTAAGTCACCCACTGAGGGGGAATTTTATTGGACAAAAATAAAAAGTGACAAAAATTATGGAGGAACTATGACACTGTTATTTTGAGGTCCATGAACTACAGAAGTACTTTATTGCAACTCATCCGAGTGATAAAACTTAAGTATAAAATGGGCAGAGTAGTTCCGTGTTCCAAGCTCGGGGCTCGTCGATATTATGCTCGAAGTTGTAAAGATGGTACGCCCCGTTGTGGAGAACCTTGGTGACGATGAAGGGACCTTCCCAAGAAGGAGCAAGCTTGTGTGGTTTGTGCTGATCCACTCGGAGAACTAAATCTCCTTCCTGGAAGGCTCGACCTCTCACATTTCTGGCGTGGAAACGACGCAAATCTTGTTGGTAGATGGTCGACCGGATCAGAGCCATCTCCCTTTCTTCCTCTAAAAGGTCGACTGCGTCCTGCCGCGCTTGTTTAGCCTCTGCTTCGTTGTAGATTTCAACTCGAGGAGCATTGTGGAGAAGATCACTCGGCAAGACTGCTTCAGCTCCGTAGACCAAGAAGAATGGAGTTCTTCCGGTCGACCGATTAGGTGTGGTCCGCAGCCCCCAAAGCACTGAGGGAAGTTCGTCGACCCAAGCTCCAGCTGCGTGCTTGAGATCACGCATCAGTCGGGGTTTCAATCCCTTGAGAATCAGGCCATTAGCTCGCTCTGCTTGTCCATTCGACTGCGGATGGGCGACTGAAGCTAGTCGACCCGTGTGCCTTGGGAGTTACAGAAATCTCTGAATTCCTCCGAGTCAAAGTTCGACCCATTATCCGTAATGATGCTGTGCAGGACTCCATATCTGAATATTAGTTCCCTGATGAAGCTAACAGCAGTACCGGTGTCAAGGTTCTTGATTGGTTTAGCCTCGATCCACTTGGTGAACTTGTCGACTGCCACCAGTACATGCGTGAAGCCGCTTCGTCCTGTTCTCAAAGGACCGACCATGTCCAACCCCCATACTGCGAAAGGCCAGACGAGTGGGATGATCTTTAGAGCCGATGCAGGCTTGTGCGACATATTCGAGTAGAACTGACATCCCTCGCACTTATCCACTATCTCCTTTGCCATCTCATTCGCCTTTGGCCAGTAAAATCCGGCTCGGTATGCTTTGGCCACGATGGTCCGAGAGGACGCATGATGACCACAGGTTCCCGAGTGGATATCATTGAGGATGAGTCGACCTTCTTCTGGTGTTATGCACTTCTGACCAACTCCAGTCGCGCTTTCTCTGTATAGTTGTCCTTTGATTACGGTAAAGGCCTTAGATCGACGGACGATCTGTCGAGCCTCTTCCTCATCCTCCGGAAGCTCTTTTCTCAGGATATACGCGACATATGGAACTGTCCAGTCGGGAATGACCACCAAGACCTGCATGATCAAGTCGACCACCGCTGGGACTTCAACCTCAGTCGGATCTGTGGCACTCTTGGGCTGTGGAGTTTCTTCGGTGAAAGGATCTTCTTTGACTGACGGAGTGTGTATATGCTCCAAGAACACACCACTCGGAATGGCTTCTCTCTTGGAACCTATCTTTGCTAGATCATCAGCTGCTTGATTTTTCAGTCGGGGTATATGATGGAGCTCCAACCCCTCGAACTTCTTTTCCAGCTTCCTCACTACACTGCAGTATCCAGTCACGGCTGGGCTTCTCACGTCCCACTCCTTCATCACCTGGTTGACCACTAAATCCGAGTCGCCATAGACCATCAGGCGACGGACGCCGAGTGAAATGGCCATGCGCAACCCATATAAGAGGGCCTCATATTCTACCTCATTGTTGGAGGAATCAAAGTGAATCTGGAGCACATATCTAAGCTTATCTCCTCTGGGGGAAACCAGGACAACCCCAGCACCGGAACCATTCAACATCTTAGAGCCATCAAAGAACATGGTCCAATGCTCCGAGTGAACTTCAGTCGGCTGCTGCTGTTCGATCCACTCGGCGAGGAAATCTGCTATTGCCTGGGACTTAATGGCTTTCTTTGCCTCAAACTTGATATCAAGGGGAAGAAGTTCAATCGCCCATTTGGCCACTCGACCAGTTGCATCTCTGTTGTGCAAAATCTCTGATAGTGGAGCGTCGCTGACGACTGTGATGGAATGATCAGAGAAATAATGAGCAACCTTCTTTGTGGTCATGTATATTCCGTACACAAGCTTCTGATAATGAGGATATCTCTGCTTGGATGGAGTCAAGACTTCAGACAAATAATACACTGGGTGCTGAACTTTGAGAGCTTTTCCTTCTTCTTCCCGCTCGACCGTAAGCACAGTACTGACGACTTGTCCTGTGGCTGCGATATAGAGCAACAGAGGCTCTTTGCTGATTGGAGCAGCAAGCACCGGCTGGGTGGAGAGCAGAGATTTTAGCTCGGCAAACGCCGCATCAGCTTCTGGAGTCCACTCGAACTTGTCTGCCTTCTTCATCAGTCGGTAAAGAGGCAATGCCTTTTCACCGAGTCGTGAGATGAATCGACTTAATGCGGCCAAGCATCCAGTAAGCTTCTGGACATCGTGCACTCGCACAGGGCGTTTCATTCGGAGAATAGTGCCAATCTTCTCTGGATTAGCGTCGATTCCCCGTTCGGAAACGAGAAAACCGAGTAACTTGCCACCAGGAACTCCAAATGTGCACTTTGATGGATTGAGCTTGATATCATACCTTCTGAGGTTGGCAAATGTTTGTGCGAGATCAGCGAGCAGGTCGGAACCTTTTCGTGACTTGACAACGATATCATCCATATATGCTTCCACATTCCGACTGATTTGAGTGAGTAGACACTTCTGAATCATTCGCATAAATGTGGCTCCGGCATTCTTGAGGCCGAATGGCATGGTGATATAGCAGAAGCACCCGAATGGAGTGATGAAAGCTGTTTTTACCTCGTCGGGTCCGTACAGACGGATCTGGTGGTACCCGGAGTAGGCATCTAGAAAAGACAGTCTCTCGCATCCCGCGGTCGAGTCAACAATTTGATCTATGCGAGGGAGAGGAAAATGATCTTTTAGGCAGGCCCGGTTGATGTGCTTGAAATCAATGCACACTCGGAGCGACTTGTCCTTCTTAGGAACCATGACGACATTAGCGAGCCACTCGGAGTGGTATATCTCTCGGATAAATCCTGCCGCCAACAGTCGAGCCACTTCCTCACCAATGGCTTTTCTCTTCTGGACGGCGGACCGCCGAAGATGCTCTTTGACTGGTTTTGCAGATGAGTCGACTCTTAGGCGATGCTCAGCCAGTCCCCTGGGAACACCTGGCATGTCAGCGGGCTTCCATGCAAAAATGTCCCAGTTCTCACGGAGGAACTCGATGAGCGCTTCTTCCTATTTTGGGTCGAGTGTTGTGGAGATGCGGGTCGGAGCTGCATCGGGGTCGGTCGGGTGAATGTGAACAGGCTTCGTCTCTCCGGACGACTGAAATGCAGACTCTGTGGCGGGTTTCTTGGATCGCAGCAAGTCACTCGGATCTGCGTTTTGCTTGTATTCCTCGAACTCGACCGCTGTCACCTGGGAATCGGCAATCTTTGAGCCCTTCTGAAAGCACTCTTCTGCCTTTTTCCGATCACCGGTGACAGTGATCACTCCTTTGGGGCCGGGCATCTTCAATTTGAGGTACACGTAACATGGTCGAGCCATGAACCGTGCATAAGCTGGTCTCCCCAAAATGGCATGATATGCACTCTGAAAATCCACGACCTCAAACGTCAACTTTTCTTTGCGAAAATGTTTCGAATCACCAAACAACACGTCCAAAGCTATTTGGCCGAGTGACTCGGCTTTCTTCCCTGGTATAACTCCATGAAAGCTCATGTTACTAGTGCTCAGTCGGGACATCGGAATGCCCATTCCTTTCAGTGTGTCTGCATACAACAAATTCAGCCCGCTTCCACCGTCCATCAGCACTTTTGTCAGTCGAGTGCCTTCGACAACTGGATCGACCACCAAAGCTTGCCTCCCAGGGGTGGCAATATGAGTCGGGTGATCAGATTGGTCGAATGTGATGGGTATTTGGGACCATTTCAGATAATTTGCTTTTGCTGGGGCAACCATGTTCACCTCTCGGTTAATGACTTTCAGTCGACTCCTGCTTTCCACATCTGCAAAGATCATCAGAGTGGAGTTGATATGCGGATATCCTTCCTCACTGTCCTCCTTGTCTTCGGCCTTGTCCGACTCTTTCTCCTTGTCCTTAGACTGTTTTCCCTGAAACTGCTGGATCAGGAGTCGACATTGGCGAGTGGTGTGCTTCGGGTAGATGATATTCCCCTCTTCGTCTTTCTTCGTGTGGATGTGACATGGCATATCCATTACGTCGTTCCCTTCTTTATCCTTTACCTTCTTAGGGTTCCAGGATCCTTTTGGTTTCCCCTTAAACTTTCCCTGAGTCACGGCTAGAGCCTCTCCAGGAGCTGCCGGTTCAGCCTTCCGCTTCTATTTCCGACTGGTGTTTCCTTTTTCTGACTGACTCGGCTTGTGCTTGCCGCTTCGGAATCGGTCTTCTTCTTCGCCGTTGGCGTACTTGGTAGCAATCTCCATCATCCAACTCAAGGTCATGTCACCGGTTCGACCAAACTTCAAACTCAGTTCTCTGTTCTTGACGCCATCTTTGAAGGCGCAGACTGCCTGATGATCAGACACATTCTCCACAGTGTGGTGCAAAGTGATCCATCTCTGAATATACTCTCTGAGAGTCTCATTGGTCTTCTGCACGCAGACTTGCAACTCTGTCAGTCCAGCTGGTCGCTTGCAAGTTCCTTCAAACATTCTGACGAACACTCGGGACAGATCTTCCCAAGTGTAAATGCTGCTAGGAGGTAATTGAGTCAACCATGCCCTGGCAGAACCTTCCAGCATGAGGGGAAAATGCTTCATGGCCACCTCATCGTTCCCACCACCAATCTGAACTGCCACTCAGTAGTCCTCAAGCCAAGTTTCAGGCTTAGACTCACCAGTGAACTTGCTGACTCCTGTTGCCAACTTGAAATTGGGAGGGATAACTGCGGCTCTGATAGCTCTGCTGAAACATTCAGGACCAGAAACATGCACTCGACTGCTTGTGGGTGCATCTCTGTCGAGTCCGCCTCGATGGGCTCTGTTCCGGTCGACCAAACCTTGCACGATAATGGATCGCGCGTCGAAGCCTGGTTCTCTGGGGTCGACTGGAACCCTTCGCCCTGTACTGAACTGACGCCTGTCATCTTGTTGCCGAGGAGCGTAAGACCCACCCCTCGGAGGGGAATTGGGCCCTCGACGCCTATCATCTCGGTCGAGTCGGTCACCATATTGGCCTCGCCGATTCTCGTGCCCCTCACGCCGCGGAGGCGATCTGGGGCTGTGAGCCGACTGAACCGTATCCGCAGCGACGGATCGACTGTGAATTCGGTTGCGTGACTACAACACAGCTGAATTCTGGTCTCCTGCTGCCCGGAGCAGATCCCTGATCTGCATCAAGCCTCTGCCAGCTTCCGACTGAGAAGGCTGGATGGACTCTGCTATACGGGTCGCAGCTGCTAAATTCTGGATTGGGGTTCGATATACCTGAGTCGGCGGGAAGAGTTGACGTCGACTGGTGTCGGGAACTCGTTGCCACGCGCGCTCGTCGAGTGCTCGCTGAAGATTCTCCAGTCGAGTGCGTTCGGCCAAATTGGCCAGATGTGCCTCCTCCAAGGCACGAGCCTCGGGGGTTTCTCCTGCGATGGGAGTACGCAGGGCATCCACGTTCCTGCGGCGAAGTTCCTCTCTTTGCAGAGAGTCGAGTGGCTCGGGCTGGTACTCTTCATGGCCTCGTGCGGGGTCGCCTCCGTCGCCTGCCCCACCATCACGGGCGAAGCCAGGGGGACTGCAGGGCCCGTCGACCATCAGGATTTCCGCCGCTGGATCACTGCTATCGCACTCGGATGCAGTCTCTACGGAGCCAGTCGACAGATCGAACAAGCCGTAGAGAGATTCGTCGGGCTCGATTGCCGCAACTTGGGTGGTGGCCGACTGGCGAGCCACCGCGTGCCTCACCCATCGCTGAAGCCTCGACCGGCCCGAGCGCTTGCGCTGGCGGGAGACCGGGAGGGTGGACGATGGAGGAGTCGACCGATACGGGGTCGACGGTTGCCGCAGCAGAACGCCGTGGACACATGCGCGAAAATGCGTCGCACCGCGGACGGGGAGCGCATCAACGTCGAGTGGAGCCTCCTGGAGCCAGGCGGAGTCATCGGCGATGAAGGTGAGAGTGCCGAGACGGATCTCTCGACCCTCGACCAAAACTCCAGCAGCCACCATGATGAAAGTACTTGGAAGAATCGCAACTTCTCCACAAAATCGCTAAAACACCGGCCCCACGGTGGGCGCCAACTGTCGTGGTTCTAAGCCTGACAGTAGAGTGGGGGTAGGTATGGAGAGGCAAGGTCCTAGCTATGGAGAGGTTGTAAACACAAGGGATGTACGAGTTCAGGCCCTTCTCGGAAGAAGTAATAGCCCTACGTCTCGGAGCCCGGAGGCGGTCGAGTGGATTATGAGTATATGAGTTACAAGGTGCCGAACCCCTCTACCTGTGGAGGAGGGTGGCTTATATAGAGTGCGCCAGGACCCCAGTCAGCCCACGTAGGAGAGGGTTTAAGGTGAGTTAAGTCCGGGGCGTTACTGGTAACGCCCCACATAAAGTGTCTTTACTATCATAAAGTCTACTTAATTACAGGCCGTTGCAGTGCAGAGTGCCTCTTGACCTTCTGGTGGTCGAGTGAGTCTTCATGGTCGAGTCCTTCAAGTCAGTCGAGTGAGTCCCTCGTTGGTCGACTGGAAGGCGACCTCTTCTAAGGGTGTCCTTGGGCAAGGTACTTAGATCAGGTCCATGACCCTACCCTAGGTACATGACCCCATCACTGGTCGGATCGCCTGATCACCTGGACCCTGGGGGATCACCCGGCGGTCATGCCGAGTCCGGGTGGTTACGCCCTCCTCCTCAACCCCACCATCATCCCGCGACGCACGGGCAAGTTCTCCCGAATCCTCATCGACGGCGGCGGCAGCATCAACATCCTCTACCGCGACACGATGACCAAGCTCGGCCTCAAGGCCGAGGACTTGGAGCCGACCCGAACCATCTTCCACGGCATCGTGCCCAGCCTCTCATGCTCTCCCATTGGCCAGGTCCGGCTCGATGTCATGTTCGGTGACAACAGCCACTTCTGACGCGAACCAATCTGGTTCGAGGTGGTGGACCTGTCGAGCGCGTACCACGCATTGCTGGGCCAGCCCGCGCTCGCCAAGTTCATGGCGGTTCCCCATTACGCGTATCTGAAGATGAAGATGCCGGGTCCCAAGGGCCTCATCACCATCACTGGCGATTACCGTAAGTCCCTGGAGTGCACCCGAGACGGCGCCAAGTTGGCCGAGTCGCTGGTCATTGCCGAGGAGCGGCACCAGCTCGACCGGATTGTCGCCCTGGCAGGCGAGGCCTCTGCTGCGTTGATCCCGACCAAGGACCCGACCGATGAGGCCGCCTTCAAACCCTCCAAGGAGACCAAGAAAGTGAAGCTAAACTCAGAAGACCCTAGCTGCAGCAAGTACATTGTCATAGGCGCCTGCCTCGATAGCAAATAGGAAGGTGAGCTCGTCGACTTCCAGCGTGAGAATCGGGATATCTTTGCACGGACCCCCAAGGACATGCCGGGTATCCCGAGGAAGTATGCCGAGCACAAACTTCACATCCGCAAGGACGCCGAGCCTGTCCATCAGCCCCTACGACATTTTTCCGAAGAGAAGAGAAGAACCATTGGTGAAGAGGTCTCCTAGCTTTTGTCGGCCGGCTTCATAATGGATGTGTTTCACCCCGAGTGGCTAGCCAATCCAGTACTCGTCCCGAAGAAGAACAAGACCTGGCGCATGTGTATCGACTACACCAGCCTCAACAAGGCATGTCCCAAGGATCCGTTTGCTCTCCCGCGGATCGACCAAGTCATCGACTCGACCGCCGTGTGCGAGCTCCTATCCTTCCGGGACGCTTACTCCAGCTACCACCAGATCAAGCTGGACCCGGCCGACACCCTGAAGACGTCCTTCATCACACCCTTTGGGGTGTATTGCTACATCACCATGTCGTTCGGCTTGAAGAACGCTGGCGCCACCTTCCAGCGTTGCATGCAGAAATGCCTGCTGCCGCAACTCGGCCGCAATATCCACGTTTACGTGGACGACATCGTGGTAAAGACCAAGAAGCACCTCACGCTCCTCGATGACTTGAAGGAAACATCCGCCAACCTTCATGAATACAAGGTCAAGCTTAACCCGAAAAAGTGCGTCTTCGGCGTCCCGGCTGGAAAGCTACTCGGCTTCCTCGTCTCGGAACACGGCATTAAGGCGAACCCAGAGAAGATCAAGGCCATCGAGCACATGCGCAAGCCGGCTCGGCTGCGCGATGTCCAGAAGTTCATTGGATGCTTGGCTTCAGTCAGCCGGTTTCTAAGCCGGCTGGGTGAGAGGGTGCTACCCCTCTACTAGCTGATGAAGAAGACGAACCCGTTCGAATGGAACGACAAGGCAGACGAGGCCTTCCAAGACCTCAAGCGCATTCTCTCCACTGCACCAGTCCTGGCCGGGCCAACCGACAAGGAACCGCTGTTGCTCTACATAGCCGCGACCTCGCGGGCGGTCAGCATGGTGCTGGTGGTCGAGCGACCAGAGAAGGGCAAGATCCAAGCCGTCCAGCACCCAGTCTACTACCTGAGCGAGGTGCTCTCCATCTCCAAGAAGAACTACCCGCACTATCAGAAGATGTGTTATGGCGTGTACTTTACCGCCAAGAAGCTGAAGCAGTACTTTCAAGAGCACGTCGTCACCATGGTCAGCACAACGCCTATCGGAGAAATCATCGTGTGCCGGGATGCCTCTGGCCGGGTCGCCAAGTGGGCGATCCAGCTAGCCGGCCACACCATCCTCTACGAGCCTCGAACCACGATCAAGTCTCAAGCCCTGGGTGACTTCCTCGTCGACTGGACCGAGACCCAGTACTTGCCGCCGCCCCCCACCTCGACGCATTTGCGCATGCATTTCGACGGATCAAAGATGCGACTTGGCCTAGGGGTCGGCATCGTACTGTCGTCCCCGAAGGGCGACCGGCTCCGCTACGCGCTCGAGATCCACTTCTCTGCCTCCAACAACATAACCGAGTACGAAGCCCTTGTGCATGGCCTCCGGCTCGCCAAGGAACTCAGCATCCGGCGCATCCTGTGCTACGGCGACTCGGACCTGGTGGTGCAACAGTGCTCCGGCGAGTGGGACGCCCGCGACTCCAACATGGCAAGCTACCGCTTCCTCATCCAGAAGCTGTCCGGATCCTTCGAGGGCTGCGAGTTCCTCCATGCCCCGCGCGTGGAGAATGAAGCGGCCAACATGCTCGCCAAGATCGCCTCGACCCGACAGTCCATCCCATCCGGCGTCTCCCTCGAGCACCTGTGCAAGCCGTCCGTCAAGCCATCGCCGGACTCCGAGTCCATCCACGTTCCATACGACCCAGTCGCACCTCAACCCGGCCCGGGGGCTGCTGAACCCAGCCCGGGGGCTGCTGAACCCGGCCCGGGGCTGCTCGGATCGACCCTGCCACCATCGCCCCGGACCCGGCCATCGCCATCCCTGACCCGGGGGCTGCTCAACCCGGCTCGGGGACTGCCGACTTGGAACCCAGCATGGTGGCCATCTTCGCCGTGGTTACGGCTCCGTCTTGGGGCCTCCCAATATCAGAATTCCTGGAGAACGGGGTTCTCCCCATGGACGAGACCGAAGCCCGGCAAGTGCAGCACCGGGCGTCCGCCTACAGCATCATCAACAACGAGCTCGTCAAGTGCAGCTCCACCGGCGTGTTCCAGCGCCGCGTCGAGCAGGAATGGGGCATCGACATCCTCCTCGACATACACCAGGGCGAATGCGGGCACCACGTCACGTCGCAATCCCTGGTGGCCAAGGCGTTCCGCCACGGTTTCTACAGGACCGCAGCCCTTCAAGATGCCGAGTCACTCGTTCTCAAGTGTGAGGGGTGCCAGCGCTTCAGCAAACGCAGACACCTGCCGGCGTCAGCACTCCGCACCATTCCGATCGCCTGGCCCTTCGCGGTCTGGGGACTCGACATGGTGGGACCCTTCAAAACCACTTGAGGCAGCATGACGCACCTGCTGGTGGCAGTGGACAAGTTCACCAAGTGGATTGAGGCACGGCAAATCAAGAAACTGGACGGGCCAACAGTCATTCGGTTCATCAAGGACATAGCGGTGCGCTACGGCATGCCTAACAATATCATCACGGACAATGGCACCAAGTTCGCCAACGGCGCGCTCAAGCAATACTACTCCGTCTCCGGCATCCGGCTCGACCTGGCCTCTGTTGCACATCCGCAGTCCAACGGACAAGTCGAGCGGGCCAACGGACTCATCCTGTCCGGCGTCAAGCCACGACTTATCGAGCCACTCATCCGCTCACCTGGAAGCTGGCTTGATGAGTTGCCGGCCGTTCTCTGGAGTCTCCGCACCACGCCGAATCGGTCGATCAAGTTCACCCCGTTCTTCCTCATTTATGGAGTCGAAGCCGTCATCCCGACCGACATTGAGTTTTACTCGCCGCTCATCGCGATGTACACCGAAGCCGAAGGCAGAGAAGCCCGCAAAGATGGCGTCGACCTGCTCGAAGAAGCACGCCTCCTGGCGCTCAGCCATTCGTCCATCTACCAGCAAGGCCTGAGGCACTACCATGGCAAGAAGATCAAGCCCCTCGCATTCCGCGAGGGCAACCTCGTCCTCCGACTCGTCCAAGAGCAAGTAGGCCAACACAAGCTGTCCCCTCTATGGGAGGGCCCATTCATCGTGAGCAGGGCCTTGCGCGATCGCAACGCCTACTACCTCATCGACGCACGCAAGTCAAAGAAGCGCAAGAAAGACACAGCCGGCAAAGAAACGACCCGGCCGTGGAACACGAAACTCCTCCGCCCGTTTTACAGTTAGCCGCACCAGTGTATGTATCGTCGCCTTTTGTAAATGCATGAAACTATGGGGTTCCCGAACGAGACTCGTGGGCTGCATTTTGTCGACCAATTTATTATGTCCCTACTTTCTTGCATCACTATGCCACTGAACCCGGCTACCGGTCCGACCCGCTCGACCCGGGGGCTCGGGGGCTGGCCGGCTCGATCGCCACCCCGCCGCCTTACTTGGTGATTCCTAATACAGTTAGGAAGCCGCGGTACCCCACTTCGCCCTAAAGCCACAGATCCAGCTTCGGCTGTCGGCTAGCAAGCACAACGGGCCAGTGCTCCTTTACGCTTCACACACTAAGTCAAAGGCTGTCGGGTCGATTAACACGGCCCGCTGCTCAGAAAATAAACAGTCGCACGACCGGCTGCTCGCCAACCGGCTTCACCGGATTGCCGCCAGCCAGCCCAGTGGGTGTTTCGCTCGCGCTCAACATTTTGAAGGGCCCAAGTCCTACGCGCTCCTCTCGAAGAACCGAACTCCTTGTCACGGACTGGAGCCTTGGCCGTCTGACTCGTGGGGGGGGGGAGGTTTGAGAAAGAAAAAGCGCAAGAAATCGGTCCAAAAATGGAAGGCAAAAGCAAAAACACTCACGACATTTACACACAAATATTTAAAAGGATCGCGGCCCGAGTTCATTACACATTAAAACCACCAGCGGGTGGGTGGACCTGCTACTTAACGATTTCTACTAAGAATGTCTCAGGCATCTCCAGCACCGCGTCGCGACATCGACGGCTCTCCCCTGGCGGCCTTCGGGTCTGGCGAGGCACTGGTGTCCTCCTCGGCACCCCCATCGCGGTAGACGCCCGTCTCCTCGGAGCTCCCCTCCGGATCATGGAGAAGCAAGCCGTAGTCATCGCCATCCACGACCCTGTCGTCTTCGTCCGCTCTGGGTGGAACTCGTCGTGGAAGGCAAACTCAGCGATGTAGCTGGCCCGGGAGGCAATCCGGCCGGCTTGCTCCTGCAAGAGCTGCTCCGAGCCGACCCGCTGGCCCATCAGCGCATCCAGCTGCAAGTCCGGATGCCAAGACGGCATGAATCGAAGCACCACCTCAGCGCCGGCACAAGCGGCAGAGACACACCACTCGTAAAGCCGGTCCGGCTCCATCTCCAACCAACGCGCCAGGCACGTGAAGATGCTTGGCTCGACAGAGTCCCGCAAAAGGGCCGCTATCATCGTGATGCCGGCCTGGGACAGTCGCCCCATTTGCGTCCCCAAGACCCGCAGGCAGGCCTCAGCGGCAGTAATGATTTCCGGGAAGGTCCACGCCACCCGCGGGTCCGTTCCGGATCCAACGTCTCCGATCGGGTCGCGCTGAAAGCGTACGGCTTCCTCCGCCAGCCATTGCGTCTCCGAGAAGGCTCCTGCCACAAAAGGCACAACATATCAGAAGAAGGACAACAAGGACGAAAGGCCGGATCCCGACCTGGCAAAATACAAGAAAAGCACTTACTGGAGAAGGACTCTTCCAGGTGCTGCACTTCGAGCAACATACCACACCGGTCCCGTCCAATGGCGCGGTCGCGCTCCTGGAGCGCCCTCTCCAGATCGGTCGCCTTGGCAAGGGCCGCCTTCAGTTCAGCATCCTTGTCGTCGACCGCCTTCTCGGTCGCCTCACGACGACGGGCCTCATCCTGACGGGCCCCCTCAGTCGTGGTAACCTGCCCCCGCAGGCGGTCCACCTCGGCCTGAAGGCGGCCCTTGTCATCGGACAGCTGGCCATGCTGCTGGTCCACCTCGACCAGGGCCTGCCGTGCCTCCACCACCTTGGCGGCTTCCGCCTTAAGAAGCTCCACCTCGGCCTCGAGGCGGCTCTTGTGACCTGCCAGCTGCTCATGCAGCTGGTTGGCCTCGTCGAGAGACCGTCGGGCTGCGGCCGCCTCCGCCCTCGACTGTGCCGCCTTGACGCCAAGACGGCCGGTGTCGACAACGAGCCGGTCATAGTGATGACCAGCCCGGAGCAGACGAGTCCGCCAGGACAGCACCTCGGCAGCGAAAAAGAAGGATTCGGCGTATGAGGAAGCAAGACTTAAGATTTGGCCCAACTATTACATAGTTGGCCCGAATCTCGGGGGCTACACCTAGTTGGTGCGCTAGCGCGCCCCCACTAGAAAAGAGCACGAAGATACATGCGGCAATGCGAAGCTCCTCCTCCTTGGCGGCGAGCTGCTCCTTGAGCTCCCGGTACTTCCCCAGGAGACGGTTGAAGGCGCTGACCTGGTAGGCGTGGAGTTGCTGAAGAAGGCAGAAATCAGAACAAGGACAACGCTCTAAAGATTCGACCCAACTACTACCTAGTTGGCCTGAACCTCGGGGGCTACACCCAGTGGGTGCGCTGGCACGCCCCCACAAAGAAGAAATTGCGAAAAAGAAAAGGCTTACCGGAACGACGTGCTCCAGGTCACGCGTCCGCTCCACCTTGGCCTGGGCGAAGGCCTCGAGCCGGTCCGTCCGGCCACGCAGGCGGCGGCTGACGGCGTCCATCGCCGCCTCCTCCTGGGTCTGAGGCCCGAAGACCACAGCGCCCCCGCTGCGCGCCGGCTGCGGCGCGGCGGCGTCGCGCCCTCCCTACCGGGGCACCATGGCGTGCTCCCCGCGGGCCGCTCCCGATGCGGCCAGCACCTCCTCCAACACCCTCTCCAGCACAGTCGACGACCCGAATGTCGGGATGCCCTGCGTCGCCGCCTCCGGTCCGGACGCCGGGACGGCCTACTGTGAAACCACCGGCCCAGCTGCCGGGGTGGCCTCCGGCACTGCCGCCTGTGGTGCCTCCTCCAACACTGGCGGCGCATCAAGCGCCGCCGCCCGCAGCGCCTCCTCCAAGACGGCACCGCCTCCACCACCATCAGCCCCCGCTTGCTCGACAACATCGACCCGCGGCGGGGTATCATCCTCCACCTCCACGACCTCCCGGTCGAGGATCACCACCTCAGCCCAGCCTTCAGGGCCGCGCTCCCTCACCGACGACGGCTCTAAGACCGTCGCCGCCACCACTATGCCCTCCGGCATCTCACTCCAGGCCATCTCCGTGCCGGCTCGTGCCCATGTTGCCGCCGCGTCGGTCCAAGCCCGGACTGATGCCGCCTCCAGCTCCGCCTCGGCCCTGTTCCTGTCCCGCCAGGCCAAGCCCTTGGCGTCGTTCGACTCTAGGCCGAGGTCCGAGTCGGCCCTGTCACGCCCAATATGCGACCCTATCCTAAAGGAACTCGAAGGTCCCACCAAGGATAGAAGCGCATATTGGAGACGCTTTTGCAAGTTGGATATCATTACATCGTAGCATTACATAATGGTTGGGGATACATACAAGAGGCACAAACGCTTCAAGGACACATCAACATCATACAAGAGATCAACATCCGACTACGGTGTCACGGCCGGTTTTCCAATAAAAATATTTATTGATGAACCAGTCTTTTGAGTCCAGTATGAGAGAAATCCTCCTCACTGGTAGACAATTTCTTGATACAATAAGCCAGTAGCATAATATATATTACAGGGTTGAACTGTGGTCGCTCAACCAAATTATTACAAGCACGCCAATAATCTTACATAATGGCGGACAGGACACAGTGGTGTGGAGACATACTACTGACTCATGGATAGGTTGGTGGTGGAAAAGCACAGCGGGAAGGGAAATACAAGACTCTAAGAATATCATTTCATCGAACGTCGAGGTGAGGCTCGATAAATTTATTTGGTAGCGGAAGCGGATATAAAACAGTGGCCAAATCCAGGGTCGCACGAGACTGACTGGGACTCCTCTAAGTGTCGGACTCGCTATCGAACTCTTCATCCATGAGATCGCCTTCGTCAGCATCTGGACAAATCAACAAGCTAGTGAGTACTTTGAAAGTACTCGCAAGACAGTTCGGACGTAAGATATAACAAATGCGTGCATGGATGCAACATGATTAATTCCTTAATGCACAATAAATAAAATTGGCATAACGGGTAAGTAAAAAGGGAAACGGCGGTAGTCCGCCTGAAATTCCACAGAACATAAATAAGGACCGATCGGGTGTCTGAAGCGACGCCTCGAAAGGTGAACAAATAAAAATAAGGAAATGATGCCACAGTCGGGCATCTTAGCGACACCACATAAAGGGCTTGAAAATAAATGCCACGGTCGGACGTCTGAGCGACATCGCAGAAAGGGCTTTAAAAGAAATGCCACAGTCGGACGTCTGAGCGACATCGCAGAAAGGGCTTTAAAAGAAATGCCATAGTCGGACGTCTGAGCGACATCGTACAAAGGGCTTTAAAAGAAATGCCACAGTCGGACGTCTGAGCGACATCGCAGAAAGGGCTTTAAATTCACCAGTAAACAATAATCATAATAAACATTCAATCCATGAGAATAAACGGGTTACTCCATCCACAGGGATAATCATTCAATCGGACTTAGCACTCATGCGATTCACCGGAGTCTCTGTCATCAAAGCTGACAATTGATTAGGATAAGATGGAACGAACTTGACATGGAAGAGATGATTTGGAGGAATATATGACTCTGCAGAGTTTGTACAAAATTTTTCCCACAGTCAACGGATTTCCGTAGTCACGAAGGACTAGTTCCGTTTATGGTATTTCGGAAGAAACACAGCTAACCGGTACACACCCATCCTACCTCTCGATGCTAGGAATCACCCTAGTCATCGTCCAAGAAAAACTTTTGAGACGGGGAGATCACAATCTCGAATAGCATGGGATCAAATTTATATACGCGCGCTCTAAGGGGTGCCCCCCTCTCGGTCCCAACCGGAAACACCCATGCCCCCTGACCGGATGACTGGCTTTAATCCAGGGCCATGGAACCATCATCACGGCCTCTCCTCTTTGGTGTGTACCATGAAAGTGGTTTGCAACTTACTAAACCATATTCCTTGCGGAAAACATGTGGTAGTACAAGGAAGGAAATGATAGGTACTGGACCGATATGGTTTGACACTGAAGTCACATAGTCTGGCGTAAGATTGGCATGCTACAACACTGCCATCGTACCCATCCTCATGCCAACACATGGCCATTCATATTCACATTCATCCACGTATGGGTCATTGAACTCACTCACCTTATTATCACATAAAATAACGTTCATCGGTATGCTTACCAACATGCCATGAAACTAACTAAATGCAAAACATGCCGAGACACTCATCATATCAAAAGTTCAAACATGCTTGCCTGGTTCAGAGTAGTCAGAGCCTAGCTCGGTGAAGTTCGTGGCTCCGTCACCTCCTTCGGTATCTACGGTTTAAAGAAAATATATGCGCTAACGTAAATACCAAGGAGAGCACAGAAGGTAAACCAAATATTTTTCAAATAAATCTGATAAAAAACTAGACAAAATATTAAAGAGAACAGAAAAACAATCAATCAAAAATACTTTTCTGATTAAAAGTTATAAGGGTTTTTGTCCAGGGACTTATCTGTAATGAAACAGAAGATTTCCAGGGGCTAGTTTATAAAAACAGAAAACGCTTCGGTAGCGACTACGCCAGCCCGAAGAGAAAACGCATTTGGCAGTAGGCGTTTTCAGATAACTCTTCGTTTAGAAAGGACAGAGAGGCTGACAGCGGGTCCCACTTGTCATGTTTAAATTTTCAAATGGGAGGGACGAGGCTCGTCGGCGCCCGAGAGCTGCTGTGGTCGCTGGCGGCGATCCACGGCGAGGCATGGGGATCAGAGGTTACCAATGTGCTCACCGTGTCCTTCCGCAACGGTGGGTGGTGGTGTTGGTCGCCGGTGAGCACCACGTCGACGGCGGTCTCAACTCCGGCGGACGGTGGTTCGGGCGTGGATGGAGCTCGTCGGAGAGGGCTGCAAAGATTAAATTGAGGTGGGGGTTAGACTACTGGGTGCAAGAGAGGGCTACGGACGAGGTTTGGGCGCCGGAGGTGGCCTCACCGAAGTGAATCGAGCTGGAGGCCGAGGCGGATCGGGGCGGCCGGAGCTGGGGAAGGAGACCTCCTCGAGGTCCCCCTAGTGGCCTGGCGGGGCTTTGGTGAGGAGTGGTGATGCTGCGTGCACGAGGGTGAGCTCGGGGCCCTTTTTATAGGCGGCCCGAGGCGGTTGCCGTGAACGGAGATTTCCGGCGAGCGATTACGGTGGCGCAGTGCTCGGTCGGGGTGGTTAGGGAGTCGAGCGTCATCACGGAGGTTCAATGGGTCCGTTTTAGTGCTAAACTGGCCGGGGTTTGGGTGTTTGGGTCGAGCTCGACGGAACGGGTTGGCGCGGGCCCGTCGGCGGCAGAGAGCGCGCTCCATGCGTGCTGCGCCACGGCGACGGTGCTGCATGCGTGCGCTGGCACGGAGAAGGCCACGCGGAGCCACCAGAGGATTTGGGCGGTGCCGAACGGCGTTGCGCCGCCGTTCTCCTCCCTGTCGGCCGTTACGGGGAGCCGGCCGCCGCAAGACACGCCGGCGCAGGCGGGCCAGGGCGCCACCGACGCCAGGGTCGCGCCAAGTGCACGTGTGAAGCTTCGGACAAGCAAGCGAGGCCGCGCGCAACGTGCCAAGTGCACTGTGGCCGCGTGACTGAAATTGTCGAAACTGAAAACTGAATTTAACTGAATTTCTGAAAGTGTAAGGAAAACAGTGCATGCAAGGTGTTCGACAGAATGATCCAGGCATGTAGGGATTTTTCCTTGAGCTGATTTTTGGTGGAGTGGCTACTCATTGCTCAAATAGGCTGCCTGAATTTTGGTGGAATTTTTGGAGGAGTGTAGATATGAATTTCACCAAATTTGGCAAATCTGGTCCAAACTTGCAGAGACTGAATTTTGAAAATTTTGAAAAGAGGAGGAGTGGATCAAGATGGTTCTGGGTTATGGATGCTAAGGACAATCCAGGAGAATTGGTTTGAGGTCAAAACTCAAATGCAATAGGGCACTTGCTTTGAAAATCCCTCAGGCTCCAAATAATTTTCAGAATTGAATTGAGGGGAAAAATAATTAGAATAAAAATCCAAAACCAGTTTGGATTAGTTGGGACAGAGAACTTAGGTTGATCACAAGTTGTAGGGGAGGTTTTGGAGGGGTTTTACCACATGGGCAAAAATGCCAAGTCATGGTGGTTCCAAGATATGAAAATCCCAAATTTTCATAGAGCTTCACTTAAAAAAAAATCTCTCCTCAAAACCACAAAGTTTTTGATAAAAACCAAATAAAAATTTTGGTGTGTCACAACACCTACCCCCTTAGGAAAAATCTCGTCCCCGAGATTTCAGCTGATCCTTAAATAAGTGTGGATGCTCTGTCCGAAGAAAATCCTCGCTTTCCCAAGTTGCTTCACTGTCGGTGTGATTGCTCCACTGGACTTTGAAAAACTTGATGGTTTTCTGTCGGGTCCTCCTTTCAGACTCCTCTAATATTCTTATGGGACGTTCTCGATAAGTGAGGTCTGGCTGTATGTCAATGTTCTCATGAGATACTTGCTTCTCTGGGTTGCTTACGCACTTCCTTAATTGAGAGACGTGGAACACGTCGTGAATGTCGGACAAGTCTTCGGGTAAGTCTAGCTGGTAGGCTACAGTGCCTCTTCGTGCCACTATGCAAAATGGTCCAATGAATCTTGGTGCTAATTTTCCTTTAATCTTAAACCGTTGCAATCCTCTCATCAGGGATACTCTCAAGTATACGAATTCACCGGGTTCGAAGCTGACCCTACGATGTTTCTGATCATAATAACTTTTCTGTCGACTTTGAGCGGTCTTAAGTCGGTCCCTGATTAGCTTGACTTTTTCCTCGGCTTCTCTGAGCATATCTGGTCCGAAGATGCGGCTGTCTCCGGTCTCTGACCAATTTAACGGGGTACGACATCTCCTTCCGTATAGGGCTTCGAAAGGAGCCATTTGCAGGCTGGCCTGGTAACTGTTGTTGTATGCGAACTCGGCATATGGCAGGCTGTCCTCCCAACTGGTTCCATAGGTGAGGACACATGCTCTCAAGATGTCTTCTAAAACCTGGTTTACACGTTCTGTTTGTCCATCAGTCTGTGGATGGTATGCGGTACTAAAGGCTAGTTGGGTTCCCAGAGCCTGTTGTAATTGCTCCCAAAATCTTGAGACGAACTGAGTGCCTCTGTCAGAAATTATAGTCTTCGGGACACCGTGCAGACAGACTATGCGGGAAAGATAAATCCTGGCAAGCCTCTGAGTGGTGTAGGTTGTCTTCACTGGAATAAAGTGTGCTACTTTGGTCAACCTGTCAGTGATGACCCATATGGCATCATTCCCGTGTCGTGTACGAGGTAATCCGACAATAAAATCCATCCCTATTTCATCCCATTTCCACTCAGGTATTTTGTTAGGTTGCAGTAGTCCGGCTGGTCTCTGATGTTCAGCTTTTATGCGTTGACATGAGTCGCAACATGCAATGAAAGCGGCTATGTCCCTCTTCACACCGTGCCACCAAAATCTTTCCTGAATATCCTTATACATTTTGGTTCCTCCAGGGTGGATCGAATATGGAGTGGTGTGTGCTTCAGTTAAAACTTGCTGTTTAAGGTCTTCTATGTTTGGCACGCATAGCCTTTCTCCGTACCATAATATTCCTTCGTTGTCTATGACGAATTCCGGGGCCTTGCCCATTCTCAACTTCCTTTTAATTCCTTCAATGCTGGGGTGACCGGACTGAGCCTCTTTAATTTTCTCCACAAGGTGTGGTTGTATTTCCAAGTTTGATATGGTGCCTTCTGCCACCATTATCAAGTTGAGCTTGACAAATTCTTGATGGAATTCGGGCCTCAAGCTGTGCAGATAGTTCCCGTCGGAGCTGGGGTTCCGACTCAGGGCATCGGCCACTACGTTTGCTTTCCCTGGATGGTAATGGATACCAACATCGTAATCCTTTACCAATTCTAACCAGCGGCGTTGCCGTAAATTTAGTTCTGGCTGCGTAAAAATGTATTTGAGGCTTTTGTGATCCGTATATATCTCACATCGATTCCCAAGTAGAAAATGCCTCCATTCCTTGAGTGCATGAATAACTGCTGCCATTTCTAAATCATGAGTGGGATAATTTTCCTCGTGTTTGCGAAGTTGCCTTGAAGCGTAGGCGACAACCTTGCCTTCTTGCATCAACACGCATCCGAGACCGTTTCTGGATGCGTCACAAAATACTTCAAAATTCTTGTGTATATCGGGTACAATTAATACTGGTGCTGTTGTTAATTTCCGCTTTAGCTCTTGGAAACTTTTCTCGCAGGCTTCTGTCCATTCAAACTTCTTATCTTTCTTGAGTAACTGTGTCATAGGCTTGGATATGGTGGAAAATCCTTCAATAAATCTGCGGTAATACCCTGCCATTCCCAAGAAACTTCGTATGTCTGTTACGCTCGCTGGTGACTTCCAGTCAAGTACGGCCTTGACTTTCTCTGGGTCCACTGCTATACCGTCTTGAGTCAGCACGTGGCCTAGAAAACCTACTTGTCTTAGCCAAAAATCGCACTTGCTGAACTTGGCATACAATTGGTGTTTCCTTAGCTCTCCTAGTACAATCCTGAGATGTTCTGCGTGCTCTTCTGGTGTTTTGGAGTATACCAGAATATCGTCGATGAATACTACGACGAATTTGTCCATAAACTTCATAAATACTTTGTTCATGAGGTGAACAAAATATGCTGGGGCGTTAGTTAATCCAAATGGCATCACTGTGAACTCGTACAGTCCATATCTGGAGGTGAAGGCTGTTTTGGGGATATCTTCCGTTCGTACCTTCAATTGATGGTATCCTGACCTTAAGTCAATTTTTGAGAATACCTTGGCCTGAGCAAGTTGATCAAACAAATCGTTTATCCTTGGCATCGGGTATTTGTTTTTGACTGTGACCATGTTAAGTGCTCGATAGTCGATACACAATCTCAGCGTTCCATCCTTCTTCTTGGCAAATAAAATTGGTGATCCCCAAGGTGAGGAGCTGGCCCGAATGTATCCTTTATCCAGTAATTCCTTTATTTGCTTCTTCAATTCGATCAACTCGGATGGTGCCATTCTGTATGGTTTCTTGTATATGGGGGTGGTTCCTGGTGCTAGCTCAATGCGGAATTCTATTTCTCGATCTGGTGGCACGCCTGGCAGCTCTTCAGGGAATACATCTGGAAATTCACACACTACTGGAACCTTGTTTAGCTCAGAAACGTCCACCTTATTTAATCTCGGTTGCCGGGGTCTTTTTCCTTCCTTGGCTGATACTCTTATTGTCTTCCCTTGGTGGTGTGTGAGAATCACGGTCCTGTTGAAACAGTCGATAAAACCTTTATTGGTGGTTAGCCAATCCATCCCTAGGATGACATCCAGTCCTTTATTTTCCAATACAATAAGATTTGCGTAAAACTCCAATCCTTCAAACTCAATGACCACATTCTGACAGTAATTCTGAGAAACTTGTTGAATCCCGTGGGACTTGATTATTATGGATTTCTCCAAAGGAAGCATCGAAAAATTATTTTGCAAAGCAAAACTTTTCGAGATGAAAGAGTGAGAAGCTCCAGAATCAAACAAAACCATTGCAGGTATTGTGTTGACAGGAAACGTACCGAGTACGATATCCGGAGCATTTTGTGCCTCCTCTTTGGTTACGTGGTTCAGATGACCCTTCCTGTGGTTATTGTTGGGATTGAAATTGTTTAGTTTGGGCGCTGAATTATTGCCGCCGTTGTTCGACTTTGGGGTTGAGTTCCTTGGCTTGGGGCACTGTTTGGCATAATGCCCTTCTTCTCCACAAGCGTAACAAGTAACGCCGGGGCGATAGGTGAATTCCTTGTCCCTTGCATGAAAATCCTTGATTTGGCATGAGACATTGGATGAGAATTTGGGTGTCCCACCCTTTTTAAAATCTATCTTGCTTCGGTGATTGCGAGTGTGATTAGTCTGGTCCCTTTTTGGCTTGCAGATATCTTCCAGACTGCGTCTCTCATTTTCCAGAGTAATGGCCTTGTCCACCAGCGTTTTAAAATCAGGAAAAGTGTGCACGACCAGTTGGCATTTAAGTGCGGGCACCAGACCGTCAAGGAATTTCTCCATCTTCTTGATTTCAGTCATACGCTCTTCATTGGCGTAGCGGGACAATAGAGTAAATTGACTGTTGTAATCTGACACTGTCATGTTCCTTTGTTTGAGGTCATCGAATTCTCTCTTCTTGATTTTCATAATACTCTTAGGAATGTGTGCACCACGGAAACCTTCCTCGAAATCATCCCAGGTTATGTCATTTTCGTTGGGATGCATGTGCAGAAAATTCTCCCACCACGATGCGGCTGCTCCTGTGAGATAGTGTGGAGCATATAGTACTTTCTCGAGATCTGAACACTTTGCAATAATTAATTTCCTCTCCGTATCTCGAAGCCAGTCCTCGGCTTCAAGAGGCTTGTCAGTGTGAGAAAATGTTTGAGGACGTGTCTTCTGTAGCTCAGATAACTTGGAATGTTGCTGATACTGTCCATGATGATTCCCCATGTTGATGACTTGGTTCATCATCTCGCGATGTTGTTGCTGACTCTGTTCATAAAGGCGGCACATTTGTGAAAGTGCAGATTCACTGCCTTGTTGGCTTGACTGTCCCTGAGTGAACTCATTGTTGGGTTGAGTATCATGAATTTCCTCTGGTGGAGTTGGCATGGAACGTGTCCAAGGACGAGACATTTTTCACTCTGGGAAAAGTATTTTTGTAAAACTCTTAAGAAAAGCGGAAAGAGTCACCAAAATAAAACCATAAATGCATAAAGCTGGCAGATATTATTAAATACCCAAGCTTACTTAAGAAAAACAAATCGACTTGCGCACGGAGAAGGACTGCTCATTACATATCTTACACGCGGGCGGTAATTATACAATACATCACTCAGGATATGCGTACATAATCCTGACATGTTATTTAGGCTAGTGCATTTCTCCAGATCCTACATGATGCGCAAACAGGCTACTTCTCACAACCTATGCACATATCTTACAAAGTGATACAATACACGGCAGCTAAGCGTACTTAGGCAGAGATGTTGACGATCTCCCTTGCCCTGCCGAGGGCGAGGCGTAGCGAGGTTGGGGACTCGACTTCCTCCTCGCTAATGGGCTCCATACGTGTAGTGTTGCGCAGAGCGGGCGGAGCGGTTGCCAAGGGCAGAGCAACACGTACTGGAGTGGGCGCGAAGGTTGGTGTAGTGCGCGCTGGAGTGGGTGCAATGACTTGGTTAAATTCTTCGGTAGAAGGCAGGCGACGAGTAGGCGTAAAAGATGCTGACGACGAGACAAAAGTCGGTGGCGGAGCGATGGGTAGGAGCTCCCTCCTGTTGGCAGCACAGCCATGGACTCAGTCCATGCGGGTAGCTACGAAGTCATCCACCAGGTTGTCGAAGGATGCCTCCAGGGCCCGGAGATACTCAATGAGCATCTCAAAAGCCTCGTCTCGTTCTCCTCTGGGGCAGGAGTATGCGTAGTGACAGGTGTAAGGCACATGGCACGGAAGATAACGGTAACGACGAGTCTTCATCACGGGAAGGACATCCCTGAGACGAGCTATCGCCTCGCGGGCTGCCATCTGCATAGCATGCCTCTCCGTAGGCATGGCTCTTCCCACGAACCGGAAGCGGCGTGACTCACCACGCCCTCCCCTGAACTGCACCGCGGCCTGGTGCATGGTCAGACCGTCGTTAACTCGGTGCTGGCAGAGTGTGAAGACTGGGCGCACGGATGGCCCCATCGCGACCTGAACGATGAAAGAAAGAAGCTTGTCGAACCCATCGGGCACGTTGGCGAAGGTCTGAGACTCGCAGCTATTGTCGGCCATCTACAAAAGTAGGCAAAAATTCTGCATGGTCAGATCATAAATTTATGCTGACTGACAGAAAATGACTACCATTGCAAAAATATAAATTAGCTCTATCAGGCTAATAACCAATTAGCGATCGCACCTAGTGGCTTCCTACAGTCAGCCTGGCTCTGATACCAAGCTTGTCACGGCCGGTTTTCCAATAAAAATATTTATTGATAAACCAGTCTTTTGAGTCTAGTATGAGAGAAATCCTCCTCACTGGTAGACAATTTCTTGATACAATAAGCCAGTAGCATAAAATATATTACAGGGTTGAACTGCGGTCGCTCAACCAAATTATTACAAGCACGCCAATAATCTTACATAATGGCGGACAGGACACAGTGGTGTGGAGACATACTACTGACTCATGGATAGGTTGGTGGTGGAAAAGCACAGCGGGAAGGGAAATACAAGACTCTAAGAATATCATTTCATCGAACGTCGAGGTGAGGCTCGATAAATTTATTTGGTAGCGGAAGCGGATATAAAACAGTGGCCAAATCCAGGGTCGCACGAGACTGACTGGGACTCCTCTAAGTGTCGGACTCGCTATCGAACTCTTCATCCATGAGATCGCCTTCGTCAGCATCTGGCCAAATCAACAAGCCAGTGAGTACTTTGAAAGTACTCGCAAGACAGTTCGGACGTAAGATATAACAAATGCGTGCATGGATGCAACATGATTAATTCCTTAATGCACAATAAATAAAATTGGCATAACGGGTAAGTAAAAAGGGAAACGGCGGTAGTCCGCCTGAAATTCCACAGAACATAAATAAGGACCGATCGGGTGTCTGAAGCGACGCCTCGAAAGGTGAACAAATAAAAATAAGGAAATGATGCCACAGTCGGGCATCTTAGCGACACCACATAAAGGGCTTTAAAAGAAATGCCACGGTCGGACGTCTGAGCGACATCGCAGAAAGGGCTTTAAATGAAATGCCACAGTCGGACGTCTGAGCGACATCGCAGAAAGGGCTTTAAAAGAAATGCCACAGTCGGACGTCTGAGCGACATCGCAGAAAGGGCTTTAAAAGAAATGCCACAGTCGGACGTCTGAGCGACATCGCAGAAAGGGCTTTAAATTCACCAGTAAACAATACTCATAATAAACATTCAATCCATGAGAATAAACGGGTTAGTCCATCCACAGGGATAATCATTCAATCGGACTTAGCACTCATGCGATTCACCGGAGTTTCTGTCATCAAAGCTGAGAATTGATTAGGATAAGATGGAACGAAACTTGACATGGAAGAGATGATTTGGAGGAATATATGACTCTGCAGAGTTTGTACAAAATTTTTCCCACAGTCAACGGATTTCCGTAGTCACGAAGGACTAGTTCCGTTTATGGTATTTCGGGAGAAAACACAGCTAACCGGTACACACCCATCCTACCTCTCGATGCTAGGAATCACCCTAGTCATCGTCCAAGAAAAACTTTTGAGACGGGGAGATCACAATCTCGAATAGCATGGGATCAAATTTATATACGCGCGCTCTAAGGGGTGCCCCCCTCTCGGTCCCAACCGGAAACACCCATGCCCCCTGACCGGATGACTGGCTTTAATCCAGGGCCATGGAACCATCATCACGGCCTCTCCTCTTTGGTGTGTACCATGAAAGTGGTTTGCAACTTACTAAACCATATTCCTTGCGGAAAACATGTGGTAGTACAAGGAAGGAAATGATAGGTACTGGACCGATATGGTTTGACACTGAAGTCACATAGTCTGGCGTAAGACTGGCATGCTACAACACTGCCATCGTACCCATCCTCATGCCAACACATGGCCATTCATATTCACATTCATCCACGTATGGGTCATTGAACTCACTCACCTTGTTATCACATAAAATAACGTTCATCGGTATGCTTACCAACATGCCATGAAACTAACTAAATGCAAAACATGCCGGGGCACTCATCATATCAAAAGTTCAAACATGCTTGCCTGGTTCAGAGTAGTCGGAGCCTAGCTCGGTGAAGTTCGCGGCTCCGTCACCTCCTTCGGTATCTACGGTTTAAAGAAAATATATGCGCTAACGTAAATACCAAGGAGAGCACAGAAGGTAAACCAAATATTTTTCAAATAAATCTGATAAAAAACTAGACAAACTTTTAAAGAGAACAGAAAAAGAATCAATCAAAAATACTTTTCTGATTAAAAATTATAAGGGTTTTTGTCCAGGGACTTATCTGTAATGAAACAGAAGATTTCCAGGGGCTAGTTTATAAAAACAGAAAACGCTTCGGTAGCGACTACGCCAGCCCGAAGAGAAAACGCATTTGGTAGTAGGCGTTTTCAGATAACTCTTCGTTTAGAAAGGACAGAGAGGCTGACAGCGGGTCCCACTTGTCATGTTTAAATTTTCAAATGGGAGGGACGAGGCTCGTCGGCGCCCGAGAGCTGCTGTGGTCGCCGGCGGCGATCCACGGCGAGGCATGGGGATCAGAGGTTACCAATGTGCTCACCGTGTCATTCCGCAACGGTGGGTGGTGGTGTTGGTCGCCGGTGAGCACCACGTCGACGGCGGTCTCAACTCCGGCGGACGGTGGTTCGGGCGTGGATGGAGCTCGTCGGAGAGGGCTGCAAAGATTAAATTGAGGTGGGGGTTAGACTACTGGGTGCAAGAGAGGGCTACGGACGAGGTTTGCGCGCCGGAGGTGGCCTCACCGAAGTGAATCGAGCTGGAGGCCGAGGCGGATCGGGGCGGCCGGAGCTGGGGAAGGAGACCTCCTCGAGGTCCCCCTAGTGGCCTGGCGGGGCTTTGGTGAGGAGTGGTGATGCTGCGTGCACGAGGGTGAGCTCGGGGCCCTTTTTATAGGCGGCCCGAGGCGGTTGCCGTGAACGGAGATTTCCGGCGAGCGATTACGGTGGCGCAGTGCTCGGTCGGGGTGGTTAGGGAGTCGAGCGTCATCACGGAGGTTCAATGGATCCGTTTTAGTGCTAAACTGGCCGGGGTTTGGGTGTTTGGGTCGAGCTCGACGGAACGGGGTGGCGCGGGCCCGTCGGCGGCAGAGAGCGCGCTCCGTGCGTGCTGCGCCACGGCGACGGTGCCGCATGCGTGCGCTGGCACGGAGAAGGCCACGCGGAGCCACCAGAGGATTTGGGCGGTGCCGAACGGCGTTGCGCCGCCGTTCTCCTCCCTGTCGGCCGTTACGGGGAGCCGGCCGCCACAAGACACGCCGGCGCAGGCGGGCCAGGGCGCCACCGACGCCAGGGTCGCGCCAAGTGCACGTGTGAAGCTTCGGACAAGCAAGCGAGGCCGCGCGCAACGTGCCAAGTGCACTGTGGCCGCGTGACTGAAATTGTCGAAACTGAAAACTGAATTTAACTGAATTTCTGAAAGTGTAAGGAAAATAGTGCATGCAAGGTGTTCGACAGAATGATCCAGGCATGTAGGGATTTTTCCTTGAGCTGATTTTTGGTGGAGTGGCTACTCATTGCTCAAATAGGCTGCCTGAATTTTGGTGGAATTTTTGGAGGAGTGTAGATATGAATTTCACCAAATTTGGCAAATCTGGTCCAAACTTGCAGAGACTGAATTTTGAAAATTTTGAAAAGAGGAGGAGTGGATCAAGATGGTTCTGGGTTATGGATGCTAAGGACAATCCAGGAGAATTGGTTTGAGGTCAAAACTCAAATGCAATAGGGCACTTGCTTTGAAAATCCCTCAGGCTCCAAATAATTTTCAGAATTGAATTGAGGGGAAAAATAATTAGAATAAAAATCCAAAACCAGTTTGGATTAGTTGGGACAGAGAACTTAGGTTGATCACAAGTTGTAGGGGAGGTTTTGGAGGGGTTTTACCACATGGGCAAAAATGCCAAGTCATGGTGGTTCCAAGATATGAAAATCCCAAATTTTCATAGAGCTTCACTTAAAAAAAAATCTCTCCTCAAAACCACAAAGTTTTTGATAAAAACCAAATAAAAATTTTGGAGTGTCACATACGGATGGTACACAAACAGAAACTCAAACAATATCCACCCTGCTAGCCCAGGCTGCCGACCAGGAACCTATCCCCTAATCGAAGAAGAAGCTGAAGAAGAACTCCAAAACAAGTAAGCATCGCTCTCGCGTCATGATCATCGCAACCTGTACCTGCAACTGTTGTTGTAGTAATCTGTGAGCCATGAGAACTCAGCAATACCGTTACCATGGGTATCAAGACTAGCAAAGCTTAATGGGTATGGAAAGGATAAGGGTGAGGTTGCAGCAGCGTCTAATCATATATGGTGGCTAACATATGCAAATAAGTGCGAGAAGAGAAGCAAACGGAATGGTCGTGAAGCTAACAATGATCAAGAAGTGATCCTGAACTCCTACTTATGTCAAACATAACCCAAAACCATGTTCACTTCCTGGACTCCGCCAAAAAGAGACCATCACGGCTACACACACGGTTGATGCGTTTTAATTGAGTCAAGTGTCAAGTTCTCTACAACTGGATATTAAAAAATTCCCATCTCCCACATAACCGCGGGCACGATCTTGAAAGTTTATACCCTGCAGGGATGTCCCAACTTATCCCATCACAAGCTCTCACGTTCAACGAAGGATATTCCTTCTCCCAGGAAGACCCGATCAAACTCGGAATCCCGGTTTACAAGCCATTTCGACAATGGTAAAACAAGACCAGCAAGACCGCCCGGATGTGCCGACAAATCCCGATAGGAGCTACACATATCTCGTTCTTAGGGCACACCGGATAAGCTAAGTGTACAAGTACCAACATAACCCAAGTTGCCAAGGGACGGTCCTGCACGGTGCTCTAGTTTGGACCAACACTCAGAGGAGCACTGGCCCGGGGGGGTAAATAAAGATGACCCTTGGGCCCCGGAAACCCAAGGGAAAAAGGCTTAGGTAGGAAAATGGTAAAACCAAGGTTGGGCCTTGCTGGAGGAGTTTTATTCAAAACAAACTGTCAAGGGGGTCCCATAAATCACCCAACCGTGTAAGGAACGCAAAATCAAGGAACATAACACCGGTATGACAGAAACTAGGGCGACAAGTGTGGAACAAAACACCAGGCATAAGGTCGAGCCTTCCACCCTTTACCAAGTATATAGATGCATTAATTAAATAAGAGATATTGTGATATCCCAACATAATCCTGTCCCTCATGGAGCAATATTCAACTTCACCTGCAACTAACAATGCTATAAGAGGGGTTGAGCAAAGCAGTAACATAGCCAAGCAACGGTTTTCTAGGAAGGGTGAAAAGGTTAGAGGCTGACATGGCAGTTTGGGAGGCTTGATCATAGGTAGCGCAGCATAGCGATAGAATGAAGCAACTAGCATAGCAATGATAGTAGTGAGATCCAAGGTGACGGTCATCTTGCCTGAAATCCCGCTAGGAAGAAGAACGAGTCCATGAAGAAGATGAAGCCACGAAGACGAACCAAGCGTAGACAAACGAATCCTCATGGTCGCAACAAAACAGGAACTAACGAGAAGGAGCACAACCGGAAAGAAGCAAACAACAAGGTAAACACACAACACATAAACATGACAAGATGCTCAACCAAGCATGATGCATGACAAAGGCTACATGAAGCTACTCATGGCAAGTTATGATGCATACAAGAGCAACACATCAAAGCAAGTTTAAATGAGGCCGGAAACACAAATAACAATTCCGGAAACTCCCCATATGCATATTTCAAATTTGCTCCTGTTCTGCCTAAACCATATTTTAGAGTTGTTAAACAGCAAAAGTAAGTGCATCATGTTAAACTATGCATTTTTCTAGCCCATTTACGTATAAAGTTTATTAAAATTGGAGCTACGGTTATTTAGTTATGAAATAAATCATTTTAACATGGCATTTGAGCAAATTCTAACAAACAACATTTTAAACATTTTAAACATGGATGAAAGTGGCATATTATTAATCGACACAAAAGTTTAAGCATTTTACATGTTTAAATCATTTACACATGATGCATGGTTCATGAGTTATTAAATGCATGAACATGAGGGACTTTTTTGTAAAACAGCAGTTCCTGGATAATTAACAAAATTCGCAGGTCAGGGAAAAAGTACTATCAGGCCGAATCTAGAGGGGCTGGGGTTCTCACCATTGGCTCTTGGCCTGGTCGGTGCTGGGTTGGCCTGCTGGCGCAGGACGCGGGCTGCTGGGCTGTGCCTAGGCGGCTTGGCTGGAGGCGATCGAGGCCTCATGGTCCACGCGTGCGCGGTCAATGCACGCGGTCGAACGCTCGTTCCTGAGCTGTTGCTCGATGCAGCGTGAAGCAGAGGCGGGGAGCAGAGGCAACGACGGCAGCTTGGCGCGGGGTAGGGCTCCGGCGGTGCTATTGGCGAACTGGGGACACCGGGACCCAAACCAGAGGAGCGGGCGCAGCTCCAGTGGTGGGGCTCGCCGGCAACGCAGAAGACGGGGCTTGCAGCGGCGACAACGAGACATGGCGGCGGAAGCGCGGGGACGTCAGCGGAACAGGGTTGCGTCGGGGAAGATCGGGGGTACCGCAGGCGGCGTTCTCGTCGAGGTCCTCCGGGAAGAAGATGGTGGCGTCGCTGTTACAGAGGAAAGAGAGGGAGTCCAGTGAGACAGGGAGCTTCAACGAAGGAGGGAAAAGGGGCAGGGCGGTGAGGACAGCCTGCTGGTTCGGGCGAGGAACGGAGCAGCTCCGGCGGTGGCGCTCGCCGGTGCGGGGAGGTGGTCCTGGACGAGGAGGTGGCTGCGGCCTCGGACACTCGCGGGCGCAGGAGGTTGAAGGCGGACGGAGGCCGGAGGCGACGCTGGTTGGGGACGAGGAGGTCCTCGAGGCACAGGCGCACGGGGCTCAGGCGGCCGGCGGCTTGACTCCGGTGACGCGAGGCTGATGAAGAGCTCGGGCGCGAGGCCGCCATGTGAGGGAGCTCGGGGATGCAGGGACGAGGCATGCTGGTTGGCAGCGAGTGGAGGCCGAGGGGATTTGGATCGGGGGAGCAGCCACTGATTGGATGGAGATGGATCCTGAGGTGGGAGATTTGGTTGTCGATGGGACAAGCTCCCGAGGAACATGGGTGGCGGCGGCGGGAGGATTAGATGGATCGATGGGACAGGGCTAGGGTTAGACTGCTACTTATAGCACTGGATTTTTGGTTAGTGCTATTTTGGAACCTCCGATTAAAATGGAACGGTCGAGAATAAATAGCTTAGGAGAGTTCAACGAGAAACCGATGATGATTTAGGGATGTTTGGGGATGATCCGGATCCAACGGCCATGACTGCCCGAGTTGGGTCCGGGAAGTTTTGGACGCGCGCGAGGGGGCTCCGAGCTGGCAAGAGAGGTTAGGTGGTCACGGTCAAGAGGGAAGCGAAACCCGATTGGACTCGGAGCGGTCAACGAAGGCAAGGGGGAACGCGGCAACTACGAATAGATGCAAGCTTTAAGAAAACCATGCCGATGCAAGTTTTGATAAGAATGACGACACGGAGTGCCGATGCAATGCGAATGATGCGATCAGATGAGATGCGTGACAAGAACAAAATGCAAAACAAAAGACAAAAACCCAACCACGAAGGAAATAACATAACACATAGCCGGAAATGGTAAGAGTTCGAGTTACAAATATGGAAAGTTACATCCGGGGTGTTACAGGCCCGTCCCTCCACCTCGACCTGGTCAACGAGGTCGGATCAGCTCCTGTAGAACACAGTCCCTTCGGCGGCCGTGGCGGCGGCCGCCGCCCTTGCCAGGGCGATTGGCGACCTGAAGAAGAAGACAGAATGAGCAAAAAGAAACAAGGCTAGCTCGACAATCCGGTTACGTACGGGAGATGAAGCTTACCCCGACAAGACCAGGACCAGGGTTGGCCTCCAATGCCCGGCGTGCGCTTCGGGGCCGGGGCCGCGGCGCGACGCTGGCCTTCCCGTGCGGGCGGCTCGGCGCCGCCCCACGCGAAGACCCGGCTTCGCCCGCGTCGCCACCTCCCGCCCAACGCCACTACACCAACAATTGGCGTCAGCATCGCCCGTACCGTGCCGCGGTCAACAACTCAAGATACATGAAGAAAAATACAAGACTTACCCGCACGACGCCCAGCGCCAGCGTCGGCCTCGGCCTCCTCCTCCCCGCCGTCGGCCGCGGGCTCCTCTGGCACCACCGGCGCCACCGAGCCCGCGCGTAAGGATGCCGGATCGTGTTCAGAAGCACCTCCCGCGTCGTGTCAGGACGGACAAGAAGGTGCACAGCAGCAAAGTAAGGTGACCAGACACTCACCTGTGGCGCTGGTTCGACTCGCTGTACGGCACCTTGCCGAACCGCCAGTCGTCCCCAAGGTTAGCCTTGGCGATGTCGTTCACGCGCCGCATGATCTGCTTCGTTGTTAGCCGCGTCGACCCCATGCGGTTGGGGTCTTGAAAGCCGACCATCTCGCCAATGAGGCAGGAGCACCTCTGCAGTGGGAGGACCCGGCGCATGATGAACGCGGCGATGAGGTTGTTGCCGGTGAGCCCCTCCCGCGTCCTCATCACCGTCACCGCTCGCAGAGATTGAGAATCTCCTGCGACGGGTGCCTGGGAGAGTAGCCCCAGTTTATCTTCGCCCGCGGCGGCGCGATGGCGAAGGCCGAAAGATTGATGCGGTCCGCACCCAAGTTGCGGACGTAGAAGAAGGAGTTTTGCCATTTCTTAGCAGAATCCTCCAGCGGGATCTTGGGGAAGTCCGCCCCAACCGGTTTGAGATGACGGAGAGCTGGACAATGGCCTTGGCGCCAAGATGATGGGGATGGAGCCCAAAGAACTCCAGGAACATGCGGAAGAAGGTGCTCGCCGGCAGCCCAAATCAACGCTCGAAGTGCGTGAAGAAGACCACGCGGTCCAACTCCTCGGGTTGGGGCCTCTGCTCACCGCACGGCAGACGGACAGCAACATCCGTCTCCCGCGGCACGCGCCGCGACGCCTGAAGATGGGCGATGTCCTCGATGGTGACAGTCGAACCCATCCAAGAGCCCGACGGAAGTGCCATGATCGAAAGAAGGAGAAAGAAGATGGACGACGGAGAAGTTCTGCTCGGGGCAGCGGGCGCTGCAGTGCATCGGTTGCAAAGAGAAGAGCAAGAGCAAAGGGACAGGAGGGCGTGTGCGAGAATGATATCCACCGCCCCCGCCCCCCGATTTATAACCCTCGGTTTGAACGTGGGGGAGTGGGATCGTCTACACGCACCTTTCCACTACCACGCAATAAGTGTGCACGTACACACGCAGTAACTGCCCGAGGAAGAGCAACCGGCCCCCAGACACCGCAATAAATCCGCACGCATGGGCCAAGGGCGCGCGGTGGCGGGCCCCAGCCCATCGTCCAGTCCCGCCACGTGCGTGGCCTGTCAGGCCCCTCCGACTTTCAGGCACCACATGGCGCCCGCGCGAAGCCCGAGGGATTTCCCCAAGATTAGATGGACTCCTCAGTTCCCGCCATGGACGGGATGACGCGATCTCGTTTTCGAGAAAACTGGCACACAGTGGGTGTTGCCAGACCCGGCGCTCGCAGAATCCGCCTTGCTTAAGGGGGAAACTGTGAAGGCCCACTCATCGGAAGACGGCGTACCTTCACAGCTTCGGGGACTACTATCGGGGGGGGTGAACCCCCGGCAGGCAGCGGAACCCGAATCCTTTTCAAAAACAACGGGGCCGCCATCGCCCCTCAAGTCGGCATGCGCTTGGCCGGGTCGCTCAACCCGGCCAAGCCCCGCAACCCGGACAAGCTCTCCGACCCGGCAAGACGCATCAACTCAGCCTCAACAACTAGCGCAAGGCAGCCGAACCCGGCATAACCAAAGCTTCCTCGACAGGCCAGCTCCACCCGTGGCGTGCTCCGCAATCCAGCCGCGGGTCAGCTCCCGTCCCATCCAGGCCATACGATGGGACGAGTCTTCAATCATCGATGAACAAGGAAATAGTGCCCCGCCCGTACCTCTGGTCAGCCAGAGCATGGCAACAATGCACCTCACCTACCCGCTGACCAAGGCTGGCGTGGCTATAGTGCCCCTGCCCTCACCGCTGACGACAACAAACAGCGACCTGACGGAGATCCACCGTACATGACTCGACTCGGCCACGCCCAGACGATAGACAAGATGGCGCACAGTCCCCCTAGGCACGCAGGGGCCACACCTAGGGGAACCCGGCGAACCACAAGCCCTCAGTAGGTCCCAGCCCGGGTCCCCGGACACCGACAACCCGGACCCACCGACTGGTAACATTACCATTACACCCCTGGGGGGTTGGTCTATAAAACCCCCCAGGAGCCCTCACGTGTAGGATGTGGGAAAGAGGGGGGAAAAGCCAGTAAGTGCAGAACTAGCCACCGAGACAGCAACACCAGAGAGAAGGAGCAGCCTAAGCCTTGGCCAGCTTCCTTCCTCCCCCATACAGCTCCAGGAGCAACATTGTACTATCAAACATCAAACTACACTCGGCAGAACTAGGGGTGTTATCTCTCCGGAGAGCCCCGAACCTGGGTATGTCCAGCATCCCGCGCCCGTTCATACCAACCTCGCCTCTGGAGCCCACCAGCGCCCTCGAGCCTCCTCCTCTCTTTAGCCATCCCTTGGCATCTGTCGTGCGCCCTTCAGTTCAGCGTCCTTGTCGTCGACCGCCTTCTCGGTCGCCTCGCGACGACGGGCCTCATCCTGACGGGCCCCCTCAGTCGTGGTAACCTGCCCCCGCAGGCGATCCACCTCGGCCTGAAGGCGGCCCTTGTCATCGGACAGCTGGCCATGCTGCTGGTCCACCTCGACCAGGGCCTGCCGTGCCTCCACCACCTTGGCGGCTTCCGCCTTAAGAAGCTCCACCTCGGCCTCGAGGCGGCTCTTGTGACCTGCCAGCTGCTCATGCAGCTGGTTGGCCTCGTCGAGAGACCGTCGGGCTGCGGCCGCCTCCGCCCTCGACTGCGCCGCCTTGACGCCAAGACGGCCGGTGTCGACAACGAGCCGGTCATAGTGATGACCAGCCCGGAGCAGACGAGTCCGCCAGGACAGCACCTCGGCAGCGAAAAAGAAGGATTCGGCGAATGAGGAAGCAAGACTTAAGATTTGGCCCAACTATTACACAGTTGGCCCGAATCTCGGGGGCTACACCTAGTGGGTGCGCTAGTGCGCCCCCACTAGAAAAGAGCACGAAGATACCTGCGGCAATGCGAAGCTCCTCCTCCTTGGTGGTGAGCTTCTCCTTGAGCTCCCGGTACTTCCCCAGGAGACGGTTGAAGGCGCTGACCTGGTAGGCTGGAGTTGCTGAAGAAGGCAGAAATCAGAACAAGGACAACGCTCTAAAGATTCGACCCAACTACTACCTAGTTGGCCCGAACCTCGGGGGCTACACCCAGTGGGTGCGCTGGCACGCCCCCACAAAGAAGAAATTGCGAAAAAGAAAAGGCTTACCGAAACGACGTGCTCCAGGTCACGCGTCCGCTCCACCTCGGCTTGGGCGAAGGCCTCGAGCCGGTCCGTCTGGCCACGCAGGCGGCGGCTGACGGCGTCCATCGCCGCCTCCTCCTTGGTCTGAGGCCCGAAGACCACAGCGCCCCCGCTGCGCGCCAGATGCGGCGCGGCGGCGCCGCGCCCTCCCTACCGGGGCACCATGGCGTGCTCCCCGCGGGCCGCTCCCGACACGGCCATGACCTCCTCCAACACCCTCTCCAGCACAGTCAACGACCCAAACGCCGGGATGCCCTGCGTCGCCGCCTCCGGTCCGGACGCCGGGACGGCCTACTGTGGCACCACCGGCCCAGCTGCCGGGGTGGCCTCCGGCACCGCCGCCTGTGGTGCCTCCTCCAACACTGGCGGCGCATCAAGCGCCGCCGCCCGCAGCGCCTCCTCCAAGATGGCACCGCCTCCACCACCATCAGCCCCCGCTTGCTCGACAACATAGACCCGCGGCGGGGTATCATCCTCCACCTCCACGACCTCCCGGTCGAGGATCACCACCTCAGCCCAGCCTTTAGGGCCGCGCTCCCTCACCGACGACGGCTCTAAGACCGTCGCCGCCACCACTATGCCCTCCGGCATCTCGCTCCAAGCCGTCTCCGCGCCGGCTCGTGCCATGTCGCCGCCGCGTCGGTCCAAGCCCGGACTGATGCCGCCTCCAGCTCCGCCTCGGCCCTGTTCCTGTCCCGCCAGGCCAAGCCCTCGGCGTCGTTCGACTCTAGGCCGAGGTCCGAGTCGGCCCTGTCACGCCCAATATGCGACCCTATCCTAAAGGAACTCGAAGGTCCCACCAAGGATAGAAGCGCATATTGGAGACGCTTTTGCAAGTTGGATATCATTACATCGTAGCATTACATAATGGTTGGGGATACATACAAGAGGCACAAACGCTTCAAGAACACATCAACATCATACAAGAGATCAACATCCGACTACGGATGGTACACAAACAGAAACTCAAACAATATCCACCCTGCTAGCCCAGGCTGCCGACCAGGAACCTATCCCCTAATCAAAGAAGAAGCTGAAGAAGAACTCCAAAACAAGCAAGCATAACTCTCGCGTCATGATCATCGCAACCTGTACCTGCAACTGTTGTTGTAGTAATCTGTGAGCCATGAGGACTCAGCAATACCATTACCATGGGTATCAAGACTAGCAAAGCTTAATGGGTATGGAAAGGATAAGGGTGAGGTTGCAGCAGCGTCTAATCATATATGGTGGCTAACATATGCAAATAAGTGCGAGAAGAGAAGCAAACGGAATGGTCGTGAAGCTAACAATGATCAAGAAGTGATCCTGAACTCCTACTTATGTCAAACATAACCCAAAACCATGTTCACTTCCTGGACTCCGCCAAAAAGAGACCATCACGGCTACACACACGGTTGATGCGTTTTAATTGAGTCAAGTGTCAAGTTCTCTACAACTGGATATTAAAAAATTCCCATCTCCCACATAACCGCGGGCACGATCTTGAAAGTTTATACCCTGCAGGGATGTCCCAACTTAGCCCATCACAAGCTCTCACGGTCAACGAAGGATATTCCTTCTCCCGGGAAGACCCGATCAAACTCGGTATCCCGGTTTACAAGCCATTTCGACAATGGTAAAACAAGACCAGCAAGACCGCCCGGATGTGCCGACAAATCCCGATAGGAGCTACACATATCTCGTTCTTAGGGCACACCGGATAAGCTAAGCATACAAGTACCAACATAACCCAAGTTGCCAAGGGACGGTCCCGCACGGTGCTCTAGTTTGGACGAACACTCAGAGGAGCACTGGCCCGGGGGGGGGGGTAAATAAAGATGACCCTCGGGCCCCGGAAACCCAAGGGAAAAAGGCTTAGGTAGGAAAATGGTAAAACCAAGGTTGGGCCTTGCTGGAGGAGTTTTATTCAAAACGAACTGTCAAGGGGGTCCCATAAATCACCCAACCGTGTAAGGAACGCAAAATCAAGGAACATAACACCGGTATGACAGAAACTAGGGCGGCAAGTGTGGAACAAAACACCAGGCATAAGGTCGAGCCTTCCACCCTTTACCAAGTATATAGATGCATTAATTAAATAAGATATATTGTGATATCCCAACATAATCCTGTCCCTCATGGAGCAATATTCAACTTCACCTGCAACTAACAATGCTATAAGAGGGGCTGAGCAAAGCAGTAACATAGCCAAGCAACGGTTTTCTAGGAAGGGTGAAAAGGTTAGAGGCTGACATGGCAGTTTGGGAGGCTTGATCAACAAGAGATAGGTAGCGCAGCATAGCGATAGAATGAAGCAACTAGCATAGCAATGATAGTAGTGAGATCCAAGGTGACGGTCATCTTGCCTGAAATCCCGCTAGGAAGAAGAACGAGTCCATGAAGAAGATGAAGCCACGAAGACGAACCAAGCGTAGACGAACGAATCCTCATGGTCGCAACGAAATAGGAACTAACGAGAAGGAGCACAACCGAAAAGAAGCAAACAACAAGGTAAACACACAACACGTAAACATGACAAGATGCTCAACCAAGCATGATGCATGACAAAGGCTACATGAAGCTACTCATGGCAAGATATGATGCATACAAGAGCAACACATCAAAGCAAGTTTAAATGAGGCCGGAAACACAAATAACAATTCTGGAAACTCCCCATATGCATATTTCAAATTTGCTCCTGTTCTGTCTAAACCATATTTTAGAGTTGTTAAACAGCAAAAGTAAGTGCATCATGTTAAACTATGCATTTTTCTAGCCCATTTACGTATAAAGTTTATTAAAATTGGAGCTACGGTTATTTAGTTATCAAATAAATCATTTTAACATGGCATTTGAGCAAATTCTAACAAACAACATTTTAAACATTTTAAACATGGATAAAAGTGGCATATTATTAATCCACACAAAAGTTTAAGCATTTTACATGTTTAAATCATTTACACATGATGCACGGTTGATGAGTTATTAAATGCATGAACATGAGGGACTTTTTTGTAAAACAGCAGTTCCAGGATAATTAACAAAATTCGCAGGTCAGAGAAAAAGTACTATCAGGCCGAATCTAGAGGGGCTGGGGTTCTCACCATGGGCTCTTGGCCTGGTCGGTGCTAGGTTGGCCTGCTGGCGCAGGACGCGGGCTGCTGGGCTGTGCCTAGGCGGCTTGGCTGGAGGCGATCGAGGCCTCATGGTCCACGCGTGCGCGATCAATGCACGCGGTCGAACGGTCGTTCCTGAGCTGTTGCTTGATGCAGCGTGAAGCAGAGCGGGGAGCAGAGGCAACGACGGCAGCTTGGCGCGGGGTAGGGCTCCGGCGGTGCTACTGGCAAACTGGGGACACCAGGACCCAAACCAGAGGAGCGGGCACAGCTCCAGTGGTGGGGCTCGCCGGCAACGCAGAAGATGGGGCTTGCAGCGGCGACAACGAGACATGGCGGCGGAAGCGTGGGGACGTCAGCGGAACAGGGTTGCGTCGGGGAAGATCGGGGGTACCACAGGCGGCGTTCTCGTCGAGGTCCTCCGGGAAGAAGATGGTGGCGTCGCTGTTACAGAGGAAAGAGAGGGAGTCCAGTGAGACAGGGAGCTTCAACGAAGGAGGGAAAAGGGCCAGGGCGGTGAGGACAGCCTGCTGGTTCGGGCGAGGAACGGAGCAGCTCCGGCGGTGGCGCTCGCCGGCGCGGGGAGGTAGTCCTGGACGAGGAGGTGGCTACGGCCTCGGACACTCGCGGGCGCAGGCGGTTGAAGGCGGACGGAGGCCGGAGGTGATGCTGGTTGGGGACGACGAGGTCCTCGAGGCACAGGCGCACGGGGCTCAGGCGGCCGGCGGCTTGACTCCGGTGACGCGAGGCTGATGAAGAGCTCGGGCGCGAGGCCGCCATGTGAGGGAGCTCGGGGATGCGGGGACGAGGCATGCTGGTTGGCAGCGAGTGGAGGCCGAGGGGATTTGGATCGGGGGAGCAGCCACTGATTGGATGGAGATGGATCCCGAGGTGGGAGATTTGGTTGTCAATGGGACAAGCTCCCGAGGAACATGGGTGGCGGCGGCGGGAGGATTAGATGGATCGATGGGACAGGGCTAGGGTTAGACTGCTACTTATAGCACTGGATTTTTGGTTAGTGCTATTTTGGAACCTCCGATTAAAATCGAACGGTCGAGAATAAATAGCTTAGGTGAGTTCAACGAGAAACCGATGATGATTTAGGGATGTTTGGGGATGATCCGGATCCAACGGCCATGACTGCTCGAGTTGGGTCCGGGAAGTTTTGGACGCGCGCGAGGGGGCTCCGAGCTGGCAAGAGAGGTTAGGTGGTCATGGTCAAGAGGGAAGCGAAACCCGATTGGACTCGGAGCGGTCAACGAAGGCAAGGGGGAACGCGGCAACTACGAATAGATGCAAGCTTTAAGAAAACCATGCCGATGCAAGTTTTGATAAGAATGACGACACAGAGTGCCGATGCAATGCGAATGATGCGATGAGATGAGATGCATGACAAGAACAAAATGCAAAACAAAAGACAAAAACCCAACCACGAAGGAAATAACATAACACATAGCCGGAAATGGTAAGAGTTCGAGTTACAAATATGGAAAGTTACATCCGGGGTGTTACAGGCCCGTCCCTCCACCTCGACCTGGTCGACGAGGTCGGATCAGCTCCTGTAGAACGCGGTCCCTTCGGCGGCCGCGGCGGCGGCCGCCGCCCTTGCCAGGGCGATTGGCCACCTGAAGAAGAAGACAGAATGAGCAAAAAGAAACAAGGCTAGCTTGACAATCCGGTTACGTACGGGAGATGAAGCTTACCCCGACAAGACCAGGACCAGAGTTGGCCTCCCATGCCCGCCATGCGCTTTGGGGCCCGGGGCCGCGGCGCGACACTGGCCTTCCCGTGCGAGCGGCTCGGCGCCGCCCCACGCGAAGACCCGGCTTCGCCCGTGTCGCCACCTCCCCCTCCCAACGCCACTACACCAACAATTAGCGTCAGCATCGCCCGTACCGTGCCGCGGTCAACAACTCAAGATACATGAAGAAAAATACAAGACTTACCCGCACGACGCCCAGCGCCGGCGTCGGCCTCGGCCTCCTCCTCCCCGCCGTCGGCCGCGGGCTCCTCTGGCACCACCGGCGCCACCGAGCCCGTGCATAAGGATGCCGGATCGCGTTCAGAAGCACCTGCCGCGTCACGTCAGGACGGACAAGAAGGTCCACAGCAGCAAAGTAAGGCGACCAGACACTCACCTGTGGCGCTGGGTTCGACTCGCTGTACGGCACCTTGCCGAACCGCCAGTCGTCCCCAAGGTTGTCCTTGGAGATGTCGTTCACGCGGCGCGCGATCTGCTTCGTTGTTAGCCACATCGACCCCATGCGGTTGGGGTCTTGAAGGCCGACCATCTCGCCAATGAGGCAGGAGCACCTCTGCAGTGGGAGGACCCGGCGCATGATGAACGCGGCGATGAGGTTGTTGCCGGTGAGCCCCTCCCGCGTCCTCATCACCGTCACCGCTCGCAGAGATTGAGAATCTCCTGCGACAGGCGCCTGGGAGAGTAGCCCCAGTTTATCTTCGCCCGCAGCGGCGTGATGGCGAAGGCCGAAAGATTGATGCGGTCCGCACCCAAGTTGCGGACGTAGAAGAAGGAGTTTTGCCATTTCTTAGCAGAATCCTCCAGCGGGATCTTGGGGCAGTCCGCCCCAACCGCTTCGAGATGACGGAGAGCTGGACAATGGCGTTGGCGCCAAGATGATGGGGATGGAGCCCAAAGAACTCCAGGAACATGCGGAAGAAGGTGCTCGCCAGCAGCCCAAATCCATGCTCGAAGTGCGTGAAGAAGACCACGTGCTCCAACTCCTCGGGTTGGGGCCTCTGCTCACCGCACGACAGACGGACAGCAACATCCGTCTCCCGCGGCACGCGCCGCAACGCCTGAAGATGGGCGATGTCCTCGGTGGTGACAGTCGAACCCATCCAAGAGCCCGACGGCAGTGCCATGATCGAAAGAAGGAGAAAGAAGATGGACGACGGAGAAGTTCTGCTCGGGGCAGCGGGCGCTGCAGTGCATCGATTGCAAAGAGAAGAGCAAGAGCAAAGGGACAGGAGGGCGTGTGCGAGAATGATATCCACCGCCCCCTACCCCTCGATTTATAACCCTCGGTTTGAACGTGGGGGAGTGGGATCGTCTACACACACCTTTCCACTACCACGCAATAAGTGTGCACGTACACACGTAGTAACTGCCCGAGGAAGAGCAACCGGCCCCCAGACACCGCAATAAATCCGCACGCATGGGCCAAGGGCGTGCGGCGGCGGGCCCCAGCCCATCGCCCAGTCCCGCCACGTGCGTGGCCTGTCAGGCCCCTCCGACTTTCGGGCACCACATGACGCCCGCGCGAAGCCCGAGGGATTTCCCCAAGATTAGATGGACTCCTCGGTTCCCGCCATGGACGGGATGCCGCGATCTGGTTTCCGAGAAAACTGGCACACAGTGGGTGTTACCAGACCCGGCGCTCGCAGAATCCGCCTTGCTTAAGGGGGAAACTATGAAGGCCCACTCATCGGAAGACGGCGTACCTTCATAGCTTCGGGGACTACTGTCGGGGGGGTGAACCCCCGGCAGGCAGCGGAACTCGGATCCTTTTCAAAAAAACGGGGCCGCCATCGCCCCTCAAGTCGGCATGCGCTTGGCCGGGTCGCTCGACCCGGCCAAGCCCCGCAACCCGGACAAGCTCTCCGACCCGACAAGACGCATCAACTCAGCCTCAACAACTAGCGCAAGGCAGCCGAACCCGGCACAACCAAAGCTTCCTCGACAGGCCAGCTCCACCCGTGGCATGCTCCGCAATCCAGCCGCGGGTCAGCTCCCGTCCCATCCAGGCCATACAATGGGACGAGTCTTCAATCATCGATGAACAAGGAAACAGTGCCCCGCCCATGCCTCTTGTCAGCCGGAGCATGGCAACAATGTTCCTCACCTACCCGCTGACCAGGGCTGGCGTGGCTATAGTGCCCCCGCCCTCACCGCGGACGACAACAAGCAGCAACCTGACGGAGATCCACCGTACACGACTCGACTCGGCCACGCCCAGACGATAGACAAGATGGCGCACAGTCCCCCTAGGCACGCAGGGCCCACACCTAGGGGAACCCGGTGAACCACAGGCCCTCAGTAGGTCCCAGCCCGGGTCCCCGGACACCGACAACCCGGACCCACCGACTTGTAACATTACCATTACACCCCTGGGGGGTTGGTCTATAAAACCCCCAGGAGCCCTCATGTGTAGGATGTGGGAAAGAGGGGGGAAAAGCCAGTAAGCGCAGAACTAGCCACCGAGACAGCAACACCAGAGAGAAGGAGCAGCCTAAGCCTTGGCCAGCTTCCTTCCTCCCCCATACAGCTCCAGGAGCAACATTGTACTATCAAACATCAAACTACACTCGGCAGGACTAGGGGTGTTATCTCTCCGGAGAGCCCCGAACCTGGGTATGTCCAGCATCCCGCGCCCGTTCATACCAACCTCGCCTCTGGAGCCCACCAGTGCCCTCGAGCCTCCTCCTCTCTTTAGCCATCCCTTGGCATCTGTCGTGCGCCCACCACGACAATCTTCTTGGAGATCTATTCAATGTAATACTTTTTGCGGTGTGGTTGTCGAGATCTGATGTTTTATGATCAAGATTATCTATGAACAATATTTTAATCTCCTCTGAATTATTTTATGTATGATTTGTTATCTTTGCAAGTCTCTTCGAATTATCAGTTTGGTTTGGCTTACTAGATTGATCTTTCTTGCAGTGGGAGATGTGCTTAGCTTTGGGTTCAATCTTGCGGTGTCCTTTCCCAACGATAGCAGGGGCAGCAAGGCACGTATTGTGTTGTTGCCGTCGAGGATAAAAAGATGGGGTTTATATCATATTGCTTGAGTTTATCCCTTTACATCATGTCATCTTGCCTAATGTGTTACTCTGTTCTTATGAACTTAATACTCTAGATGCATGCAGGATAGCGGTCGATGTGTGGAGTAATAGTACTAGATGCAGAATCGTTTCGATCTACTTGTCGCGGATGTGATGCCTATATACATGACCATGCCTAGATATTCTCATAACTATGCACTTTTCTATCAATTGCTCGACAGTAATTTGTTCACACACCGTAATACTTATGATATCTTGAGAGACGCCACTAGTGAAACCTATGGCCCCCAGGTCTATTTTCCATCATATAACTTTCTGATCTATTTTATTTTGCAATCTTTACTTTCCAATCTATATCATAAAAATACCAAAAATATTTATCTTATTATCTCTATCAGATCTCACTTTTGCAAGTGGTCGTGAAGGGATTGACAACCCCTTTATCGCGTTGGTTGCAAGGTTCTTATTTGTTTGTGTAGGTACGAGGGATTTGAGTGTAGCCTCCTACTGGATTGATACCTTGGTTCTAAAAAACTAATGGAAATACTTACGCTACTTTGCTGCATCACCCTTTCCTCTTCAAGGGAAAACGAACGCACGCTCAAGAGGTAGCAGTTGGCTCTTTGGGTACATGGCCTGCATTTCAGTGACCCAACGCAGGCAGCACACATCAGAGGAACCTTTGGTGGGCCAGGGCGGTCAGAAGCGGGCATTTCATATACCGATGATTGTTCATTGAGTGTGATGTCATCTATTTCATGTAGATAAGCCAACTATGTTGATAGCCCGTTCGATACGTTGTGATTCATAAGACCGCTACAAACATCAATGTTCTGCTTATCACGGAAAACATTGATTAATACTCGTAACAATCCATGTCCTTAACAAAGTTTGCATGCACGTATAGGTTGATCATGTGTCTTGCATTGTGTGCTATGTGCATGCAGGCGTGCGAATGTTGCGTGCATGCAAGGGTACATTTCAGTGTTGCATGCATGTGTGCGTACGTGCGTGTGTTTGTGAGTGCATGTGTATGTGTCAGTGTTGCACGCCTGCGTGCGTGCATGTGTTCGTTATGTGTACGTGTCAGTGTTGCACGCCTGCATGCATGCGTGTCTTGCGTGCGTGCATGTGTATGTGCGGGGTGAGGCTACACGTCAGTCGACTGACTTTTTCATCTCTGGTCATTAGATTTTCTAGCCCTTGGATACGAAATCAAGGGCATGCGGTTTATCTTCAAATTCCACCCCTTAAGCCGCCAACAACCACCGGCCGAGCCACTGGCCACCGCCGCCTGCGCCGCCATGCCGCCCCGCCCACCCTGAAACCACTCCCCACCGCTGGTCCGCCGCTGCACCGGCCATCCC
>NC_041393.1:279433326-279463010 GCF_002162155.2 Triticum dicoccoides | reverse complement strand
ACTGAGCTTTTTCTCCGGTGATCCCCACGCCACCGCCCAATCACTGCCCCCCCCCACACACACCGCCGACTGCCAACCATAGGTCTCATGACTTTGAATACCCACAGACCACTAATTTATTACCATTTATGTCCTTCATATACGCGCTGACGGGTGGGTCCTATGGTAATGTGCGGTGCTGCATTTGGACCGCTTGACTAGTCAATTGATCGTGTCATCAACAAATTACGGAGCTGTATGGTGAGCGAGTGACCATATGATCACCCTAAAATGTATTTTATTAACACAGTACAGACTCAAACTACCATTACTTTCTTTCATATACGGGCTGACAGGTGGGCCCCACGGTTACGCGCCCCAATGGTGCAACACTAGTTGTGCCATGTGGAACATTTAAATGGTCAATTGATTGTATCATCAACAAAATACGAAGTTGTACGGGTGATCATGACATGTATTATTTTAACACGGTACAGACGCAAGGGCTCATATATACGCGCAAGCACTCATTGCTATAAGCGCACACATGCAGACCCTACCCCTATGAGCACCTTCGAGAGAGTGAGCCAGCATATGATCTTGAGATTTTACGAAGTCACCATAGGTGCCTCATAGTCGAGTGGAACGTCTCCTCCCACTGAACGCACATCGCCAGAAAATACTGAAATTAACCCAGGATAAATGCGAGCACCGGGACTTTAACCCTGGTGGGCTCGAGAAACCACTATCCTCCTAACCATCCAACCACATGTTGGTTAGCACGACAAAATGTATGTGGTGACCGTGATGAGCTTATTCTGAAGTCTAGTGACCATATCGTGCTTTCGCTTCAAATACAATGACCGTAAGTGTCGTCAACAAAATACGAAGCACGCATCAAATGCAAAGTCCGTCAGTGTCATCAAGAAAGTACGGAGACGTATCGTGAGCTAGATACCGTATGATTACCACGAGAATGTATACGGTGACCGTAATGAGCATATTCTAAAGTCCAGTGACTGTATAGTGCTTTAGCTTGAAATACAGTGACTGTCATGCATGAATGTGTCGTGGGCATGCATACTTTTAGAGGGCCGAGAGATAGTTTGTGTGCGTACGTGAAAGTGGTGTAGAAAGAGGGGGTGTCTGGTGGAGACAAGGAGAGATATGCCCTTCTTTTCTCTTTCCCGTGACTAATATTTTAGGAGAATATATAAACATTCACAACGCAGAACAAATATTTATGGATGCACCATGCAATTAACTTTCATGTATAACATTGTACTATTGTATATGCTTATTCTCTTAGTGGCCGATTGCGTGTGTGATGTGGTGGGCACATCATTTCTAGTTGTGGTTGGTCAACATGAGGACTCACGGGTCGGATCCATCCTGCGCCACAAAGGTTGGACCGAGACACGTTATATGAAGACCCATGTGGAGGACTCGGCGTACAACACGAAGCTACCAGAGTCGTGGAGGACTCTATCCCCACTGGTGATAAGCCGACTATATATGATTGTAACCTTAGGCCCCGAGTATGTTATAGAAGCTTGGGGGCTAGTTCGTCGATAGTATACACACACACAATGTCTGGTATTCATGTGTACTTTGTACACACCCCTACCACTAATATACAATACCAAGAGTAGGCTTTTTCCTCAACTGCAAGGGTCCGAACTAGGGTAAAACTTTGCCTCGTATTACCATCCATCCTAACAGTCAGGGATATCCTACCGAATCATATGATGGAATCATATCTACCAACTACTAAGAGAGAGGTGTGTCTGGGGGGGGGGAATGTGTGCGAGAGAGAGGCCTAAAGATAATGTGCATGCAGGAGACACGTAGGCACATATATGTGCGTATAGAGGGCTAGTAGAGACTGTGCGTGTGTATATATGCATGTGAGAGAAACAGTATTTTCCAACTGAAATTAGTGAAAAGAGTGGTACATAGTAGTCATAAAGAGAGAGATATAGAGAGAGCATGTGCGTGAGACAGCCAGACACCCCGAGAGAGATTGTCAGCATGTGTGAAAGAGAAATGCCGATGAATATAAAGTGTGTGCACCTCTGCATTAGATAGAGGGAGAGATATATCACATTTGTGAGAACGGGCCGAGGCATAGTGCATCTATGTGTAAAAGGCGGTTCTATGCATTAAATGAAAATATAAATTGCATTATTATTTTTGGATGAGATCATGAATTTTGCAAATTGCATATGGACGAAAATCAGTCTATCAGACATCCATACTCTATTGAATTCTAGCATGTGCATGTGTTTATTTCATATTATCGATCCATAGAGTGAGAGAGGTTTGAAATACAAGCATTGGATTGCTTTTGCAATTCATATCTAAACATTAATTAGTGCACTCCATGTTGTTAGTGTGAAGCACTTTATACATTTGTCACTTGCATCGATACATTCCAAATTGCTAGCTACGAAATAGAATACATGTCGAATTCAACATAAAGGGGAGTTCCAAGATTCGAATTAATAGGAAGTTCCAACATAAAGGGCATTTGTAAATCAGATCTAAAAGGGGGCATCAATCTTTATTGTGCATTTGAACATGCTATATATTCATACGCATGTCTAACTTTTTTTTTCAAGCAAGGAGATTATATCTGGAACCATGCATGAAATGAGGTAAGTTGCATATTTTGTAATATATACTCGTGTACAATGTATATTCAAATGTACCGCCTCCATTCCAAAATAATCGTAGCTTTAGGATTTTCAAGAGTAAAGATTTGTGAAGTTTGAAAAATCCTGAAAGTTCAATTCAAGAGAACCAAAAACGTTAATGCTTCTGCTCCCAGATACTGAACGAAGCGCCAAATAAGCCTCTGGTCACCCGAAACCGTGCGAGACTAATGTTTGGTGGTAGGAAATTACTGTACTGACTCTGGCCCATGTAGCCTTTTGGCCCGATGTCCAAAGGTCTAAACCGGGGTAGGTTTGTAACTTCACCAAGACGCCAGTCTCAACTGCCTCCGAGAAGCATTCATACGCCGTGGGCGCCTAAACACCCATTCGCTCGGCTGAAATCTATCCCGCCCACATTTGGGACACCTGAGATTACTATCCTACCCCCAACCCACAATATGTACAAAATTTTAGATGGGGGCAAAGTTGTAACTTTCCCCAAATTTCAAACAAGTGCGTCCCAAACCGAAACATTGTTCCCCCTTAGTCCCCCCTCCCTCTGTTTCCCCATTCATACTCTGTGGGTGCCAAAACGCCCTCTCCACCAGCCGCGTAACCCTAGCCTCCTCCGTCCTCCACCTCATAGCGCCCAATCCACCACCACCCTCCTCCATCACGCTGGAGCCGGTACTCTGACGTCGTCGCCCAACGCAACCATAACCGCAACGCCCTCAAGGACTTAGCAGCTGAAGCCGAGGCAGAGCTGCCTCCACGAAGCCGACACCGACGTGCGCCGTACCAGAACCACTCCGACCACGCCGTCCTGCGCCTCACCGCTACCGCTCCACTTTTGCAACCGTCCACCGCACCGGAGCTGTTCCCGCTATGCCGTCGTTCGCCGCCTCGGATCTGGTTCCCTGCCGCCGATAGATGGACACCGCACCAGACTCAACAACTTGGCCATGGGTTCATCCAAGGCTCCATCGTCCTCCACAACTTCTCGTTTCTAGCGAACCATAAGAAGATCATTGGAAAAACAGAAGGAGGACATAGCACTGCCAGCAGAAAGAGGTACTCTTCTTCCCTTATTCATGCAAATCTTACGTCTCTGCTCACACTGAATTCATCCCACGAAAGAAACTAGTTGAGCGCTTCTTACTGCATCTTCTTCGTGGTACTAAATGCACAAGGTTTCCTCCATTTACTATTTCACCTTTGCTAGAGATCAGGAGCCCGCCTGGATTTCAATTCAGGGTCAGTTAAACCGCAATTAAAAGAAGAAGCACCCGCTTAGGCACGCGGAGCACCTAGTTCGCCTGTTCGCCGGGGAAGCGGCGCATCGGTGTCTATCATAGGGGTGTGGGGTGCAGGAGCTGCTTGCGCCTGATCTGAAGGTCGGTGGGGCTTGAATGGATGGCCAGGGGGCGGTGCCAAGCACGGTGGTGCGGTGAGGTCGAGGTAAGGGCGCATGCAGGGGACTGGGCCGATGGTCGCTGGCGTTTCGAGGAAGATCGTCAACACTGACTGACTGGAGGTAGGTGAAGGCAATCTTCCCGTTCTTTGTACATCGGATGGTGCAGAAAAAATGGACTGGCCTATTTGTTTTCAGTCGACTGTTATTTTCATAGAATCATGTAGTAATTTAGTGTGCCATGCATGTTGTAGAGCTATCATATGTCTCCCGTCATTTATTTCTCACCGACCTACTATCTGCTACCTTTACACTATACTAATTGTGCACACACTTCACCCATACTCATTGTTTTTTATGCATGGGTATTTCAGACTCTGACGCAGTGTTGATGAATGCAGAAAAGAAAAGACAGAAGTCGCTCGAGTGTAATTCGAAGATAAGCACTAAGCATTTCAGCGCTCTAAAGGGTGATGTGTCAATAGTTGGAGACAGTAAACGTAGCTCTGCAGTTTATGATCTCAATTGCCACACACAACCATCCCAGGTGCTTGCTTTAACTTTGCACTGTCAAATGTGGTTGCTTGTTGCATATGGTGTCTAGCTTGTGTTGCTTCCAATTTGGTTAAATTGCATCTGCTTACTTTACACATTATACCTTTGATAATGACATGCCTTCCTGTTTTTGATACATACTACATATGTCTATTAACGATGTTCGTACATCAAACTAATGCTCTTTTGTATCCCTCATCAATCACTTATGATGAGACAGTCACCCAAGTGGGTTACTGCGAGACGCCCTACTCGTTTAAAGAGTGCAGTGTCATCCTCCCCACATGATTCTCAAGAAACAGCGAGGCTAAATGAAGATAGTCAATGAAGCTCTCTAGTTGATGACCGCAATTTCCCCACACCACCATCGCAGGTGCTTGCTCTTACTTGGTAGTGTGATATGTGGTTGCATGTTGCATACGGTGTCTACCTTATAATGCTTCTAATTAGGGTAAATTGCATCCACTTAGTTAACACATTATACCTGTGAATATGACATGCCTTCCTGTTTTTGGTACATACTACGTCTTTCTATTAACCATGTTCTTACATCAAACTACTTTTCTTGTGTATCCCTCATCAATCACTTCTGACGATACACCTTCAAGTTGACAGTGTAATATTGGTTGCATCTTGAATATCATTTCAAACATGTATTGCTTCTAATTTGTTGAAGTGCCACTTATAATGAGACACGTCTAATTTGGTAGAGTGATTTTGGTTGGATCTTTCATATGGTGTCTAGATTGCCTTGCTTCCAATTTGTTGAAATGCCTTCTGCTTAGCGTTTTTCATACATATTGCATCCTCCTACAATGTGGTTGCCATACATAAAAGTTGTGTTAGTCAGTATCATGCATCAAAGAATTTGGAAGTGTGAATTTCATTCCTTTTTCTTGTGTGTTTACTTGACAAGGAAAAATCTGAAAGTACGAAGGCACGGAATGATGGTGGTCCTGTGGAGCATCTGAAACAGATGATCTCTGCAGATTCTCGTGCTACTCGTACTGCAGTGCTACTTCCAAATCTCATCTCCCCTACTCCACAACCCAAGGTGCTTGCTCTAACATGACAGTGTGATATCTGGTTGCTTGCTGCATATGGTGCCTAGCTTGTATTGCTCCTAATTTGTTAAATTGCATCTCCTTAGCTTACACATTCTACATGTGAATATGGCATGCCTTCCTATTTTTGTTACATACTACATCTTCCTATCACACCATGTTCTTACATCAACCTACTGTTCTTGTGTATCCTACATCTATCGCTTATGATGAGATAGTCACGCCCGTGGGTTAGTATGAGACGCGCTACTCTTATAAAGAATGCAGTTTCATCCTCTCCACATGATTCTCAAGAAACAGCAAGCCTAAATGAAGATATTGAATGTAGCTCTGTACTTGAAGACCGCACTTCCCCTACACCACCATCACATGTGCTTGCTCTAACTTTGCAGTGTGATATGTGGTTCCATGTTGCATACGGTGTCTAGCTTATAATGCTTCTAATTAGGGTAAATTAAATCTGCTTAGTTTATACATTATACTTGTGAATATGACATGCCTTCCTATTTTTGGTACACACTACATCTATGTGTTAACCTTGTTCTTACATGAAACTACCTCTCTTCTGTATCCTGCATCAATCACTTATGATGAGTCACCTTTATTCGTTGCATATTGCATATTCTAGCCTGTTGCCATGTATTGCTTCTAATTTGGTCAAATACATTTGTTAGGGAACCCTTTTAATTTGGCAGAGTGATATTGGTTTCATCTTTCATATGGTTTCTAGCTTGCATTGATTCTAACAAGTTCAGACACCTTATGCTTAGTTTACACTTTATACATCATACGTGTCAATATGTCACGCGGTCCTGTTTTTCATACATATTCCATCCTCCTATCATGCGGCTGCCTTACATGAAAGTAGTGTTCGTAAGTATCATGCATCAATGAGTTCTGAAGAGCAGATTTTATTCCTTTTTCTTGTGGGTTTGACTTGACAAGGAAAAATCAAGAAAGAGGAAGGAAAAGAGTAAGGAAGGCGATGATGGTGGTCCTCTGCAGCAACATAAACGGAGCATTTGTACCGATTCTCCTTGTACTGCTAGTGCATTGAAAGGTCCAAGTCTCCGCTCCCCTACTCCACCATCCAAGGTGCTTGCTCTAACTTGGCAGTGTGATATCTGGTTACATGTTGCATATGGTGTCTAGCTTGTATTTCTCCTAGTGTAAACTTCATCTGCTTAGCTTACACATGATACGTGTGAATATGACACGCTTTCCTGTTTTTGATACATATTATATCTGTCTATCACACCATGTTCTTACATGAAACTACTCTTCTTGTGTATCCTGCATCAGTCACTTATGATGGGACACCTTTAAGTTGGCAGTGTGATATTGGTTTGTGTCTTGAATATGATTTCTAGCATGTATTGCTTCTAGTTTGATGAGCGCCACCTATGACAAGACAGTTTTGACATGGTAGAGTGATATTGATTGCACCTTACATATGGTGTCTAGCTTGCAGTGCTTCTATTTTTTTGAAGTGCCTTCTGCTTAGTTACCACATCATAGGTGTGAATATGTCAAGTCGTCCAGTTTTTCGTACATATTCCATCCTCATATCATGAATTTGCCTTTCATCAGAGTAGTGTTCGTCGGTATCATGCATGAATGAGTTCTGAAGAGCGAATTATATTCCTTTTTCTTGTCGGTTTGACCTCACAATGCAAAATCAATAAAGCTGAAGGAAATTGGCAAGGCATTGGATGATGGTGGACCTTCCGAGAAACTGAAACGGAGGTTCTCTATAGATTCTACTCCGCCATCCTCCCAACAGGATTCGCAAGACAACGCAAGGCTAGACAGTCAACGTAGCTGTGTAGATGATGAGCACATCACCCCTACTCCACCATCACAGGTGCTTGCTCTAACTTGGCACTATTATATGTGGTTGCATGTTGCGTATGATGTCTAGCTTGTATTGCTTCTAACTTTGTTTAACTGCATCTACTTACTTTATGCATAATGCCTGTGAATATGACATGTGTTCCTGTTTCTAGAACATACTATATCTGATCACACCATGTTCTTACATCAGACTACTGTTCTTGCATATTCCGCATCAGTCACTTATGATAAGGAACTTTTAAGTCGCCACTGTGATATTGGTTGTGTACTGCATATGATTGCTAGCATGTACTGCTTCTAATTTGTTGAAACGCCATACAGTTTGAACTTGGCAGAGTGATATTGGTTGCATCTTTCATATGGTGTCTAGCTTGCAGTGCTTCTTATTTGTTGAAATGCCTTCTGCTTAGTTACAACATCATAGGTGTGAATATGTCACGCCATCCTATTTTTCATACATATTCCATCCTCACATCATGTGTTTGCCTTTCATCCGAGTAGTGTTCGTCAGTATCATGCATGAATGAGTTCTGAAGAGCGAATTTTATTCCTTTTTCTTATCGGTTTGACTTCACAATACAAAATCATTACAGTTGAAGGAAATTAGTCTGGCAGTGGATAATGGTGGTCCTTCGGAGCAACTCAAACAGGGGGTCTCTATAGATTCTACTCCGTCATCCTCCCAACAATATTCGCAAGACAACACAAGGCTGGACAGTCAACGTAGATGATGAGCACATCTCCCCTACTCCACCATCACAGGTGCTTGCTCTAACTTGGCACTATTATATGTGGTTGCATGTTGCGTATCATGTCTAGCTTGTATTGCTTATAACTTTGTTGAATTGCGTCTGCTTACTTTACACATAATGCCTATGAATATGACACGTGTTCCTGTTTCTAGAACATACGTGTACATGATGAGCACATCTCCCCTACTCCACCATCACAGGTGCTTGCTCTAACTTGGAACTGTTATATGTGGTTGCGTTTTCCGTATGATGTCTAGTTTGTATTGCTTCTGATTATGTTGAATTGCATTTTCGTAGCTTACAACTTATACCTTCAACGATCACTTACCCATAAGACACATTTAACTTGGGATTGTGATGTAGGTCGCATCTTGCATTCTCTTTTAGCTTTTACTGCTTCTAATTTCTTGAAATGGCACTTATGAACAGACACTTTTTACCTGATAGAGTGATATTTGTTGCATGTTCATATGGTGCCTAGCTTTCATTTCTTCTAATTTTATTGAAATGCCTTCCGCTTACTATTTTTTCATACATATTCCATCCTCCTATCGTACATGTGAATATGCAACACTGTCTTTTTTCTATATATTCCATCCTCCTATCCTGGGCTAGCCTTACATCAAAGTAGTGTTCGTCTGTATCATGCATCAACCAGTTATTCGGAGCTAATTTTATTGATCTTCTTGTGGTTTTGACTTCATAAGGCAATATCAGAAAATAGGAGGGAAAAGAGTAAGTTAGGGGATGTTGGTGGTCCTCCGCACCGACGCAAACAGAGACTCTCTAGATTTGCCACTGCTACTGCTAATGAAGTTGAATTCCCAAGTCTACATGATGACTTCATCTCCCGTACTCCACCATCGTAGGTGTTTGCTCTAAGTTGACAATGTGATAATTGGTTTCATGTTGCACATGTTGTCTAGCATGTATTTCTTCTATTTTGATTAAATTGCACCTACTGAGCTTATACGTTACACATGTGCATATCACATGGATTTCTGTGTCTAGAATACACTGCATCTATCTATCATACCATGTTCTTACATCAAAGTACTGCTGTTGTGTATCCCGCATCAGTCACTCATGATTGGGCTCTTTTAACATGGCAGTTTGATAGTGGTTTCATCTTCCATTGATTTCTATGTGTACTGCTTCTAATTTTTCGAATTGCCACTTATGATAAGACAGTTTTAACTTGGCAAAGTAATATTGGTTGCATCTTTCATATGGTGTCTAGCTTGCATTACTTCTATTTTCTTGAAAATCCTTCTGCTTAGTTTACACATCGTAGCTGTGAATATGTCATGCCGTCCTATTTTTCTTACATATTCCATCCTCATATGGTTGTCTTACATCAAAGTATTGCTTGTCTGTATCATGCATCAATGAGTTCTGAATAGCGATTTTATTCTTTTGTGTTGTGGGTATGGCTTGACATGGCAAAGTCAAAAAGAGCAAGGAAAATAATATAGTAGGGAGTGGTGTTACTCATCAGGTGAAACGGAAAAGGATCTGCCGTCGAGATTCTACGGGTACTTATAGTGCAGTAGAAGGTCCAAGTCCACCTGCTAAATCTACAAGCACAGTATCACCTGCTCCACCAGCCGCAGCATCCGCTTCAACTGTACCAGCATCTCAACGAGTTACTCATTCGTTTGCTTCGAAATTGGCCAGTTCCCAAGCTGCCTTCACACCTAACACTACTTCCGAAGCACTGCTGACACAACAGGACTTGGCAAGATCAGATGAACCTCATGAGCATCAGCACCAAGATGGTACCTGATCGAGTCAAGTTGCAGTTGCATGCTCCTTTATATGCACTCTCACAGTTTGATTTACACTAACACTTTCCATATTCGTTGTTGAACTAGCACCATGGCGCAAGCGGAAACAGACATCATGGATAATGCTTGATAGATTAACAAAATCTAAAGGAGGAAGAATGGAGATCCATTTTGAGGCAGGTTTAAAAAGGCCACGTGATGCTACAGAGTCAGCCAAGTTAGTATCAGAGGCAGCCGTTGCCGTTAGGTGTCATGCACGTATCCTGCCAACGTGGATCTAGTACAGGAATGAGAAAGACAATACCTAGTTTAACACCTTCCTTGAATATTTATCTGTAAGTAATGTTATTCATTGCAAATAGTGATATTGTCTTGCTCTGTCCCATACTTTCTAGCTTCCTCCTAATAAGATTGACATTCTTTTTTCAATAGATGAGGTTCAAGTTGGATCCGAAATATGATGTAACTAAACAAGCATGCACTCATGTTTTTCAGTCTGCTCTGCGAGGTACCACCTTAGAAAATCTCACTTTGAAGGCAAGGCTAACAATAAAATGGCCCAAACATCTCCAATGGAATATATTACAAATGAAGACTGGACAACCCTTGTTAAACACCGGTCTGATCCAAAGTATCAGGTAGGCTATACGTATTTGATCAGACCACATATTGAACTTGTATTTATGTATGTGCCTTACAAGTGTATCTTCTTCTAGGCTAACTGTTTGAAGAACAAGACCAACCGTTCTAAAGTGAAATTCCAACAGACAACGGGATCTCGTAGCTATATTGCACACTGCGAGGCTCTTGTAAATAGCTGCTACTTCCTTCTTCTTTTTTTGTGCCATATTATCGTATCTATATTGACTTGTTCCAAATACAGAGGAAAGACCATGCAGACCAAAAAGAACCTGAACCAAATGCAGTGCAAATCTTCAAGGATTGCCACACCAGCAAGATCAAGGGCATGAGCACACCGGTTCAAGACGCTGTTGTAAGTCCTTAGTCCTCCTTCCTTTGAACTGATTGGTACTGTGATGTGTTCATTTAACTACTTGGTTTGCAGCCAATATCAGTTACTCTATTCACTTTTATACACAGTTGTCTTGATGTATCATTTCACCTTACATGGTTTAAAAGAGATGAAGGATATTCTTTTGGTCTTGATCCGTAATCTAGTTGTTATGTTCACGTGCGCACACAATGATAAAATAGCATGTTTGTTTTATATCTGTTTTCCCATGATATGAATGATGTCATACTATGTTCATCCTACTTTAAATCATGTCTCTTTATCCTTAGATGTCAATGAATGTGAGGAAATAGACAATACAGTAGGCATGCTACATGGACATATGTTCCGAAAGTGATTTTATTATGTCATTGGCACTACAATACACGCTAATGTATTACAGTAGTTCACCAAAATAAGTTATGTATAAACGTGTAACCTACTTTGTTTGTTTTTGTCTCATTAGTAACTTATCCCGTACACTAATCTACAAGTTCAAACTTTCAGGAAGCTATGGAACAAATGATTGGACAACCACAACCACCTGAAGGTGACGAGGCTACCACAGGCACAATGTCACCTCTTGCTACAGTGCGTCAGTATCTCTCCACTAACAGTGCAAATAGCACCTTCCTGCGTAATTCTGGGTTGGTTGTCAAGGTAACATCGTCCAAATTGCCTACTGAACAAAATCTTCCAGCTAGACAGAGTGATATATCTGTGCTCCAGACACAAGTCCAATCCCTAATTGACGTCATCTCGGAAACAAAAATAGTGGTTGACAAATGTCGTTACGATATGAATGGTTTTGAAACCAGACTATCAGACATTCGCTTCGTTGTTCAAGAACAATGATGGAAAAAATGTGAAGATCGTGCTGCTCCATCAGATTCTACAGCCTGAAACATTAGCACTCAGGTCAAATGATCTGTGCTTCTATACATCTGATGGTGCTTTTATCTGCAAGGACTGTCAACTTTATGCCAACAGGCCTTTTGTTGTATGGTTGGAATTTATTTTGTTGCCAAAGGTTGCAGTAATTACAACGCTATTTTTGTATGGTGTAGGTTTATCTTAGTAATGTATTCGGCCGAAAGCTTCATAGGAGCCCAACATGCCAACATTCGTCGGGACCATTCCAATTGGGCTAAAAACGATTATCGGCCAAAATTTGCATGTAGCCCACTAAAAATATCTGGGCCTAAATCAACATAATCTTTCATATTTTTCTGGTAGGCATGTGCCCATACTGGGCCTTTAACATGCCTAAACATAAGTTAGGCCCTCAGTAACAATAGGCTATTTACAGGTGTAAATATCTCGAGCCCATAAAAAACATGGGCCTTTAATAGGCCGAAAGTGAGATTGGGCCCTGATTGTCCCAAATAACCCACTGGTCTTAACAGGACGAAATGGTGGCTGAGGGAGTCCTGGATTAGGGGGTGTCTGGATAGCCGAACTATCACCTTTGGCCGGACTCCCGGACTATGAAGATACAAGATTGAAGACTTCGTCCCGTGTCCAGATGGGACTTTCCTTGGCGTGGAAGGCAAGTTTGGCAATGCGGATATGTAGATCTCCTACCATTGTAACCGACTCTGTGTAACTCTAACCCTCTTCGGTGCCTATATAAATCGGAGGGTTTTAGTCCGTAGGACGAACAACAATCATACCATAGGCTAGCTTCTAGGGTTTAGCCTCTCTGATCTCGTGGTAGATCTACTCTTGTACTACCCATATCATCAATATTAATCAAGCAGGAGTAGGGTTTTACCTCCATCGAGAGGGCCCGAACCTGGGTAAAAACATCGTGTCCCTTGTCTCCTGTTACCATCCGCCTAGACGCACAGTTCGGGACCCCCTACCCGAGATCCGCCGGTTTTGACACCGACATTGGTGCTTTCATTGAGAGTTCCTCTGTGTCGTCATCTTTAGGCCCGATGGCTCCTCCGATCATCAACAACGATGCGGTCCAGGGTGAGACTTTTCTTCCCGGACAAATCTTTGTATTCGGCGGCTTTGCACTGCGGGCCAATTCGCTTGGCCATCTGGAGCAGATTGAAAGCTACGCCCCTGTCCATCAGGTCAGATTTGGAAGTTTGAACTACACGGCTGACGTCTGCGGAGACTTGATCTTTGACGGGTTCGAGCCACAGGCAGCGCGCCGCACTGTCATGATGGGCATGATCTAGCTCTGCCACCGAACAGTGCCCTGTAGGCCGCACCAGTGTCCGCTCCGACCCTTAGCTCGGAGCCAACTGCGCCGATCGAGGACGGGTGGCTGGACACCGCCTCGGGGGCTGTGATCTCTACGGCGATTGGGCCGAACACCATCCCTGTCCTTTGCAAGGCTCGTGACTCCAAGGTGTCGTACTCCTCTCCGGACTCCGAACCTTCCGCGCCCCTGCCAATCGAATCCGATTGGGCGCCGGTCATGGAGTTCACCGCCGGAGACATCTTTCAGCACTCGCCCTTTGGCGACATCCTGAATTTACTAAAGTCTCTCTCTTTATCAGGAGAGCCATGGCCGGATTATGGTCAGGAAGGTTGGGATGCGGACGACGAAGAAATTCAAAGCCCACCCACCACCCACTTCGTAGCCACTGTCAAAAGCTTAAACAACATGCTCGACTTCGACTCCGAAGACATCGACGGTATGGACAACGATGTAGGAGATAAACATGAACCAGCACCTATAAGGCACTGGACAGCCACCTCATCTCACGACGTATACATGGTGGACGCACCTAAAGGAAGCAACGACGAGGAACAACAGGACGCCACGAGGGATCATTCCCTCGAAAGCAGTCAAAATGGCGACGTAAGCGCCACTCAAAATCCCGCCTCGACAAAGACAGTAGCCATACAGACCCAGCCATAGAGTAGGGCGAACCGGTGGACGACGAACATGCTATCGAGCAACCGTCCGAACAGGACAACCTGGATAAACAATCCGTCCCCGGCGAAGATAACAGTCCGGACGATCTCACGCCGGACAAGTTGATGGAGCAGAAGAACCTCCACAAAAGGCTCGTCCCCACTGTGCGTAGCCTGAAAAAGCAGAAGCGGAAGCTCAAAACAGCGGAAGATGCACTCAGAATTAGCTGGAGCAAAGTACTCAACATCGCAGACAAATACGGCGATAGTCGCCGAACAAAGAGCTACCCGAAGCGAATACTACTACCCAAATTTGATGAGGAGGCCGTAGAGCCCCGCAATCAAAGGACAAGGAGACCACCCAGTCGGATAGACGACCCCATGGAAAACATAGAGCGGCAAACGGCGCCGCACACAAGCTGGCACACGATCCGCACACGGATCCGCATCAAAAGATGGCCCAGTTAGATCTATCTACGGGCCAAGAAAGCAAGCTCTAGTAAGCAATGCAACACATCAAGTATCCGAATATTACGGTGCACCTAAATATAGGGGTGCCGCACACCCCCTATGTTTCACCGATGAGGTTCTGGATTATGAATTTCCAGCGGGATTCAAGCCCGTAAACATAGAGGCATACGACGGAACAACAGACCCTGGAGTCTGGATTGAGGATTACATCCTCCACATACACATGGCTAGAGGAGATGACCTCCATGCCATAAAATACTTACCCCTCAAGCTCAAAGGGCTAGCCCGGCATTGGCTCAAAAGCATCCCCGAAAACACCATTGGAAGTTGGGAAGAGCTCGAGGATGCTTTTCGGGCAAATTTTCAAGGGACCTATGTCCGACCTCCGGATGTAGACGATTTAAGTCACATAACTTAACAACCTGGAGAGTCAGCCCGAAAATTCTGGAATAGATTCCTTACTAAAAAGAACCAAATAGTCGACTGTCCAGACGCCGAAGCCTTAGCAGGTTTCAAACACAACGTCCGAGATGAATGGCTCACCAGACACCTCGGCAAAGAAAAGCCAAGAACAATGGCCGCATTAACAAGCCTCATGACCCGCTTTTGCGTGGGAGAGCATGGCTGGCTGGCAAGATGCAGTACCAGCGACCCAAGTACATCCGAAGTCAGGGACGGAAATGGGAAACCGCGACGCAGCAAGGACCAGCGCCGGACCAAGGAAACAGCCCGAAGAGCACGGCAGTCAACGCCGGATTCAGAAGCTCACGGCAAAATCATAAAAAACTGCCCCCCAAGGATAACAGGGACGAGCTATCTAACTTAAACAAAATCTTGGACAAGGTATGCCAAATCCACAGTACTCCCGGGAAGCCTGCCAATCATACCCACAGAGATTGTTGGGTCTTCAAGTAGTCCGGCAAACTCAATGCCGAACACAAGGGGCTCGACACACCAAGCGAGGACGATGACGAACCCCACAAGCAGAGCACTGGAAAACAAAAGAATTTCCCACAAGAATTCAAAACAGTAAACTCACTTCACGTGACAAAAAGGAAAAACAGAATGGCGCCCATAGAGATACACGCCATACGGCCTATCCCAGAGGAGTCCCGCCACTGGTTGTTAAAACCAATCACCTTCGATCATCAGGATTACTCCAGAAGTATCCGGAATACGGGATGGACTGCCTTGATATTAGATCCGATAATTGACGGACTCCAATTTACACAAGTCCTAATGGACGGCGGCAGTGATCTAAACCTGCTATATCAGGACACAATCCGCAAAATGGGGATAGACCCAACCAAAATTTGCCATAGAAACACTTCCTTTCAAGGGGTAATGCCAGGCCCAGATGCCCATTGTACGGGCTCTCTACTGCTAGAAGTTGTCTTCAGATCACCCAACAACTTCCACCGCGAAAAGTTAACCTTCCACCTTGCCCCATTTACAAGTAGATACCAATCACTACTGGGACGCGAAGCTTTCGCCCGCTTTAACGCAATACCGCATTATGCATCCCTTACACTTAAAATGCCTGGTCCACGAGGCATCATCTCCTTAAAGGGAAATACCAAGTGTTCCTCGAGCGCGGAAGATTGTGTGACTGCCTTGACAGCCACACACTAAACCGGCTTCACCAATCAAAGCACCTAAACAGGTCGTTCAGACCCCCGAACACGGCTAGACGAGTCCGGCGTAAACACACAAGGGCTTACTAGCCGCATACCCCTGTACAAGAGGCTCCGCGCATGTACAACAAGAGACAATAAAGCTCAATTTTATTCATTTTTTGAATTGTACTTTGTTTATTTAGTATAACGTACATTTTCGCACGATCTTTTTCAACTAAGTTCCTCTCTTTTATAGATGAACACCGTGCTACACCCATCCAGGATACGGCACAACGGAGACACAGGCGCAGACGTGCAGTAGTGACCCGTTGCAAGGATTATTTTTAGATTAAGACCCTGCGTAAACCTTTTTTACTGTCTCTTGTTGATACACATCCCCTGGTTTCTTGCTATAACCGAGGAGGAGGCTGGCATTTTGGCATGGGCCACGTCAGAATTTTGCGCGTACTTGGACACCAGGGGCTTATTACCAAGGGCGTTGTTCGGCCCGTTTTCATAAAGACCGAATACCTTAGGGTGTGTTGGGCATCTCGAGTTAGGCCTTATATGCATCAGCTCCGAATCATGTCTTTGGTCAAATGTTGGGTTTGCCCAGCTCCTGTGTTTTGCTGCCTTACGTTCTGCTCTATCAGCTAAGGCGGCACGAGGAGAACTACTGCGATTGTGCCCCGGTTCGGCCAGGCGAGCACCTCAATAGAGAAAGCCGAAAACTGACTGTCACGATATAGCGTGAGACTGGTCAACCACTCAATGACCCGTCGGAATCTTTAGGATTCCTCCGCATTGACGAAGGGCTGTTTCCCGGTCAGGCACATACGCGCCCCGAATTCGGGTGAGCGCGGTGCCCCTAGGGGCTATATAGTAGCCCCACTGTCAAACTCCTATGGCTAAGTGAAAGTGATAAAGCATTATAGTCCGGTTGCCTAGTTTGCTGTGCTATCACCTCCTTTATAGGACCAAGACGTTGGATCAAGTGTGAAAATGTGCCTTTTGCAAACACCCCGCATTATATGCGTGGGGGCTGAAACCGAAGACTGCCATCTTTCAGGTTATATACACATATACATTAACGGCCGCACAGGAGGCATTTTAATTCTTGAAGGCACAAGTATAAAAAGCTTTTATATTTCATCGAAACATTGTTTCAAAATAATACATGTTATTCGAACATAATATCCTTCAAGCACTGCGTCTCTATTAAACGAGCGCCCTGCAGAACTTCCTGAGAATATTGCTCGACAAGTACTCGGCTTCCGTCCGAATCTTGGGATGCAACATCAGTGGCCTTCATCTCCGCTCAGTATGTATTGACACGGGCAAGAGCCATCCACGCACCCTCTATGCATGCTGACCTCCTCATTGCATTGATATGCGGCACCGCACCAAGGAACTGCTGCACCAAGCCAAAATAACTCTTCGACTCGGGCCTTTTCAGCCACAAAATACTCACGACATCCTTCATGGCAAGTCCGGATAACCTATTAAGCTCCGCCCATTCGGCCAAGCGATCGGTTAATGGAAGAGGGCGCTCTGGATTATGGAACTGCGACAAAAAAACCTTTTCCATTTCGTGATCCTTTTGATCTCGGAAGTGTTCGGCCGCGTCCGCGGCACTTGCCGCCAAGTCCACATAAGCATCCTCCGCACTCCACAGCCGGTCCAACTGAGCATATTTAGGATCCACAAACTTCCTCCGCAGCAGAAAGGGCTTTCCAGCCACGATATCTCCGGCCTGACGTAACTCCTCCTTCATAGCTCTCATCACAGAGCGAGCATCCTTGGCCTTGGTAGTGGCCTTCTTCAGGTCCTCTTGCACTGCTCGATCTTCCTTTTCAAGAAGCTTGCAGCGGGCGGCAGCATTCTTCAACTTCACGGTGATCTCGGCCATTTCCTTCTTTCTTCGGCAGTGAGCAGCCTGTTCGGATTTTAGCTCTTCGGCCGCCTTTAAGGCAGCCGCATCACTTTTTTCGGCCTACTCCTTGGCTCGGGCGAGCTCTTCCCAAAGGTTCTCTATGGCAGCGGCACCATCTGCATCAAGCATACATGTTGTAAGGCACGGGCATCAAGCTCCCTTACCAGGTGTCCGCGGAGAAATCGCATACCTTGTGACTCGTCAAGCCGCTTATTGACAAGCGCGATGTCGGCATCCGCCACGTCAAGTTGCCGCTTTAGTTCGGCAAATTCATCAGTCCGGCTAGCCACCGGACACTTCGCCACCTACATAGGAAGGGCGACATATTATACCTGGGATTATGATCCTCGGCGCGCTGTCATTTTTGACAACACACGAGCCTCAGGGGCTACCATCTACACAGGGCGCATTTTATATGCAGAACTGTCAGAAGGTACATCATTTTGCGTACATCAAACCTGTCAGTAAACTTCTGATGGCTTTGTGCAATCCGCTCTCAGTGGATGAAATCCTTTCAATCACTGTACCCATTAACGCACGGTGATCTTCTGAGACAGACGCTCGCCCGAGCAGATCCTTCAGCTCCTCCGACCATACACCAGGTGGTGCCGGACTTGTGCGATGGCCTTTTTCAAAGGCCGGATGCGGAGGGATTTCGGGGGACATACGACTACCTTCCGGCCCCGCCGGACTTGGAAAAACCCTCCGCGACGACACCTCAGGGTCGCCCGCCTCGCAAGACAGTACGGCAGGGGGAGGCGTTTCGCTCTCCATCATCTCCGGACGAAGACCCCCTGAAGATGAGCTCTGCTGAGAAGGGCTGAGATCCGAACTACAAGGTAAAATTTTGGTTATCTTCATCAGAAATAGGGCAGGGGTATCCTTTATTTTAAAAAAAACTCCCCTTTTTACTTACGGCTCGGTGCAGGGCTGATCCCCTTGGGGGCACAATGCGGCCGAGGCGTCTCTTGGCGCAGGACCCTCTGACGAAGATTTCTTCCCCCGCTTTGAGACCATGGTCTCCGGGTCTTCAGAGGTGGTCCTCTTCTTCCCTTGGATGGAGGGATTCTCGATCCCTCCTTTCCTGACAGCCTCCTTCGCGGAGGCGGTAGCTTCCTTGTTCCCCCCTTCATGTTTTTCTGAAGGCGCAACCTCCAGCATCCTGGTTAACACGGGATCCGACGTGGTCTCAGGGAGGGGGCCGGACACCTGATTAACTTCGCTTTCGCTTTCCACACCTGTTCAAGGGACAACTCTTTTAAAGGGCAAGTTTGTGATAAATATGGGATAGCGTGTCCGGGTACAGGGCTACTTACTTGAGTATTCGGGTGATTGCAGCTCAGACCTGCGTCCTTGGTCAAGTTCGGACACATCGCTTGTGATCCAAAGAAAAGCTTGTACATCTCCACGGGCATCGCACCCATAAAATGTTGGAGAGCTCGTGGTCCCTCCAGGTTAAATTCCCACAGGTGGAGGGGGCGACGTTTGCAGGGCAGGGTGCGACGAATCAGCATGACCTACGCTACTACGACCAGAGTGATCTCTCTCTCTAGGAGGTCTTGAATGCGGCCCTGCAACAAGGGCACGTCCTTGGACGGCCCCCAGTCAAGTCTTTATTGACCCATGACGCCAGCCGCGGTGGAGGACCCGAGCGAAAGGCAGGTGGCTCCACCCATTTGGTGCCCCTGGGAGCTGTGATATAAAACCACTCTTGTTGCCATAGGCTGAGCTCCTCTTGAAAAGAGCCCTCGGGACATGGAGCATCGACATTCTTGCTTATAACAGCCCCTCCACACTCTGCCTGCTGCCCCTTGATCATCTTCGGTTCCACTTTGAAGGTCTTGAGCCACAATCCGAAGTGAGGGGTAATGCGGAGGAAGGCTTCGCATACGACAATGAACGATGAGATGTGGAGGATGGACTCTGGATCCAAGTCATGAAATTCCAACCCATAGTAAAACATGAGCCCCCTCACGAAGGGGTCCGTCGGGAAGCCTATCCCCCGAAGGAAGTGAGACGCGAACACCATGTTTTCGCCAGGCTTGGGAGTGGGAATAACCTTCCCTTGGGCAGGCAGCCTATGCGAAATTTCGCCGGTTAGATACCTGGCATCTCTTAGCTTTAGCACGTCTTCTTCCGTAACGGAGGAAGGCATCCACCGGCCTTGCAGGTCGGAGCCGGACATCATCGAAGGTACGAAGCGCCTGAATCTGGAGCTTTGGGTGTTGGAACTCGAGGCGAGGGCGGATTCGATTGACACTGAAAGAAAGGAGTGGAGCCTTGGTCTCTATATAAAGAGGTTGAATACCAGGAGCCTTCCCCGTGACCGTTTGGGACTCGCCTCCGATAGAGAAGACGTGCCAACGGGCACGACTGGGTTACCCGCGCCCGTATTAATGAGAATCCCGGAATAACGGGACACGATCTCTGCTTTGACAAGACGTGCCAAGAAAACCGCCTCGCTAAACGCGCTGAGGTGGGATAGTAAAAATGATTCGAATAAAGGCTTGGCCGTGGTGTGGTGTCACGCCACGGAATACGTCAGCAGATTGAATTTGTGTAAATATTATTCTCTCTACGGTGGTATGTGGAACTTATTTTTTAGAGCCGGACAATATCCTGGTGTTCAAAATCTTCTATGAAGTATTCGTAGGAGGAACCCGCCTTGCAATGCCGAAGACAATATGCGCGTCAGACTCGTCGTCGTTGAAGCCTGGTTCAGGGGCTACTGAGGGAGTCCTGGATTAGGGGGTATCCGGATAGCCGAACTATCACCTTTGGCCGGACTCCCGGACTATGAAGATACAAGATTGAAGACTTCATCCCGTGTCCGGATGGGACTTTCCTTGGCGTGGAAGGCAAGCTTGGCGATACAGATATGTAGATCTCCTACCATTGTAACCGACTCTGTGTAACCCTAACCCTCTTTGGTGCCTATATAAACCGGAGGGTTTTAGTCTGTAGGACGAACAACAATCATACCATAGGCTAGCTTCTAGGGTTTAGCCTCTCTGATCTCGTGGTAGATCTACTCTTGTACTACCCATATCATCAATATTAATCAAGCAGGAGTAGGGTTTTACCTCCATCGAGAGGGCCCGAACCTGGGTAAAAACATCATATCCCTTGTCTACTGTTACCATCCGCCTAGACGCACAGTTCGGGACCCCCTACCCGAGATCCGCCGGTTTTGACACCAACAGTGGCCCATATACGATGTGGATCTTTCACAGGCCAAAATTCGGACGGGCCGTAAATGCGCCGACCTAATACACGGGCCTTTAATAGGCCGGAAGTTTGATCGGGCTAGATTAGCGTCATTTTTGTATGGGCCGTTAATGGGCCCGATGTGACGTTGAGCCACAAATGGCCCATGGATTTCGTCGGACGTTAACAGGCCGATAATCACAATAGCTCGAAAGTGGCCCAAATCTATAGTGGGCCTCTAACAGGCCGATTGTCAGACATGGCCGAATATGACCCAAATCCTTCACGGTAGTTTATGGGCTGAAAGTTTCAATGCCTGTAAATGGGCCCAAATGAAGCAGGACCTTTAACAGGCCGGAAATACACCGGGCCATAATTTGGTCCAAACACTTAGCAGACTGTTAACGGGCCAGAAGTGACCATGGGCCGCGATGATGACAAGTTTAGGATAGGCCGTTGACGGGCCGATTTGACACTAGTCGTACGGGCCTTAACTGAGAATGTTGGGCCTTTAGCTGGGTCGTCCCATTATGGTCTGCAAAATCTTGTGGCCCTTTAGCTGGGCCGGCCCATTGTGGTCTTCTAAATATTGTGGGCCTTTAGCTGGGCCGGCCCATTATGGTCTGCAAAATTTTGTGGGCCTTTAGGTGGGCCGGCCCCTTATGGTCTGCAAAATCTTATGGGCATATAGCTGGGCCGGCCCATTATGGCCCGCTAAATCTTGTGGGCCTTTAGTTGGGCCGGCCCATTTAAACTTTATGGGCCACTTTTGGGCCCGTCCACATGTCAACATATCATAGGCCCATCTCGACCGCTGGATGAGTGACACCTGTGCCAACGCGGAGCTGACGCGTGGTTCCATCAGCCAATGAGAATTTTACACATGGAAAATCGGCATTGGTCGTGGCTGTTAGCGGCTTATCGGATCCAAAACCGGACCCGATAGCTTAATGGCGCTTAACGGTGTCCCGTTACGATGGATGCCATGTGTCGGTCACCCTTGACGAAAGCACTTCTATGACGCACGATTTATCGTCATGGAAGTGGACACTTCCGTGATGATAATTTTGGTAATGTCATGGAACACTTCTACGACAGCACATGTATGACTATCTTGATTCTATCATAAAATCTTCATGGATGTACATGCATGACAAAAAACATGACCTACTGTGAAAAACACGTATCATCATGGAAGTGTTTTTTTTGTAGTGACTTGTTCCAAAAGTCCTCCACCTTCTTCCCGGCGCGGGAGATCGCGTTGCTGCCATTGGCTGCAACGAAGCAAGCGCATCCTATGCACTGGCTGCCGTTTACCCGGAGGTAGAAGAAGTGGCGAAGCAGCGCAACGGAGGGCATCACCCCCACGAACTCCTCGCAATAGAAGGCAAAGATGGATAGGAGGAGGATGGAGTTGGGGTAAAGATGGAGGGCGTGGAGCCCGTAATGGCGAAGGACGGCATAGAAGAAGCGGCAGAAAGGTGGGACCAGCCCGGCGTAAACACTGTGCAGGACGAAGGGATAGAAGGTACTGCCCAAAGATTCCGGTTTCGCCGAGCCGACCCGGAGCACCGTCTCTCCCCCTCGTTGTCGCCGCTCGCCGTCAACTTGAGTGTGGTGGCAAGGTGCTTCTCTTCGGTAATGGTGGATGCACCCATGGCTAGCTCGAACAAGGGTGCCGAGTGCGCAGTCAGGGCCAGAAATTTCACCTTGTCGGAGGCCATCGGGCGCAAGCTTGGTGGTAGAGATCAGTAGATCCGAAGGATTTTTTAGTGCAAAGAGAGAAGGGGATCTGGAGCAAGACGGAAGGAAGGCGATGAAGGCTTCGCGGCAGGCGCCAGCCTTTTTGTCAACTAGGAACAGTTGTCGATGCAGCGTGGGGAAGCGGAGACACCCACATCCCATCAATCGCCATGCGTCGCCCAAGGCCGCAGGCGGTTAGGGCCCGTGGCATCTGCACTTGCCCTTTGGCTTCGCCTAGAAGCCAAGTCCGAGCGTGCCTTGGGCCCAGGGCCTACTGTCAGCGTTCTGGATACGGGGGTACCCAGACTTGCCTGCCTGCGGCCCACTGCGCAGCTCCATCGACGGCCTGGTATGGCCCAGCCTTAGCATCGACAACTCAAGACACTCACGAGGGGCCAAGCCTCGCAAGGCGGACGATGCCAAGACCTCCAAGGGATCGGCCTCCTTAGGCTGGCTCCCGAGGAGCAGATATTTCTATGCAAGGCTCACCTCGTGAGGTTCGGATCACATGAGCCATGACGATCGAGGCCAGGCGGGCGCCAGCGGGCGCGGAGTACCAGTTTCCTCTTTGATGCAAAGGAGGCAAGTAGCAGGCACGGAGTTCCAAGGAAGCAGCCAAAGGTTTCCATTCCCATGCAACAATACCAAGACCGCCAGGACGACAGGAAGGAGGTCATCACCGAGCCCACTACTGCGTCACGACTAGAGGCTTTTGTAGGCGAAGACCGCTTTAGTCAGGATAAGATGTACTTGTTGTCTCCCCTCAAATTTGGCCATTGTGGGATCCCTCCCCGCCTCCATTCGGGAAAAGGACCAAGGCCACTATAAATAGGACCTAGCCGCCACCAAGGAGGGGGGGTCCATTCCACCCTCACCAGCTCACTTGAGCCCAAGAACACACCTCCTGAGGTTGTCCTCCACTGTACTAGTTCTTCCTCAGCCCCTTGAGGCAAATCCACCACAAAGTAGGAGTAGGGTTTTACACCCCAAGGTGGCCCGAACCTGGGTAAATTGCCGTGTCCCATTTCCTTCAAGATCAACGCGTTAGGCTATGAGATTGGCGAGTCGGCAGACTGGGGAGGGTGAGATCTTCGCATGCACCCTAGAGTTCGAACCTCTCAAGGGTTTGCGAAACCCAAAATCCGATAAACATATTTCCTCCGGATAACCCATGCAAAAAATAGGACTGGCAGAGTCGAGGCCATAATGGTGAAATCATCAAGAGCACTTCTGTTATGATCCCTCGGTTCGAGAGAATTTCTGCCATAAGCAGTTCATGGTATTTGGAAGAAGGATATACCATGGACCTCGAGGACTATTTCAAAGGTTACTAATGTCCTAAAGGAACTAGCAAACACTATCAACATGAAGTAAGTAGGGTGAATCTCGGGTTCAAAAACCCAGGAGTAGAATACCTACTACTAAGTGGCATCATGGAATGCTTTCGGGGATGATGGCAAGAATCATCACTGGAAATACAAAACATGGCTAGATTACTAGGTGATTCCCTATGACATCTAGGGTCATAACAATAGCTCCAACATATATGTCGAGCCAATAGAGCACCTCAACTCACCGATTAGTGTGGTTAAACTGACCAAAGGGACATCGGGAACGGAAAGAAGGGATTTGCAAGTGCATCAGACTATTTAGAAACCTGGGATGACTCGAACAATATAACGACTTTAAATGCTCAAGAGGATTTCAGACATCCTGAAAAAATGGTGGCATAACCACTCAACATCACCATATCAAGGTTCCGAGATCAACGATCAACATACGAAAGTAGTACGAACTGAACTGAGGCTTAAATCCATCAATCCTATGAGTCTACGGATTAGTAACACGTGATCCTGGTAAAAAGAATAGAAATCCTAGTTCCTTAACCCCGTAGGAAAGATAGGATGACTCAGATCAGAAGGGCATAAGGTAAAGGAGTAAAAAGAGCCTTACGTTCCCTTCCACAATCAATTCCCTTATATAACTAAAGAATTTCTAGACTCAACTTCGACCAGTTTGGCTTGGTCATCCTATAGGCAGTCAGGCTCTGATACCAAAGCTGTCAGGACCCCGATCCTAAGCCACACCAATCTAGCATGTAACACATCATATCACTTTGCGGCCTCACGCATGGTATTCCCACGGGTGCCACCTTACCTGGCCCAGGACCGTTTGCGCATTTTGGCTCCCGTATATGATAATGTCGCTAGCATCCATATGACAGAGAACCCGGGCCGACATGACAATTCATGAACCCAAAGTGGCACTAACTTACAGGGATAGGCATACCTGACCCAGCAACGAACGTGTTGATCATCAACGTATGAACCCAAGTCATAGCAAGCTACAAGGACTTAAAGGAACAACGCGTGAAATTTCCCCGAAGGGACAGACATATGAACGAAGAAGGACACATGCCGGCCAGCCTAAGTGTTCCGGAGCAGTAGCAAGCTACCATGGCTCAGTGGAAGCACTAGGAGACATTTCCCCGTAAGAGAGCTACCAAGGATAAATAACTAGGTTGTCAGATCCCACACATACCAATACATGGTACATGTATGCATAACATGCACGATATGTGTAGATACAACATGGCATCACAACATAACTCAACAACTCATATAGATAATGGCCCAGAAGAGCCACATAGCATTTATTATAAACAGGGGTCACATGACCAACATACAGAGCATACAAGCAACGGAAGCATAACATGTCTGAGTACAGATAACTACAAATGAAAAAGGATGAGAAGCCTGACTATCTACAAGACCCTCCCAAGGGTACAAGATCATAGCTGAGGTAACAAGCTAAACATCGAAGTCCACGTGGAACTACTAGTGAGACTAAAGTCTCTCTACAAAAACATAAGTTAAGCAAACATGAGTACAAATGTACCCGGCAAGACTTACATCAGAGCTAGGTACATATGCATCACTACCAACAAAGGGGGTGGTGGAGTTTAACTGTAGTAAGCCAGCTTTGACTCAGTGGCTACCCTAAACTACGTCTGCGAGTAACTCTTTTGAGGTGGCGCACACGAGTCCACATATTCACCATATCAATACACCACTATGGATCCGCTCCTGTCTCCCTACGAGAAGGCTATCCATAGCACTCATGCTTATCTTGCGCATTTTAGAGTAGCCACTTTCACTTGTCTATGAACTGCACAAGCAACCCAGTAGTCCATTTCGGCGGACGTGGCTATTCGAACAGATCATGTTAACCCCGCATGGGTGTACTTCTTCACACATGCTCTTGCCACTTACCACCATGTACACGTCATGTATCATGGCCACCTTCAAGCGGATGCCTGGCAAGGGTGTCGGACACGACCTGACTAACCACACAAGTCCCTAGTCCAGGTTTATCGCCTATTCAGGTTCCATCCATGGGGAGTCCGGCCAAGGTTTCCACTACGACCCCGAACGATGTGTGCAGGGTTCCCGAGGCACCAAACGGGTGATTCGCTACACTGGGCCACTTGCCTACCGGATCATAGCCCACCCCTCTGGTCAGCACTACACACGGCCTCCAGCATACTACAAACACTAGAAACTACTTGCAACTCCTGGACAGAGGACAAGGGAGGTTAATAAGTCAAGAGGGTCCATTGGTTTCGGGCCCAACGCGTGGTAGTAGCTGTTCTTGGATCACAAACACAGAACTCAGTTCCTAAGGACGGTTTCAATGAGAGAACCCACCATGTCCTCCTACATGGCCTCTCACCGCTACCTTTACCAAATCGTGTTCACACACTTATCTCTCATCAGTAGGACATGTTGATCACATTCCAATTCATCCCTAATGAATCAGGCCTGATACAACTCTAAGCATAGCAAGCATAACAAGCAAGCATGAATGAGTAGGCACATCAGGGCTCAAACAAATCCTACTCATCCTAGTGGGTTTCAACTATTTACTGTGGCAAAGACAGGTCATGCAGAGGAAAGGGGTTCAACTACCGCAGCTTGTAACAGTTGAAACATTGTTGTCCTAATGCAGTAAAAGAGAGCAGGAGCGAGAGAGTGGGATTGTATCGGAATGAACAAGGGGTTTTTGCTTGCCTGGCACTTCTGAAGATAGTATAGCTCTTCATCGATGTCATCGAACTCATCGTCGGAACCACATCTACCGAGAGAGAACAAACACCGGCAACAAAAGGATACACAATCAATGCAATGCAAAAATTATGATGCATGACAATGACATGGAAATATATTGAGCTAATGCATCTAACAACAAGTTAAATGAAGTTAGTTTTAACCTTAGGTTCAAATTCAAACTCCATATGTTCATATTCAAATGCCATTCATTTGATTTGTCCTAAACAATGGTCATAAGTTGTTCTAACATGCATGGAAAAGGTACAGATGGTAGATTGGATTTTTCTGATAATTTTTCATATATAAATTATTTCATTTGGAGTTATAGATTAATTTCTATGAAAATTTTGAAGTTTATAACATTTTCTAGAATTTTTTTAATTTGTTTTAATCCACAAAATCCTTTACTGCGTCAGCAAGACGTCTGAGTGACGTCAGCAGGTCAACGGGTCGGTCCAGGTCAAACCTGGACCATGGCACTCATATGTCAATGTCTAGCTAACTAACCTAAGTTAATTAGCACTAATTTAATCCTAATCTAGATTAGTTAAGGGCCTGGGCCCACATGTCAGTATCAGTAAGACTAATTAAGTTTAAATAAAACTTAACCAAAATTAGCAGGGGCTTGGGCCTACTTGTCGGCGACCCAGGGGAGATCAAACCCCTGGTCAACGGGGTCAAATCTGCCGGCGTTTAGCCGCCGACGAGGACAGCGGCTCTCTTGTGCCTCGGGTTTCCTCTATGGTGCTCCAAAAGACATGCGGCTAGGCACATTGGAGAGCTAGCTCGATGGCGCATCGGGTGATGGTCGTGGCTGGGCCTGGGGTGGCCGGAGTCGATGGCGGCGAGCTTGGTTGCGGCCGCCGGAGTTCGGTCGTGCATGGAAGCGCATTTGCAGCTTGAAAACAAGCAAACTAAAGTGCTAGGGATGCTCTACAGGTGCTATGAGCGTGTTGGACTCACCGGGGTGACAAAATGGTCGCCGGAGCTGCGTCAGCGGCGAGATTGGGCGGCGGCATGCTACGATCTGCAAGGGGGTAATGTCTACAGCGTGCAAACAAAGCGGAGAAGGGGGGGTTCGATGCAGGAGCTCATAGCGCATCGTTTGGAGGCATCAGCGGGCTCGGGGGAGGGTGGACGGTGATGTTGAGTTGCTGGCGATCTCGGGAACTGGAGGTTGAAGACGATGGCGATGGCGGTGTTGCATGGGCTCCCGTTGTGTGTTTCTCGGCGAGGTGGAATAGGTGGTCGAGGCGTAGCTCCTCGGCACAGTGGGTGGGCGTGAAGAGCACGGTGACTACGATGACGATGAGCAGCGGTGACAGCAGGGATTGACGGGGGCGGAGGAGAGCAAGGGAGAGAGCAGGGGGAGGAGTGAGGGTGTCGACTGGATCCAGACGACACCAAGTAGATGAACCGCGGCAGGCGAGCCGGTGGCGTGACGTGCGTGCACGCGCGTCGGCCACGTGCCTGGCCAAGTGGTGCGAGGAGGACAATGGCGCTGGTGGGCTGGGCCTGTTGGTGTTGGAAATATGCCCTAGAGGCAATAATAAAGTAGTTATTATTATATTTCCTTGTTCATGATAATCATTTATTATCCATGCTATAATTGTATTGATAGGAAACTCAGATACATGTGTGGGTACATAGACAACACCATGTCCCTAGTGAGCCTCTAGTTGACTAGCTCGTTGATCAATAGATGGTTATGGTTTCCTGACCATGGACATTGGATGTCATTGATAACGGGATCACATCATTAGGAGAATGATGTGATGGACAAGACCCAATCCTAAGCCTAGCACAAAGATCGTGTAGTTCTATGCTAAAGCTTTTCTAATGTCAAGTATCTTTTCCTTAGACCATGAGATTGTGCAACTCCCGGATACTGTAGGAATGCTTTGGGTGTACCAAACGTCACAACGTAACTGGGTGGCTATAAAGGTGCACTACAGGTATCTCCGAAAGTGTCTGTTGGGTTGGCACGAGTCGAGACTGAGATTTGTCACTCCGTGTTAACGGAGAGGTATCTCTGGGCCCACTCGGTAGGACATCATCATAATGTGCACAATGTGATCAAGGGGTTGATCACGGGATGATGTGTTACGGAACGAGTAAAGAGACTTGCCAGTGACGAGATTGAACAAGGTATCGATATACCGACGATCGAATCTCGGGCAAGTACAATACCGCTAGACAAAGGGAATTGTATACGGGATCAATTGAGTCCTTGACATTGTGGTTCATCCGATGAGATCATTGTGGAACATGTGGGAGCCAACATGGGTATCCAGATCCCGCTATTGGTTATTGACCGGAGAACGTCTCGGTCATGTCTGCATGGTTCCCGAACCCGTAGGGTCTACACACTTAAGGTACGATGACGCAAGGGTTATAAAGGAAGTTTGTATGTGGTTACTGAATATTGTTCGGAGTCCCGGATGAGATCCCGGACGTCACGAGGAGTTCCGGAATGGTCTGGAGGTAAAGATTTATATATGGGAAGTCCTGTTTTGGTCACCGGAAAAGTTTCGGGTTTTATCGGTAACGTACCGTGACCACCGGGAGGGTCCCGAGGGTCCACCAAGTGGGGCCACCGGCCCCAGAGGGATGCATGGGCCAAGTGTGGGACGGGACCAGCCCCAGGTGGGCTGGTG
>NC_041393.1:279420677-279432976 GCF_002162155.2 Triticum dicoccoides | reverse complement strand
AAGGCGCCTAGGGTTTGGGGAGGGGGTGCTTCCACCTAACTTGGGGGGCAAGTTTCCCCCCTCTCCCCCCTTGGCCGCCACCCTTAGATGGGATTGCCACCCCTTGGGGTGGAAACCCTAGAGGGGGCGCACCCCCTCGCTCTCCCCTATATATACTTGAGGGTTTTGGGGCTGCCAACACATGAGTTTTGACCTCTCCCAGGCGCAGCCCTACCTCTCTCCCTTCTCCTCTCCCGCGGTGCTTGGCGAAGCCCCACAGGATTGCCACGCTCCTCCATCACCACCACGCTGTTGTGCTGTTGCTGGATGGAGTCTTCCTCAACCTCTCCCTCTCACCTTGCTGGATCAAGGCATGGGAGACGTCACCGGGCTGTACGTGTGTTGAACGCGGAGGTGCCGTCCGTCCGGCACTAGGATCTCCGGTGATTTGGATCACGACGAGTACGACTCCTTCAACCCCGTTCTCTTGAATGCTTCCGCTTGGCGATCTACAAGGGTATGTAGATGCACTCTCCTTCCCCTCGTTGCTGGTTTCTCCATAGATAGATCTTGGTGACACGTAGGAAAATTTTGAATTTCTGCTACGTTCCCCAATAGTGGCATCATGAGCTAGGTCTATTGCGTAGATTCTTTTCACGAGTAGAACACAAAGTAGTTGTGGGCGTTGATTTTGTTCAATATGCTTACCATTACTAGTCCAATCTTGTTTCGACAGTATTGTGGGATGAAGCGGCCCGGACCGACCTTACACGTACACTTACGTGAGACAGGTTCTACCGACTGACATGCACTTGGTGCATAAGGTGGCTAGCGGGTGCCAGTCTCTCCCACTTTAGTTGAAACGGATTCGATGAAAAGGGTCCTTATGAAGGGTAAATAGCAATTGGCATATCACGTTGTGGTTTTGCGTAGGTAAGAAACGTTCTTGCTAGAAACCCATAGCAGCCACGTAAAACATGCAAACAACAATTAGAGGACGTCTAACTTGTTTTTGCAGGGTATGCTATGTGATGTGATATGGCCAAGAAGAATGTGATGAATGATATGTGATGTATGAGATTGATCATGTTCTTGTAATAGGAATCACGACTTGCATGTCGATGAGTATGACAGCCGGCAGGAGCCATAGGAGTTGTCTTTATTTATTGTATGACCTGCGTGTCATTATACAATGCCAAGTAATTACTTTACTTTATTGCTAACTGGTAGCCATAGTAGTAGAAGTAATAAGTTGGCGAGACAACTTCATGGAGACACGATGATGGAGATCATGGTGTCATGCCGGTGACGATGATGATCATGGAGCCCCGAAGATGGAGATCAAAAGGAGCAAAATGATATTGGCCATATCATGTCACTTTTTGATTGCATGTGATGTTTATCATGTTTATACATCTTATTTGCTTAGAACGACGGTAGTAAATAAGATGATCCCTCATTAAAATTTCAAGAAAGTGTTCCCCCTAACTGTGCACCGTTGTGAAAGTTCGTCGTTTCGAAGCACCACGTGATGATCGGGTGTGATAGATTCTTACGTTCACATACAACGGGTGTAAGCCAGATTTACACACGCGAAACACTTAGGTTAACTTGACGAGCCTAGCATGTACAGACATGGCCTCGGAACACAAGAGACCGAAAGGTCGAGCATGAGTCGTATAGTAGATACGATCAACATGAAGATGTTCACCGATGATGACTAGTCCGTCTCACGTGATGATCGGACACGGCCTAGTTTACTCGGATCATGTAATCACTTAGATGACTAGAGGGATGTCTATCTGAGTGGGAGTCCATAAGATGAACTTAATTATCCTGAACATAGTCAAAAGATCTTTGCAAATTATGTCATTAGCTCGCGCTTTAGTTCTACTGTTTAGATATGTTCCTAGAGAAAATATAGTTGAAAGTTGACAGTAGCGATTATGCGAACAGTAGAAAGCTTATGTCCTTAATGCACCGCTCAGTGTGCTGAACCCCAAACGAAGTCTGTGGATGTTGTGAACATCGGACATACACGTTTTGATAACTACGTGATAGTTCAGTTAAACGGTTTAGAGTTGAGGCACCAAAGACGTTTTCGAAACGTCGCGGAACATATGAGATGTTTCGAGGGCTGAAATTGGGATTTCAGGCTCGTGCCCACGTCAAGAGGTATGAGACCTCCGACGAGTTTTCTAGCCTACAAACTAAGGGAGAAGATCTCAATCGTTGAGCCTGTGCTCAGATTATCTGAGTGCAACAATCACTTAAATCGAGTGGGAGTTGATCTTCCAGATGAGATAGTGATGTTTCTCCAAAGTCATTGCCACCAAGCTGCTAGAGCTTCGTGATGAACTATAACATATCAGGGATAGATATGATGATCCTTGAGGTATTCACGATGTTTGACACCGCGAAAGTAGAAATCAAGAAGGAGCATCAATTGTTGATGGTTGGTGAAACCACTAGTTTCAAGAAGGGCAAGGGCAAGAAGGGATACTTCATGAAACGGCAAATCAGTTGCTGCTCCAGTGAAGAAACCCAACGTTGAACCTAAACCCGAGACTAAGTGCTTCTGTAATAAGGGGAACAGCCACTGGAGCAGGATTACCCTAGATACTTGGTAGATAAGAAGGCTGGCAAGGTCGATAGAAGTATATTGGATATACATTATGTTAATTTGTACTTTACTAGTACTCCTAGTAGCACCAGGGTATTAGATACCGGTTCGGTTGCTAAGTGTTAGTAACTCGAAATAAAAGCTATGGAATAAACGGAGACTAGCTAAAGGTGAGCTGACGATATGTGTTGGAAGTGTTTCCAAGGTTGATGTGATCAAGCATCGCACGCTCCCTCTACCATCGAGATTGGTGTCAAAAACCTAAATAATTGTCATTTGGTGTTTGCGTTGAGCATAGACATGATTGGATTATGTCTATCGCAATACGGTTATTCATTTAAGGAGAATAATGGTTACTCTATTTATTTGAATAATACCTTCAATGGTCTTGCACCTAAAGGAATGGTTTATTGAATCTCGATCGTAGTGATACACATTTTCATGCCAAAAGATATAAGATAGTAATGATAGTACCACTTACTTGTGGCACTGCCATGTAAGTCACATTGGTATAAAACGCATGAAGAAGCTCCATGTTGATGGATCTTTGGACTCACTCGTTTTTGAAAAGTTTGAGATATGCGAACCATGTCTATTGGTGTATACGCATGAAGAATCTCCATGCAGATGGATCGTTTGGACTCACTTGATTTTGAATCACTTGAGATATGCAAATCATACCTCATGGGCAAGATGACTGAAAAGCCTCATTTTCAGTAAGATGGAACAAGATAGGAACTTGTTGGATGTAACACATTTTGATGTGTGCAGTCCAATGAGTGCTGAGGCATGCAGTGAATATCGTTATGTTCTTACTTCACAGATGATTTGAGTAGATGTTGAGTATATTTACTTGATGAAACACAAGTCTGAATTATTGAATGGTTCAAGTAATTTCAGAGTGAAGTTGAAGATGATTGTGACAAGAGGATAAAATGTCTATGATATGATCATAGAGATGAGTATCTGAGTTACGAGCTTTGGCACGCAATTAAGACATTGTGGAAATTGTTTCATAATTAATACCGCCTGGAACGCCATAGTGTGATGGTGTGTCCGAACATCATAGTTACACCCTATTGGATATGGTGCGTACCATGATGTCTCTTATCGAATTACCACTATCATTCATGGGCTACGCATTATAGACAAGCGCACTCACTTTAATAGGGCACCACGTAATTCCGTTGAGACGACACCGAACTATGGTTTGGAGAAACCTAAGTTGTTGTTTATTAAAGTTTGGGGCTGCGACGCGTATGTGAAAAAGTTTCAGGTTGATAAGCTTGAACCCAAAGCGGATAAAATGCATCTTCATAGGACACCCAAAGCAGTTGGGTATACCTCCTAATTCAGATCTGATAGCAATAGGGATTGTTTCTTGAATCGGGTCCTTTCTCGAGGAAAGGTTTGTCTCGGGAATTGAGTGGGAGGATGGTGGAGACTTGATGAGGTTATTGAACCATCACTTCAACCAGTGTGTAGCAGGGCACAGGAAGTTGTTCCTGTGGCACCTACATCAATTGAAGTGGAAGCTTATGATAGTGATCATGAAGCTTCGAATCAAGTCACTACCGAACCTCGTAGGATGAAAAGGATGCGTACTACTTTAGAGTGGTACAGTAATCCTGTCTTGAAGGTCATGTTGCTAGACAACAATGAACCTACGAGCTATGGAGAAGCGATGGTGGGCCCAAATTCCAACAAATGGTTAGAAGCCAAGAAATCCGAGATAGGATCCATGTATCAGAACAAAGCATGAACTTTGGTGGACTTGCCCGATGATCGGCAAGCCATTGAGATAAATGGATCTTTAAGAAGAAGACGGACGTGGACGGTAATGTCACTGTCTATGAAGCTCGACTTGTGGCGAAGAGTTTTTCACAAGTTCAAGGAGTTGACTACGATGAGATTTTCTCATCCGTAGCGATGCTTAAGTCTGTCGGAATCATGTTAGCATTAGCTACATTTATGAAAACTGGCAGATGGATGTCAAAACGAGTTTCCTTACCAGTTTTCATAAGGAAAGGTTGTATGTGATACAATCAGAAAGGTTTTGTCGATCCTAAGGATGCTAAAAGGTATGCTAGCACCAGCGATCCTTCTAAGGACTGGAGTAAGCATCTCGGAGTTGGAATGAACGCTTTGATGAGATGATCAAAGATTTTGAGTTTATACAAAGTTTATGAGAAACTTGTATTTCCAAAGAAGTGAGTGGGAGCACTATAGAATTTCTGATGAGTATATGTTATTGACATATTGTTGATCAGAAATGATGTAGAATTTCTGGAAAGCATATAGGGTTATTTGAAAAGTGTTTTTCAAGGGAAAACCTGGATTAAGCTACTTGAACATTGAGCATCAAAGATCTATGAGGATGGATCAAAATGCTTAATGGTACTTTCAAAATGAGCACATACCTTGACATGATCTTGAAGGTGTTCAAGATGGATCAGTCAAAGAAGAAGTTCTTGGCTAAGTTGTAAGGTATGATGTTAATACTTAAAGCTTGACCACGGCAGAAGAGAGAGAAAGGACGAAGGTCGTCCACTATGTTTCAGATGTAGGCTCTATAGTATGCTATGATGTGTACCGCACCTGATGTGTGCCTTGCTACTTATCTGGCAAGAGGTTACAAAGGTGATCAAGGAGTGGATCACTAGATAGCGGTCAAAGTTATCCTTAGAGGAATAAGGATATGTTTCTCGATTATGGAGGTGATAAAGAGTTTGATGTAAAGGGTTACGTCAATGCAAGCTTTAACACCTATCCGAGTGACTCTGAGTAGCAAACCGGATACGTATAGTGGAACAACCATTTGGAATAGTTCCAAGTGGAGCGTGGAACCAACACTTACAATATGACATAGAGATTTGCAAAGTACATACGGACCTGAATGTTGCAGACCCGTTGACTAAGACCTCTCTCACAAGAAAAACATGATCAAACCCCAGAACTCATTGAGACTTCATCACATAGTGATGTGAACTAGTTTAGACACTAGTAAACTCTTTGGATGTTGGTCACATGGCGATGTGACCTATCAATGTTAATCACATGGCGATGTGAACTAGATTATTGACTCTAGTGCAAGTGGGAGACTATTGGAAATATGCCCTAGAGGCAATAATAAAGTAGTTATTATTATATTTCCTTGTTCATGATAATCGTTTATTATCCATGCTATAATTGTATTGATAGGAAACTCAGATACATGTGCGGGTACATAGACAACACCATGTCCCTAGTGAGCCTCTAGTTGACTAGCTCGTTGATCAATAGATGGTTACGGTTTCCTGACCATGGACATTGGATGTCGTTGATAACGGGATCACATCATTAGGAGAATGATGTGATGGACAAGACCCAATCCTAAGCCTAGCACAAAGATCGTGTAGTTCGTATGCTAAAGCTTTTCTAATGTCAAGTATCTTTTCCTTAGACCATGAGATTGTGCAACTCCCGGATACCGTAGGAATGCTTTGGGTGTACCAAACGTCACAACGTAACTGGGTGGCTATAAAGGTGCACTACAGGTATCTCCGAAAGTGTCTGTTGGGTTGGCACGAATCGAGACTGGGATTTGTCACTCCGTGTAAAGGAGAGGTATCTCTGGGCCCACTCGGTAGGACATCATCATAATGTGCACAATGTGATCAAGGGTTTGATCACGGGATGATGTGTTACGGAACGAGTAAAGAGACTTGCCGGTGACGAGATTGAACAAGGTATTGGTATACCGACGACCGAATCTCGGGCAAGTACAATACCGCTAGACAAAGGGAATTGTATACGGGATCGATTGAGTCCTTGACATTGTGGTTCATCCGATGAGATCTTCCTGGAACATGTGGGAGACAACATGGGTATCTAGATCCCGCTGTTGGTTATTGACCGGAGAACGTCTCGGTCATGTCTGCATGGTTCCCGAACCCGTAGGGTCTACACACTTAAGGTTCGATGATGCTAGGGTTATAAAGGAAGTTTGTATGTGGTTACCGAATATTGTTCGGAGTCCCGGATGAGAACCCGGACGTCACGAGGAGTTCCGGAATGGTCCGGAGGTAAAGATTTATATATGGGAAGTCCTGTTTTGGTCACTGAAAAAGTTTCGGGTTTTATAGGTAACGTACCGGGACCACCGGGAGGGTCCCGGGGGTCCACCAAGTGGGGCCACCAGCCCCGGAGGGCTGCATGGGCCAAGTGTGGGAGGGGACCAGCCCCAGGTGGGCTGGTGCGCCCCCCCCACAAGGGCCCAAGGCGCCTAGGGTTTGGGGAGGGGGTGCTTCCACCTAATTTGGGGGGCAAGTTTCCCCCCTCTCCCCCCCTTGGCCGCCACCCTTAGATGGGATTGGGGCTGCCGCACCCCTTGGGGTGGAAACCCTAGAGGGGGCTCACCCCCTCCCTCTCCCTATATATACTTGAGGGTTTTGGGGCTGCCAACACATGAGTTTTGACCTCTCCCAGGCGCAGCCCTACCTCTCTCCCTTCTCCTCTCCCGCGGTGCTTGGCGAAGCCCTGCAGGATTGTCACGCTCCTCCATCACCACCAAGCCGTTGTGCTGCTGCTGGATGGAGTCTTCCTCAACCTCTCCCTCTCACCTTGCTGGATCAAGGCATGGGAGACATCACCGGGCTGTACGTGTGTTGAATGCGGAGGTGCCGTCCGTTCGGCACTAGGATCTCCGGTGATTTGGATCACGACGAGTACGACTCCTTCAACCCCGTTCTCTTGAACGCTTCCGCTTGGCGATCTACAAGGGTATGTAGATGCACTCTCCTTCCCCTCGTTGTTGGTTTCTCCATAGATAGATCTTGGTGACACGTAGGAAAATTTTGAATTTCTGCTACGTTCCCCAACAGTTGGCTGGGCTGCCAGCTGGGCTGGCCAGGTAAGTGGCCCAGGTGGGATACCTCTCTCTTTATTTTCTAGTTTTTTTATCTTTTCTGTTGTTTGTTTTTCTTGTTTATTTAAAATACCTGAACACCTCTAAAAATCCTAAAATTAAATGTGGGCACGATTTGAATTATTCTCAACAACCCCCAAATACTTTCAGAATTATTTGGACATTCGAAAATATTTATAGCATTTAAATGTCCAAATGCAAATACTTATGATTTAATTCAGTGACCCCAAATGACCTAGGAAAATGTGCACTATTTTTGGCAGAGGTTCAACACCAATCTAGAGACAATGAACATTTTGTGAAGGGCATTTGGGTTCATTGAGACAATTTTTAGTTGAACCTGTTATGATCAGGGGGTGCTAGGGTTTGTCAATCCCCAATTCAAGGTTAAAGAGAATTTAAACATGCTACAAGGATGCTGATGCAACTAATTGCAATCAAACTCTTGGGTTGTGACATGGGGTTCAACACACGAAACAAATGCGTGATGCTCACAAAAGTTTGACAATTTTTTACGAGTAGTTACCCCTTTTCTCAAGCTTCCAAGCACATTCTCCATGACACGTTGTTGACGCTCGAGCTTGGAAGCCACCTTGGTGGCATGGCGCTCCAAAAGTTCCTCGATGGGCATTTGAGGATCAGCTTGCTCATCTTGAGCACAGTCTTGAGTTTTCCCTTGATATTGAGCATGCTCTTGATCTTGGGCACCGTCTTGAGCTTGCTCTTGACCTTGAGCTTTCTCTTGATCTTGAGAAAGATCGGAGGCATGAACTTAATCTTGGGCATCATTTGGTGCATCACCATCTCCATGGGGTTGATCTTGCCCTTGATCTTGCTCATTGGGTTGAGGGCCTTCACTTTGTTCTTCGGAAGCGTGTGGGTCTAGCGTAGGTGATGGCTACACTTGAGTAGAGCATTGTCCTTCTCCTTCGGCCACAAGGGGTTCCTCAATGGGGAGTATTTGACCAGTCCCCATTCTTCTTATGGCTTGGGGAGGAATTTCATCACCTACATCACAAAGACCACTTTTGGTCCACTTGGGAGCCGTTATTTTCATCAAACTCCATGTTACACGTCTCCTCAATGAGTTTGGTGGACTTGTTGAGAACACAGTAAGCATGAGAGTTTGTAGCATAACCAACAAATATGCCCTCTTGAGCTCTAGATTCGAATTTAGACAAACGAACACCTTTCATGAGAATGAAATACTTACAACCGAACACCCAGAAGTACTTGAGGTTGGGCTTGTTGCTGGTAAGTATCTCATATGGAGTCTTGTTCAAGCATTTGCGGAGATAGAGCCTATTGGATGCATGACATGCAGTGTTGATGGCTTCGGCCCAAAAGTTGCATGGAGATTAGAACTCCAACATCATGGTCCTTGCCTCATCCATCAACATCCGGTTCTTCCTCTCTGCCACACCATTTTGTTGAGGGGTATAGGGTGTAGCATATTGGTGCTTGATCCCCTCGTCACTAAGAAACCCATGCAAGGTGTAGTTCTTGAACTCGGTGTCGTTGTCACTTCTAATCATCAAGATATTTGCTTCACATTGATGTTGAGCTTCATTTGCAAAGTTGATGACGGTTTGTTGAGTCTCACTCTTCCTCTTGAAGAAATATACCCATGTATATCTTGAGTAGTCATCCATAATCACCAAGCAATACTTTCTTCCACCAAGACTATCAAAGGATGGAGGTACAAAGAGATCCATGTGAAGGAGCTCCAAGGGCCTCTTCGAGTAGATGATAGTCGAGGGTCGGTGAGCTGTTTCATGAAGCTTTCCTTTGATACAAGCACTGCAAGCACGGTTTTTGGCAAAACTCACATTTGTTAGTCCACGGACATGATCCCCTTTGAGGAGATTTTGCAAAGATCTCATATTGACATGGGCTAGTCGGTGATGCCAAAGCCAACCCACATCAACTTTAGCCATTAGGCAAGTCACGGTCTTAGTGGGTCACTCCAAAAATTTCACCACATAGAGACCGTTCTCAACATGTCCAACAAAAGCTACTTTAAGAGTCTTGCTCCACAAAAGGTCCACGGTATCAAGATCAAAGAATGTTGCAAAGCTCATAAGTGCAAGTTGACGAACGGAAAGTAAATTGTATGCAAGGGACTCAACAAGCATGACCTTCTCATGACCACCTTGCCAAGTCCCAATACCTTAGAAGTTGAAGCATCACCAAATTGGACACGGGTGGGCATAGATAGAATTGGATGCACATCCACCACCAATTCCTTGCTCCCGGTCATATGATTTGTTGCCCCACTATCAAGCAACCATGACACTCCACCGGAAGAAAACTCCTACAAGACATCAATGCTTGGATTTAGGTACCCATTCTTGAATGGGTCCTTTGAGGTTAGTAACAAGGGTCTTAGGAACCCAAAAAGACCATTCAATGTACTCATAGTAAGAACCAATGAATTTGGCATAAACATGCCCATCACTAGCACGGCATAAAACATACGAAGGTTTAAAGTCATTGGCTTTGTTGTTAGGGCGGTTTTTCGCTTCTTGGCATCACCACTCACTTCCTTGTTCTTCTTCTTCTCATGAGTACCCTCACCCGCCTTGACAAAAGTTCCCTTTAGTAGAAGAGGTTGCTTGGTCTTCTTCTTCTTCTTCTTATTTGACTTGGGTGCAAACCCAAGTCCCTCCTTTCCTACAACTTCCTTTTGGCTTGTCAAAAGGTCATTGAGGTTCTTTTCACCTTGTATGCATGTCACAAGGCCCTTCTCATATTGCTCTTTCAACTTGGCATTTTCTTCCATAAGATGCACATGCTCACAACAAGGGTTAGTAACATGAGGTTTATCAAATAGAACGAAAGGAGGACAAGTGTGTCGGCGTTCTGGATATGGGGGTGCCCAGACTTGCCTGCCTACGGCCCACTGCGCGGCTCCATCGACGGCCTGGTATGGCCCAGCTTTAGCATCGACAACTCAAGACCCTCACGAAGGGCCAAGCCTCGCAAGGCGGATGACGCCAAGACCTCCAAGGGATCGACCTCCTCAGGCTGGCTCCCGAGGGACGGAGAGTTCTATGCAAGGTGCACCTCACGAGGCTCAGCTGACGTGAGCCATGACGACCAAGGCCAGGTGGGCGCCAGCGGGCGCAGAGCGCCAGTTACCCCTTTGGTGCAAAGGAGGCAAGTGGCAGGTATAGAGTCCTGAGGAATCAGCCAAAGGTTTCCATTCTGGTGCAACAAGACCAAGACCGCCAAGGTGGCAGGACGGAGGTCATCACCGAGCCCACCGCAGCGTCATGACCAGAGGCTTTTCACAGGCTAAGACCACTTTAGTCAGGATAGGATGTACTACTTGCCCCCCTTCAAATCTGGCCGTTATGGGATCCCTTCCCGCCAACATTTGGGAAGAGGACCAAGGCCACTATAAATAGGACTTAGCCACCACCAAGGAGGGGGGCGAACAGATCAGATCCCTTCTCATCCAACCACCTCACCAGCTCTCTTGAGCTCACGAGCACCTCACCTCATGAGGCCAGTTCATCCATTGTACTAGTTTATCCTCAGCCCTTCGAGGCAATCCACCAAAACGCTAGAGTAGGGTATTACACTGCAAGGTGGCCCGAACTAGGATAAGCTGTTGTGTCTCTCTGTCCCTTGGAGGTTGATGCGCTAGGCTTAGGAAGATCGCGATTAGGCAGGCTAGGTAGGTTGAGATCTTCGCACTCACCCCAGAGTTCGAACCTATCAAGAGTTTGCGGAACCCAAAATCCAACATTTGGCGCGCCACGTAGGGGTGCGTCGGCTCCTCTCATCCGTCGATCGATCCACCGCTACTCGGACACTTCCATGGCCGATGCCCCGAGAGCCCACATGGAGCACTGGGTTGTCCGGCCTTCCTCGACAGCACCTGCCGACAAGGAGGATCTCCACTCCGCTCTGCTCGTGGCCCGCACCCCGCCTGGGGCTGCCGGCCATGGGAGGCGCAAGCCGCAGCCCTCCAGCCACAGCCCTCCCCTCTGGCGCCGCGCCACAACCGCGCCACCGCACGGTCTTCAAGCTACGCCGCGGCAATAGCACCGCACTCTCACCGGGAGCAGGCGAACATGCGGGCCGCAGTCATCGTGGCTCAAGAACTGCTGAGGTGCAGGCTGGCGAAGAGCGGCCGTGACACCCTTCTGGAGGGAGTTGCCGAGCTGATGGACGCAGCATGCAGGGGCACTGCACTGTTATGCACCCTCCCATGTCGCTGGCCATGGCGGGGGCGTGCGTTCACCCTCGCCACTCCCGCGCGCCTCCTCCCATGGCTCATGAAGAGCCTCTCGGCGTCGGCCTACCTCGTGGTGCAGCCCGCACTGCTTCGACCATGCCTCCCCGGGGTGGGGCTACTCCAAGCAACCTTCCCTAGGGTCGTGCTGGGGCATCAGCCCTCAGTCATCAGGGCCCAATGGCAATCGAAGAAGACGGGAGCGCGAGGAAACTAGGCAACGACTCGTGCGCGGCCAGTCTGGAGGCCTACGTACCTACTGCAGTGGACCTGAGGTACGCATCGGGAGAAGGCCCCAGCCGATCCCCCACGTCAGGATGGGCGCTGGAGGAGCACAATGCCAAGGCTCTTCGCGGGCCGTTGCAGGACTCCACCGACATCTTCAACAACAACAAGCACTGGATACAGTTAACGCCTCAGGAGCACGCCTGCGCTAACCATGGATCGCAGGTGAACCGAGGCGCAGCTACCGCCAGGGCCCCAGGGCAGCGGCGCAGCTGTAGGAACATGAAGGTCCTTGAGACCGGCATGGGGGGAGCCCGGGGCCA